>NC_053441.1:33389860-33995180 GCF_007990345.1 Gossypium hirsutum
GCGCTTAGAAAAAAACGCCGCTAAAAACATGTCTTTAGCGGCTAAAAAAAACGCCTAAAAATTTCTTTAGCGGCGCTTAAGGAAACCGCTAAAAGATCATGTTCTTTAGCGGCGTTTTTTTCTAATCGCCGCTAAAGAACATGTTCTTTAGTGGCATTTTTACAAACGCCGCAAAAGAACATGTTCTTTAGTGGCGCTTTTATACAAAAACGCCACTATTTTTGGGATTTTTTTATTAAAATTTTCATTTTTCTGCCCTCCTGTAGCAAAATTTCAAAAGCAACATTTCAAAAGCAACCAATAGCAATAAATTTATATAATATTTTAACATAAGGGAATAAAATAATATTAATATCAATAAATAAAAGTGAATTCATATTGTTTTGCAAAAATGTTAAATGTTAAATGTTAAAATGATAAAATATTTATGTCATACACTATGAAGGTGGAAGTTGCGACTTAACATCTTCATCATAATCTGAAGCTGCTGCTGAAGATCGTCGTACTTTTGCTCTGCTCTGCTTCTCTTGCTGCAGTCTCCGCTCCCTCGCTGCAGTCGCTGCTTCCTCGCTTCCGCCTCTGCTTAAGTTGTAGCTGGAGTTCTTCATATTCCTTTGAACCTCATTGTAGTCGCTTGCATCTGAGCCATTGGTCTTTTAACCTCTGAACTTCAGCTTGAGCCTGACTCCCCCGAAGCCATGTATTGGTGGGAGCTGGATCCAAAATATTGGGTTGGGCTAACAAAAGATCCTTGAAATCGAACCCGACCATACCTTTCAGGACCCAAAACTTCAGTAATAATCCGATTATCAATATCTTCAAGATGAACCGAACTATCACTAGAAGCAATTGCTTCGTACTCCGCCTTTTATCATTTAGTTTTCCTAATAAATATATCACATAGTTAGGAACACAATATTATATATTGAAAAACATATGCAACATAACAATAGTCGCATTAACTGCAATGAATTAAACCATTAGAAAATAAACACTATAAATAACTAAAATAAGTCAAATCGTATTAAGTAAACGTACCATTATTCAGCAGCTCAGAGTCATGGGAGATCCATTTCTTCCTATGTGTAATTTCAAAAGTGAAGGCGTCCAACTTTTTGACCGGACGACCGTTCCTACAATATAGTAGTATAAATATTATTAATAGAAGTTATACATATTCGACAATATTAAAAATTTAAAAATACCTCCGCCTCAGCTACACATGCGAAACTTCTCGACCCGGCTGTGTGGGTGAATTTTTGTTTCTGCCTGCTGCTTATTCCAACTTGTTCACGATCCTACGTTATGAAATTTTTTAGTACGTAAATAGAAATACTATAAACCAAATAATACAATAGTTTAGAAGGACGTCAGACCTCGCCTTATTCGAATGCCAAAATCTAACCGCATCTTCCCATTGGTACCTCAACATACCCGGCGGGACATTTTGCAATTTCTCATCGAGGGTTGTTTTTGTCTTATATAATTTTTCTTCAAAGTACTTTTGTTGTCTCTCCATCTTTTCCCAATGCCTTCTTTACATAGCATCCGAGACCTCTAAGCAACCTCGCCTGCAAAAACAAAAACACAAGTAATAAGTAATATAATGAAACTATTCCAGCATTATAGATACATTAACATTTGTTACCTTAATTTATCGAGGCTGGTTTTGTTGCTATCGGCATTTGATGCCATGACTCGTAGTTATAGGTAACATATCGGATTCGTGCTAAAATGCCATGTATCCAGCTAAAAGTCGAGCTTCTGATCCACAGGCTGACCAAACTGTTTCGTCCAACTTGACACGCTCGATGAATCTAACTCGACAACTCTCTAAGTAGCGTACGTCCTCGACCTCTGCGCGTCCCACCATTTTCAGCTACAAATGGTATATTATATATAAGAATTGAAAATAAATCAACTATAACAGAAACACGCATGTAAATAAATGAAAAATTACTTTGAACTTCTGTAGGATCCTCAGCTGTAATCGGAACATTTGAAGATCCAACTGCTGTCTGTTGTTCAGTACTATTAGTTTCTGTCGAGTTTGGATTATTTTGAACAATGCTTCCCCTTAGAATTTTTCTTCTAGGCATTTATCTACAATACACATAAAATAGTTAATAACTAATAGCTAATTACAACAATAACAGCACATATAAAACAGTTGAAACATATAATAAGACGAAGATTTAAATTATGATATTATATATAATTAAACAATCGTAAAATCTTACTACATCATTATTCGTAAATATCTTCATCGGTATCCTGACGAACCCATCCAAATTGTGCACTAGTACTAGGGATATTATCGTTTAAGTTTAGTTCTGGAAAGGGTAAAGTTACTGATCTATCTTCGATGTTATCTCTACTTCCACTGCCCATATCAAACAAGTCTCTAGGGATGTTACGGAGTACAACGTACCAACCCTCATCAGTTGGATCTTTTGAGTAAAAAACTTGTTTGACTTGAGATGAGAATACATACGGCTCATCTATCAGTTGTTGTCCTGTGTGAATCAATCGGTCAAAGTTCACCATTGTAAAACCAAATTGATCTTGCTTAATTCCACGAGCTGTATTAACATCGGCCCAATCACCACGAAATAAGACAACTTTCCGTTTGCCGTAGTAATCCAACTCAATTATGTCAGTAAGTTGTCCGAAATATTCCACATTTCCCTCGACAGGATTATTGTCCCTAGCACTAGCATAACTCGTAATTGCAGAATTGACAACAATTCCACAATTTGCGTTCTCCTCAACCTCTCGCGATATTTTGTATGAAATCTGAATCCGTTGATGAGGAACGCACTATATCTTTTAACCACTCGATTTGGACCTTGGGAGAGCCATTTAACATCGTCGTTTACGTTCTTCCCGCTCCAAACCTATTGAATGGAAAGTAAACTGAGTAATTCATTTGTTATGAGAAAACATTATTATTTGTAAGCGGAAGCTCGAACTGCATACCGTTTGGCTAACCATTCATAAAATGATTCTGTAAACAACTTATTGATATCTCGATGTTGTGTTCTTCGGGAGCGCAAACGAGATCTCAATATTGTTTGTACTCACTGTGTTAAAAAAATGTGATCTTTGTTAGAAGATAAACAATTATTAGTTTGATAAATATTTATCAAATTTGTAGAACTTACTTCCGTAAAGGTTCCAATAAATCGTGGTGAAACAGAACATATCGATGTGCTTGTACCCACGATAAATGATCTAATTCTGTAATTTCAACTTTTCCGATTGGTTCTCCAAAACTTTGGAACAAATAAGTATCGGCTAAGTTATGGTCCGTGAGTCCAGCATTCCTATTTGGTCTGTTTAACCTTATTTCAACATCTTCCAAATATCTTGAGCAGAAGGTCATACATTCTTCTGCCAAGTAGCCTTCAGCAATCGATCCTTCTGGATATCGCTTGTTGCGGCAGTAAGACTTTAATTTGGATAGAAACCTAAACATAATATACAACATTTCTTAATTATTGAAACTAAAGGCATAAAGGTGAATGAAGGAAAACTTTAAAACTTTTAATTAACACCTTTCTATGGGATACATCCATCGATAGAAAACGGGTCCGCCAAGAATTACTTCGTGCGGGAGATGGATTATCAAGTGAACCATAATGGTGAAGAAGGAAGGTGGGAAGATTTTCTCCATGTTGCATAAAGTTAAAGCGGCTCGATCCTGTACCTTCTGAAGTTCTTGAACGTCCAAAACTTTGCCACAAATGGCTTTCATTATGTTGGATAGTTCAATTATACAAGACGTCACCTTCTTGGACATACAACATCGTAGAGCCACTGGCAGTAAATCTTGCATCAAGATGTGATAGTCATGTGATTTTAGCGAATATAATCTTCTATCTTTAACACTAACACATCGAGATATATTTGATGCATACGCATCTGGAACCTTTATATCCTTCAACACCGTGCAGAACAATTCTTTTTCCGTCTTTGACATTGAAAAAATAGAAGGCGGCAACCGATATTTCCCATTCGGAAGTGGATTGGGATGAAGATCAGGTCGGATTCCCATTTGGACTAAATCAAGTCGACTCTGAAGATTGTCTTTTGATTTTCCGTCGACATTCAAAACTGTACCCACAATGTTCTCGCAGACATTTTTCTCAATGTGCATAACATCAAGATTGTGTCGTAGAAGGTGATGCTCCCAATAAGGTAACTGAAAAAAAATACTTCTTTTTTTCCACAACTCCGCCTCATTAGGATCGTCCTCTTCATCAGAGTCATCATCAGCTTCATCATTGGATCTTCTATTTCTTTGCGTGTTTGGCGGTTGGTTCATCTTCCCATAAATAAAATTCATATCTTCCAACATGAACAAGATTTCAGAGCCACTGGTCTGCGAAGGAGCTTCTCTGAACTCTTCAGTACCGTCAAATACAGAACTCTGAAATCTAAATCTATGATTTTCCGGTAACCACCGACGATGCCCCATGTAAGAGAACTTCTTCCCATTGTATAACCATTGCGAACATGTTTGTGCAGCACAACAAGGACACGCATAACGACCCTTGGTACTCCAACCGGATAAATTGGCATAAACGGGAAAGTCATTAATGGTCCACATTAAAGCTGCACGTAAATTAAAGTTCTCCTTTCTCAGCACATCGTATGTCTCAACACCAACCCACAATTGTTTTAACTCTTCAATAAGTGGCTGCAAATAAATGTCGATATCATTCCCGGGCCCTTTCTCTCCAGGGATAATCATAGATAAGATTAGGGAAGATTGCTTCATGCAAATCCATGGAGGCAGATTGTAAGGAACAAGCACTACTGGCCAAGTACTGTAGGCAGTGCTCATGATCTTGAAAGGATTAAATCCATCAGATGCTAGCCCAAGCCTCACACTCCTAGGATCGCTTGCGAAGCTTGTAAATTTATTGTCAAATGATTTCCAAGCTAAAGAATCTGCCGGATGCCTTAGTAATCCATCAACGGTTCGTCCATCATGGTGCCATGTCATTGACTCCGCTGTCTTCGACGATAAAAAAAGCCTTTGAAGCCTTGGTATCAACGGAAAATACCGTAAAATCTTGGCTGGCTTCTTCCGTGACTGTGCATCATTTTCATCGTCGTTCCCATCTTCTGTGTTTCTACTTGTCCAACGAGAGTGGCCGCATACATGACAGCACTGTTGGTTTCTCCGATCGCCCCAATACAACATGCAGTCATTTGGGCAACTATGGATTTTGTTATACCCAAGGCCTAAATCTTTTATCATCTTCTTCATATCTTTGCAGGACCGAGGGATTTTTGCAAACGGGAACATTTCTCTCAAAAACTCTAACAGCATTGTCAACGAGTTTCCCGTCCACCCTCCCAAACACTTTAATTGAAAAAGACGAACACAGAAGGACATCTTTGAAAATTTTGATCCCTCATACAGTTCTTCGTTCATGTCATTAAGTAGCGCGTAGAACTTCGCCGCTTCTCCATTCGGCTCTTCATAACGTACACTACTTCCCGGTTCGGTAAAAGTATTTCCACCAATATTACAATCATCAGAGGCCATAAAGTCCGCTGGGAATGATTCGACACCATGATTGTGCATATTAAATGCATCCCGCAACATACCTTCCATGTCATCCCCTCTACCAGACTGATGGTAAGCAGTATCAGGATAAGTTACATCCATACTTGAAGAGGAAGTACTAGGCGGGCATTCTCCATGAAATAACCATTGTTTATAACCCCGAACAAACCCATCAACAATTAGATGCTCGTATACAACTTCACGATAATGCCAGTTTATGTTGACACACTTCTTACACGGGCAAAGAATCATGTTCTCTTGGCTTGCATATTGAAATGCAAAATTTAGAAAAGTCTGTACTCCATTTCGATAACCGTCGCTTACCCTTAACAAATTCATCCAAGACCGGTCCATTTCTTAGATCTTGAAGTCTGATTTTCACCAGAAATTGCAATGGTAAGTTATGTAAGTTATGTAAGTTAAATGTATTATGTAAGTTAAATGTAAGTTGTAAGTTATTATGTATTATGTAAGTTGTAAGTTAAATGTATTGTGTAAGTTGTAAGTTAAATGTATTATGTAAGTTGTAAGTTATTATGTATTATGTAAGTTGTAAGTTATTATGTATTGTGTAAGTTGCAAGTTAAATGTATTATGTAAGTTGTAAGTTATTATGTATTATGTAAGTTGTAAGTTATTATGTATTGTGTAAGTTGTAAGTTATTATGTATTATGTAAGTTGTAAGTTATTGTGTATTGTGTAAGTTGTAAGTTAAATGTATTATGTCAGTCAAATGTATTATGTAAGTTGTAAGTTAAATGTATTATGTAAGTTGTAAGTTATTATGTATTATGTAAGTAATGTAAGTTAAATGTATTATGTAAGTTGTAAGTTATTATGTATTATTTAATAAAATAATATATAATTTAATAACATTACTAATATAATTATTAATAATATTTAATAAAATAACATTTTATTTTAATAGTCAATTTTAATATTCCACATATTTTTTTATAATTATTAATAATATTTAATAAAATAAAATTTTATTTTAATAGTCAATTTTAATATTCCACATATTTTTTATATTTTATTTTATCTTTTATGATAACATGATAACAAAATTTAATTATAAGGTATACTCTTTAATAAATGGTTTATTTATAGCAATCTTTTGGTTACGTAAGATATGTATGATGTAAGTATAGCACTTTTATGCATCTTATTTATAATTATTTAAGTAATAAATTTAAGTAACATATTTAAGTAATAAATTTAAGTAACATATTTAAGTAATAAATTTAAACAAATTTTAGTAAGTAATGTATTTTAGTAAGTAATGTATTTTAGTAATAAATTTAACATTCAATCGCATAAATGAGAACTAACGTCGATAATTTATTAATTGACAAGATCCTTGAAAATCGATAATTTGTTCACTTTAAAACGAATCCACTATTTGCCCATAATTTATTCACTTACTCAAATATATAAACTGATTTAAGAATTTTAATCATTTGCGTAATTATTTTTGTTTGGGTAAAAAATACGTACAAGAACTACAATCATAGTTTATACCTTGCAGTTATGGAAAAATTTGGCAAAGTAACATGCAAATTGAGCCAGCAACATATAAATAAAAAATGATAAATAAACCAATACCCACAGCGTAAAAATTTTTTTTTTAATTAAAACTCCCTTTTAAAACTCAAAAATAATAATTAAAGTAACAAAATCCAAAATTTAAACATTTGGAGGTGTTTTTTAAGAAAACCGAGGTGGGAAACATAGGAATAAATACCTCAATTTCCTGGACTTCGAAGCAAACTACTGCAAAAAATAAAAATAAAAAGGAAAACATAAGTAAGTTAATTCCAAATAAACAGGAAAGAATTAGTATAAAACTTAAATATAACAAAATCCAAAATCCATCATGTACAACGCTATGATATATATTTTGTGTCAAATTAATTAAAAATTTGACTTGAACTTGAAAATAAAATTTTGTGGTATATATATATAACAAAATCCAAAATCCAAAATAGTGTCAAAATCCATCATGTACAACAGGAAAGAATTAGTATAAAACTTAAACATAATAATTCAAAGATCGTTACGATATGATATATATTTTGTAGCTTTTATCAATTCAAAGATCAAAATAAGTTTAAAAAAATTGACTTCGCATCAATACATATATAACTAATTTGTTTATATTTATCAAAACAACTTTTGTTATACGATAAATAATACTTTAATAGCATATATACGATAAATCGCTGATTTATTTGTATGTAAAAGATTATTAATCATTAACATAAAACCAGTTGCAAATATAAGATCGATAATTTTATAAATTTGAAGTAAAATTGTTAATTTATTGACATAATAGCGAAAATCGATGAATTGTAAACGCTAAACCGATTAAACGATTCGCCCATAATTTATTCAATTACTCACATATATAAAGTTATTTAAGAATTATATTCCAAATTTTAATAGTTTAAAACAATTGTGTTTCGCGAAAAGCAATTCTTAAATTTAAACATCAAATAATGTAATAAGCTGCAAAGTCAAGTGCAAATTTAGCTTAAATGGTAATTAAAACTCCTTTCTAAAAATGAAAAATAATAATTAAACTATACAGCTAAAATATAACCATAAAAAGAAATTAAACAATTTGACTTTTTTTAAGAAAACTAATTAGAGAAACATAGGAATAAATACCTTAAATTTCCTCAATTTCGAAGCAAAAACTGGAAAACCAAGACAGAAATACATTAGTACCGAAAAAACAGAAGTAAGAAACTAAAAAACTTTAAAAAACTAAAGTTTATTTTCACGAAGTTAACTAAACTAAAAAAACTAAAAAAACCTAAATGCATAAATGATTTAAGGCCATATCATATACATTGTCTCTTTTAAACATTATTTATCAGCTTATTACATTATTTAAGAATTACATTAGAAGGGATTTCCCAGTCTAATGGCAAAGCTTATTTTTTCCTTCTCGTTTTGTAAACAGAGTATATTTCAACTAAATCAAGATTCAAATCAGAATATTAAATTTGATTTATTTTAACTTTCGAATGCCTTAGCACAGTTGAACATAAAACAACTGCAATCCCCACAAATGAACAAACCAGACTCTGAAAATAAGAATACATTTGACAGTAGCAACCAAACATTTGACAGCAGGCAAATTGAAAGCTTAATGGTGCACATCCAATTTCTAATATACTTAATGATTAAACTAAATAGAAAGCATACCAAAACAAACATTGAAAATACATTATCACAATAATATTAAACATAATTAAAAGGTCATTGAAATGCATTAGATCACCTGTCTGCCTACCAAATTGTAATGAAACCTAGAAACAAGAAAGAAGAACCAAAACTACAAAAGCATGTACAAAAAATTTCGACCAAATTAGGAACATATTTAACGATTACAGTGAATTTTATATGCTGCGCACTAGAACAATATGCTTTGTTTTGGGTCTGTAATGAAGCACTATAGAGAACTATAGAGAACAATCTGCTCTCTCTTATGCAATAGCTCAGTAAATAGTTAATCGTTTGACTCCTAGTATGCTCGTAAAAGGCAGTAAAGCAAGGAAGCAAGAAAGGACAGTGCGATTACAAGCGATTTCTAAAAAAGAATCCACCGGATTCAGTACCAATCAATGCTGGATCCTCAACTTTCCCCTAACTTCATACTATACATAACAATTTAAAACACTGCAAACCCCGAATCAAACTCAATGAAAAAAACAAATTTTTAATTCATGGAAACCCTAGAAGTCGGGTGGGCAAGAGAACAAACCTCAAAAATGGCGATTCCAAGGCTGTTGATTTCGGGAAAGTAGTGGGGCTACTGATTTCTATTGATTTCGGGATGAAATTCAGGATTTCGGGAGGAATTTTCTCAAACTCTAAAACGTTGGGGGATGTTTTTGCTGCTGGGGAATGAATGACGATCGATCGACCCTCTGCTGGGGAGAAAGGGGGAAATGAAAATCAGAATAAGGGGGAAAACGGAGAAACGACGAAGTTTTCGGTAAAATAAACAAACCTTTGAGGGAACGACGACGTTTCGGCTACAAGAAATAAACACCTGCGGCGTTTTAACAAAAACGCCACTAAATACATAAAAAACGGTCACGTTTTGGTAAACACAAAATAACATTTTTTGCGGCGTTTTAAGATAAGCGCCGCTAAAGTAACATATTTTGCGGCATTTTAACAAAAACGCCACTAAATACATAAAAAAACGGTCACGTTTTGGTAAACACATAATAACATTTTTGTGGCATTTTAAAAGAAGCGCCGCTAAAGTAACATCTTTTGCGGCGTTTTAACAAAAACGCCACTAAATACATAAAAAACGGTCACGTTTTGGTAAACACAAAATAACATTTTTGCGGCGTTTTAATAAAAACGCCACTAAATACATAAAAAAACGGTCACGTTTTGGTAAACACAAGATAACATTCTTGCGGCGTTTTAAGATAAGCGCCGCTAAAGCAAGATCTTTTCCGGCGTTTTAACAAAAACGCCACTAAAAACATAAAAACGATTTCGTTTCGGTCAACACAAAATCCAACAAAACGGCAACGTTTTTATTATAACCCATTGAAATTTTGTGGCGTTTCCAACGCAGCGCCGCTAAAGGCTGACGTTTTCGGCGTTTTACAAAAAACGCCACTAATAAATCCTACACCACGGCAGCGTTTTATTAAAACAGAATCACATTTTGCGGCGTTTTTGACATAGCGCCGCTAAAGGATGATCTTTTCCGGCGTTTTACCAAAAACGCCAGTAAGAAATCTTACAGAACGGCAACGTTTTTATTGAAACAAAATCACATTTTGCGGTGTTTTACCCAAAACGCCACTAATATATCCTATAGAACACTGCCGTTTTTATTGAAACAAAATTCCTTTAAATTAAATTTGTTTCTATATTTCAAAGTTTTAATTATTTCGTAAATTCCTTTCAATTAAATTTATTCTGGCCAACGCTATATATTTAATTTGTAAAATTTTATAATTGTGTATGAAAATAATTTTTAATAATATGAAAACTGGAGCTGGATATATATGTTTCCCTTGATGAAGAATACGTAGTTTTTTGTATTAAAGAAGACAGACCTGATAATGTTACGATAGAATCGAACAAATTAGAAGGATCAAAACAATCCGAAAAAAGTTCATGATTGGTTAATAGAAATTAATTTAATATAATTCTATTCATTTGACTCTTAATTTTAATTACTTCAAGTACTCGTGTCTAAAACTTGTTTCAAACACGTCCACGAACATATGACATTCTAAGAACCCTACAAGTAAGGGTCAAAAAAGCTTGATTAGATAACACTAATCAATCTAAACCCTAAACACATAACCCTTAAATCCCTTAAACCCTAAACCCAAATCATAATCCCTAAACCTAGCCTAGACCCTGAACCCCAACCCGTAAACCTTAAACCCCAACCCCAACCCGTAAACCTTAAACCCCAACTCGTAAACCCTAAACTGTAAACCATAATCACTAAACCCATAATTTGCATAAACCTTAATTAAACCCTAAACTCCGACCCTAAACACTTAAACCATAAAACCTACATAATCCCTAACCCCTAAATCTTATACCTTAAACCATAAACCCTAAACTATAATGATAATTAATTCAATATTTTAAAAATAATACTATCTCTTTTACGATTATATAAGAAACTATTTAATATATAAATTAAAAATAACCATTCCTGTACCCAATAAACTTAATTTAAAATTATTTTAAACAACAGTCTCTTCATTTTTCCCGTTTTTAATAAATATTTTTATTTATTTTTACTTTCAAAATTTCTTGTACGTGTCATTATTTTTTACTAAATAATTTAAAATATTTTAATTAATATTTTCTTAAAAACTAGAGCATTAGCGGCGCTTCTTAAAAAACGCCGCAAAATCCCCAACCAAAGACTCGAAAACTAAGAAAACGATGTCGTTGGGCTTAGGCTTTTTGCGGCGCTTTTACAAAAACGCCACTAAAGCCTCCCAAACTAAGAAAAACGATGTCGTTGGGCTTCGGTTTTTTGTGGCGATTTTTAAAAAATGCCGCTAAAACATTGAGCATTAGCGGCGCTTTCCCGAAAACGCCACCAAAGCCTCGAAAACTAAGAAAATGATGACGTTGGGCTTAGGTCTTTTGCGGCGCTTTTTAAGAAACGCTGCTAAAGCCCTGAGAATTACTTGCGCTTCTCCAAAAACGCCACCAAAGCCTCGAAAACTAAGAAAAACGACGTCGTTTGGTTTAGGTTTTTAGCGGCGCTTTTTAAGAAACGCCGCTAATGCTCATTATTAGCGGCGTTTTTGTAAAAGCGCCGGTAATACTGATATTTAGCGGCGTTTTTTTTAAATCGCCGCTAATGCTTAATTTTTAGCGGCGTTTGTTGTCCAATCGCCGCTAAAAGCGCCGCTAAAAGTCTGTTCTGGTGTTGTGTTATAAGGTCCTTAAATTTCAAATGTATTCATAATATAAAATATTGATACGTGGCATGAAAATAAATAAAGAATTTATGGAGGGGGAAATTACGACATAAACCCCTCCTATTTTTTATATAATTTTTAATGGTGCTCTACAAATAATATTTTATGATAAATTCTTCCAATTTGCTTATATTCAATAATTCAACATACAATTTTCACTATTTTTTTAATTTTGCTTTATAATAAGTCCTCTAACATGTTTTTAATATTTATTTTTTTGTTTCAGCTATGAAGCTTCTTTACAGACATTTAGGTAAAATATACCATTTTGACAAAAAAAAACTGTAGCTTTTAAAATGTTAATAACAATTAATTTTAAAGTTGAATTAAAATTCCTTTATAGTTACAAAAAGTGAAATCGTACTATTGTTCTGGTAGAATATACCCTTTTTTATTAATTTTGAAGCTAAATTAATACAATCAGTTCATGAATTATTTGATCTTGATTTTCAAAAAGTATACCTTACTTTTAACCAATATTATAAATTATGCACATATCATCATATCATATATATAGGTTTTTTTAAAATAAATATGTTTTAAAATTTGAAGAT
This sequence comes from Gossypium hirsutum, assembly GCF_007990345.1. Lineage (NCBI taxonomy): Eukaryota > Viridiplantae > Streptophyta > Magnoliopsida > Malvales > Malvaceae > Gossypium > Gossypium hirsutum. The sequence goes on from NC_053441.1 coordinate 33,402,497, forward strand.
AAATTAAAAATATTAAAAATATTTGTTAAATATTTTAAAACAGTTTACATAAAAGTTAAAAAAAGAGAGAGTATAAAATATGTTAAAAACACATGTATACAAATAAAATATATTTTCTATTCTACTTTATTTAAATAAAAGTTCCATTTAAAACTTCATTAAAGTTTTTTAAATAATTTTCAAAACTTCATTTAAAAAAATTTAGAATTATTAAATATATTTTAATTTATACACACCAAATCAACTTGGGATTAAAAAAAACTAATTTATTAATAAAAGAGAGGGGTTACAAAACACAATCAACCCCAAAACTAGCAGCAAATCTCAACTCTTGGACTAAAAGGAAAGGGTTGATTGGATTGAGTGACCCAGGAACAAAATGGTCATCACCAGCCTTGGACTCTTCAAAGGTTTTATAATCCAACTCCACTAACGACACCACAATAGCAGTTGTTTGACTATACAATTTTAAGGAATCTCCATTATAAAATTTAAAAATACTTTTCCAAGCCCCCTTGGGCAAGAAAGTTCAAAGTTAGTTTTCTTATATGTTTTGAATACTCAACAAAGCCCTGTTGAAAAATGGAGAAGAAAGTCGGGAGAAAGAAAATTAAGCACGAGAAACAGAGGCATGATCCAGATGATGATATTAACCCAAGGAACACTTCAAGTTCCAGGTAACACCTCTTAGTTAATCACTATATTTTCTTCTAAACATTCAGTATTTTAGTTCAGTCTGGTTGTATTTGATCAGGTATTCGGATACCAGTGGTTTAAAGGATTACGTTTTTCACCAAATTATTCCATCATTTATGTATATATGGAAGCATGATCAAGAGAAATCGTACAAACATGTCGATGTCCCAAAAAGGTCGGCTAAGTGAGAACTTTTATATGTACTTTTTTTTGGGGGGGGGGGATTTTGTTATTTGTTATGATCAAACAACTTTTGGGTTTTTGATATGATGAAATATTGTGGTTTTCCTTCTTTTGGAACAGAAATAATATGGACCCAAATGATTTCATTAGTCATTTGCCTGATGACATCCTTCACCACATCATTTCGCTTCTCCCTTTTAAATCCGCTGTCCGAACCTCTTTCCTTTCAACTCACTGGAAACACCTCTGGAAAGAGGCTTTGTTGGACTCAGTCCATGATGTAATAACAATAGAAGCTGCCATTACAGCCATAACAAGCTTTGTTGATGATTTTGACACACGCCATAGGCCTAGAAATAAGTGGGGTCTCATATTTGAGTTGGGTCATGGAAGAGGCAGCTTAGTTGCTAGCATTTCCAGCAATAGTTCACTTAAACTTGATTTCTCAGCTGGTAAACAAGAATTTCCGATGCCTTTTGATTTGTTTTTGAAGCTGAATCTTGCACCGCCTAACCGATTGTCACGTCGGTACATGTTTGATTGGTTGCTTGAGGAAAATCACCCATCGCAAAGGGAACAACCACCTTCAAACACAATGAGGGTAAAATCTTTGCATCTCATATCAGTAAGCCACCTTTCTAATATGGCAGTTTCTTCTTTGGTGCCAAAGTTGCCATTTCTTCGAAGCTTGACTATCGCTAAATGCAATGGATTACAATCTTTACAGATAAAAGAGGCCAAGGGGCTTCGTAAGTTAGTAGTCCTCGATTGCCCCCATTTACAATCTCTCAGTTTTGAAGGCTCGTCTTTAAAATCTTTCAGATATAGAGGCAACTTAGTATCCTTTCGGTTTAGAGGGAAATGTAATTGTTTTCCCCTAATTCGTTTTTGTGAGTGTGGGTTACTCTTGGATGACGCTATGATTGATATCAGACAAGGTGCTCTAACACAGTGGACATGGGACTTTGAGATTGAGACTCCCTTTTCTCGTGGTCTCCGTAAAGGAAATCATTGTGACTGCGCCAACAAGTATAAATGCTTCAACTCCATTCTGAGAAGCATTAAGGATGTTCAATCTCTAACAATGTGCAGATGGTTTTACGAGGTATGTTCATTCGTTCAACTAGGAGTCTCAGTAATGTTGGAATTTGTGTATTCGTATAGCATATGGGTATGTCTTTTAGATGGATATTCACCCTTTTGGGTGTTTTTCTTTTTCATGTCTTTGAAGGACCGTGTATACTCGGACACAGATCCTTTAAGCAAATTGAAAAGTCGAACCAAAATCTTTGCTAACCTTTCATAACTCAATCTTTGATCGGTGTTGTTGTGATTTGTTTAGACAACGATGTGCAGAAAGTTACCCTTTTCGAGTAGATGCCCCGAATATTATTTGAGCGTACTAGAGCTTTGGTGGATTGATTGTTCAATGGAAAGAGAATCTATCAATGCCTTACTTTGCTTTCTGAAGCTTTGTCCTAACCTGAAAAGGCTTAATATCACTGTAAGCCCCCCATTTCTTTAACGTACTCTGCATAATTTAAGGTATAGGCAGTGTTACTTGTACTTGGATAAGTGTCACATACTTGTATATTTTATACGTATATATTAAATTTTTTTTAAAAAAAATTTAATGCACAAATATACACTTGAAATATCTTACCAAAACTTGCAGCTTGATCCAAAATGCTATAACTTACCCAGCACTGGAAAGTTCTCAACTTCAGTCATTGTTCCTGATAAGCTCGATGATCTCAAAGTTGTGAAAATAGAAGGATTTGCAAATGAAGAAAAGGAGAATTTCATGGCAAGGCGACTCATACCTTTATTTGGAGAAAATAATCCAGTCATTATATCCAAACCAAACGGAAAATGTTTGAAGCATTTGGTAAAAATGGCAAAGCTGGAGAAGAAAGGGAAGTATCCTTACAAGTTCGAAATGGTTGAAAATGTTGATGAAAATTTTCCAGATCATGTTCATATTAATATCTAATTTCCAGTCAAGAATAGCAAATTTAAGTTCTGTAAATAGTGATCATAAGATTGGTTTTTGTTGGAAATTAAGTTTCTTTTGATTTACTGTTAGAAATTAAGTTATTTTTTCAGAAAAATTATTCACTCAATTTTTGATAAATTTCTTTTTTTTATCACCGAACTAAAAAAATTACAAAATGATCCCTTATCTTGTTTATCCGTTTCTATTAACTAGCGATAGATTAATTTGAACAATAATAAATTTAACCCTCGATATTTATAATAATTTTTTATCATAATCTTGTCAATTCTAACTCAAATTCGAACTTAATTTTATTTGATTTGATCATGCAAAGTTAACAATTTAAATTTGTCCAATCTAAACCCAAATCGACTCAAACCCAAAATTGGTACAACTTACATTTGACACGAACTTAAAATAACCAAAACTTGAAAAGACCCGAGTAAATAACCCAAGGTGCTCCAAATTTAAATTAAGTATATATATTTAGAAAAATTATAATCTAAAATATTAATTAGTTTTAATTTATAACTTTTCAATTGTAATTACCATTATTTATTGTTATTAAATATGCGATTTTAGCTTTTATCATATGATCTTAATAGTGAATAGAAAATATTGTAAATATTGAATAAAAATCTATATTATTAAAATTAATAGATAAAGAAAAATTATAAAAATACAATGCAAAATCTCAAAAATATATTTTATTTTGATTTTGTTTGACTTCAAAACCTATTTTAAAAAAGTAAATTTTTATTTTTATTTTCATTTGTTTTTAATTTATTTGAAATTCCTAACATTTTTTTACTAATTTTCCTTTTAACTTTTATATGTTTTTTAAATCCTAAAAAAATCTAATCCATTTCTATTTATCATGTAATTTTTAAATAAGATAATATTATTAACAATAAAAATATCAAATGGTACATTACAATAAAATATTTGTAATTGTTATGGATATCTTATTAAGTGGATGTCCATTAAAATCAAGATGAAGTTTTGATATATTTTAAATTCTAACAACTATTAGAATTAGCCTATAAATATAAACAGAAACTCTAATGAAACATTGTAATCATCCCATTGATCAGTAAAATATATTCTCTATTGCTTCCCATATTTTCTTTGTTCTTTAGTCTCTCTATCTCTCTTTATTTTGTAACAGTAATGAATTTCAAAGTTATACTTGTTAAGGTTATATTATACTAATAATTTATTTCAAAAAATATTTTGATAATTATTAATTTTATATTAAATTTAAATGAATTTATTTAATTTTATTTAACAATTAAGAAATTAAACAAATAATTTGAATTTAAGATGGTGATATTCAAAATAACCCCGGTATTGAATATAAAACCCAAAATACTTTAAATTAGAAATGATCAGAATTTAAAATCTCATGTGTCCTAATTTGTATCTTTCAGCCCAAAAAAGACAAGCTTCTTCTTACTCTTTCTTTTGGATGTTGCTTTAAGTGTTTTTCCCGGAAACTTGTTTCATGTTGGCTTATACAATTAAATCTGATAACAAATTAGTCAATTTCTTGTGATCTTGTTGTGGCTGATATTCCTATAAGAACATTATTGTTTATATCCCAAACTTGTAGCGGTCTTCCATTCAACAAAATCTTTTTTTTTAAGTTAATCAATTATGAATGATTACTAAACTTTTTGGATGAGAAGATATTTTTTTTATGTTTCGTGAAAATTAATTTTTATGATTTGTGGTTGTTGTTTTTTAATAATATGGTCTTTTAGGATTTAAATTTAAATATTCTTTTTAAGGGTATAATATGTCTTACTATCACATTCAATATTTGTTAATTTTGTCATTCAATATACTAGATTTTGATTAAAAATATAATATTAAAATTACATTTATAAAAAAATCAATAATTAGATAATAGGTTAAATAGCAAAGTGTTTATGTTTTAAGCTCGGGTTCAACTCTTTATTTCTTTTGAAAGATAATAAATTATATTAAGAGAATAGGGAAATAAATCCAAGAATAGGAGGACAAATTAAAACCCAAAGCTAATAAGTTTTTCCCCATGCACTCATTCCTATCATCTATCATGAGATGCATATAATAAAGGTGCTTGAGACAATGCGTGAGCAATCCCCTGTAAATTGAGATGCATATAACAAAGATGTTTGAGACAATGCTTGAGTGATCTTATTGACACTTTGTCCAGTCCATTGAAAGAACACATGATGAAATTGATTTTTCAAAGCAATATAATCATTAATAATCGTACCAAATTCGGAAAGATAAGCCGAGGGGTTGATCAACACTGAACATCATCATGCTATCCAGTTTGAAAATAGCCATGCTTAGCTGCAAAGTTTTTACCCATGACAAAGCCTTGTGAATCGAAACAGCCTCGGCTATATGAACATCAAAGGCACCTATCCTATGACCGGAGAGAGTTGAAATGAACTGACTAGCATCGTCTTGTATCATTGTTAGGGGTGAGCAAAACTCGATTATACTTGAAAAAATCAAAAAAAAAAATTTAATTTCGAATTAAACGAATCGAGTTATTCGAGTCAAATCGAATTTTTTTTCCAATTTCAAGTTCGAATCGAGTTGAGTTTTTGAATTCGAATAATTCGAATAAACCGAATACAAACTATAATATTTTATATTTTTACACAAAACCCCCAAACTTATTTATTCCCCCAAAACTTTTACTCCCCTCTCATCCCAACCCTATCTACTCCAAACCCATTCGCCCCCCCCCTAAATTTTATTTTGAATATTCTCCTCCCCAAAAATTTTATTTCCCCATTTACTTTCCTCTCAAAATTTTACTTCCCCCAAACCTTCAAAAATTTTTATTTTCCCCTTAAACTTTTACTTTTCACCCTTTACCCTAAATCAAAAATCAAAATCATCCAAAAAAATCATTAAATCTAAATAGTAATAATTTTATTTATATCTAATATTTATAATATTAAACTAAATTTCACATTTTGTACTATTTATATTATTGAATTGTTTAATCATATTAAATCTTTATAAATTTCTGTTAAAATTGAATTATTAATGATGTCATAAAATATTTGTGTTAAAATTTTATGTTGGTATCAATTTTATATTTTATCTTTAAGACAATTTGTATTAAAAAATCACATTTTTTTTTTACATTTAATATATTTTTAATTTAAAAATACATAGTGACAAGAATCAAAAGATAATTAAAGTAACTAAGCAAGCAAAGAAGCTAACCCGAATATAAAAGATTAATAAATAAATTATGAGGGGATGAAAGTTAATAACAAATTTGATTATGGTGGGCAAAATTGATTACGATGGGTAACAATGATTACATGGACCCAAAGTAATTTTTTTCAATTTAACTCGAAAAAATATATTCGATTGATTTGATTTGAATTCCATCTTACTCGGCTCGATTCGAGAAAATTTCAAATCGAGTTAAGATTATAAAATAGGATTCGTCAACTCGATTAACTCAAAAAATTTTCATTTGACTCGATTCAATCGAACGCTCACCCCTAATCACTGCAAAAAAAAAAACTTGAAGTCCCTCCCGCCTAGAGAATCATTGCATCCATATTACATTTACACCAACCACATTCTGGAGTTGTCCAAGTGGTCGTAGCAGTTGGAGCCCGAGAAGCTCGTTGAGGAAACTACTGAAGCACAACTTTTGAATCAACCAAGTTTTGCATGGAAGTATCAACGATAGCAAGAAGTTGATTGCATGAAAAATCCCACTGCTGCCAAATAGATAAGTTACGCCAGAACCCTAAACATGCAAGCAAACATGAGATATTAGTTCCATATTTTCCATCTAGGTGATTTCGACAAATCTCAAAACACTAGCAAAACATGTTGGAAAGAGGTGGAATAATTATCTTGTAAAGGAAGAAACAATCCTCGGGAAGGAATCTAAAGATGAACTCACTTATATTATACTTTGGTGTGTTTCACTCTCTCTTACTATGCTTCATCATATACAAATCTCTATATAGAAGTTGTAAGTGACTATTGGTTTCAATACATCATGTATCTAGTTAAGTACATTTATGCATGACTACTAGATTCATCCACTCTAGGTTCATTCATTAAATACAAATACATGAGCAATTATATTCTAGAATATTCAAATTATAATATCGAACAGAATCGACTGTAATCCCCAAGGATGCCTACACCTCCAAATCCTTAAAACAATGGGGCAAAACATGATCAAGAGTTCCATGCTCACCACATCAGTAGCAATTGGTGTGCGAATAGGGTGAAAGAGAGTAAATTGGAGGGCTCACAAATGATCCTACTTAAAACTCAAACTCTTAGACACAATTTCCTTACAATGTAATTTAATAGCAAAATATATTACTACAATTGTACCCTCCAAAATATTGAAAGATAAATAAAAAACAATAAAGAACACCAAAAATTTAAAAATATTCAACAAATTACGTCTACGTTCTTTGGACACTACCAAATATATTTCATTGCAAAAGATACAAGTAGAAAATTACAAATAGAAAGAAAGAAAATTTGCCTTATGAAAAAAATGACTAATGTTGAGATGATTCAAAGGTGGGGAAATAATCCCTATTTATAGTAGTACAAACTCTTCACAACCTTGTATTTTTTAAATGTGGGATTGTGCTACTTTAACAAATCTCCACCTTAGCAAATTTTCACATCTTCAATCTCCTTGCAAAACAACATTTGATAGTGTCTTTAAATTTCAACCTTCAAATTTTAACATTGATCAAGTCCAAACATAGTTGGAACTTGACTATAGTCACAACCCTATTCATCATATCAGGAGGATTCTTAGTGGTTGGAATTTTATGGATCTTTACTCCACTTTCTTCTAGAATCTCTCATACAAAATGATATCGAACATCAATGTGCTTCATCCTTGCATGATAAACTTGATTCTTTGCTAACTGAATATCACACTAACTTTGGTAATGCACTTTTACATAATTTTGCTTAATTTTCAGTTCACCAAGCAACCCTTAAAGCCAAATTGCGTGTTTTATAGCCTCTACGATTTCCAAATACTCTGCTTCTATAAAAGATAAAGCACCTATTGACTGTAAAGTAGACTTCCAACTAACTATTACCTTTGTAATGGTAAACATATAACCAGTAGTTGGTCGTCGTTTTTCCAGATCACCAACATAGTCTAAAGCACAAAATCGAACCACACCATGATTATCTTCCTACTAAAAATAATAATTCAATATCCATTGTATTTTAGATATATCACAAAATTCATTTCACAGTTTACCAATGCTCATTTCCTGGATCATGTATATGTTTGAAAAACTCGGTTTAAAACTGGTTTTCTATTAGAGCAGAAAATTAAAAATTTGAAAACCAAACTAGTTTGTGATATTTATAGCAATAAAATTTTTCCTGAAAAATACTTTTGTTTTGTGCGAGATGAATCCTTGACGTTCTCGGCTTTCAACCGAATAGTCATCCCTGCTAGTCTCGTACCACTAATTGCTTTGAGTATGGGCTCGAACAATCATGAATCAAACACAAAACCAAAAATAATATTCTTACTTTTAGTAGGAAAGTAAATCTCTCTCTATAGAAATCAATAGAATTGTTATTCCAGAAAATTGAATTTACACTTAGAAAATAAATTCTAATTTTTTTTGTAACAGCCCATGCCTGACTTGGTCATCAGATCCGAGTATGGAACGTCATGAGTCAAACCGTTGAAATCACTAAACTTTTTTAAACTAACTTTCTAGTTTGGCGAGGTTTTGCTTACCAGAGCAGTGTCCAATTATTTTGATTTGAAAATGTATGCGGTTGAAAGCAAAGTAAAAATAGTACCACATTACTTTAAAAGATTTAAGACACAAATAAATAGCTTTTGGCAGAAGCTTTGAAAATATCCATAATCTCGAATAAAATGTTAAAAAGTCAACTTAATTTAATCTAATAACATTATAAACCACATTTCTTAATAAGCTAGTAAAGCTACAAATAAACATTCAAAAGTACAAAATATCAGTTTGGTGACTTTCAAATGGTGGCATCTAACAATCGTCCTACCACCCCCAGCAAATACATGTTGCACACGAAAAACAAAGAAAGCTCACAAAAGGGCTGCTAATCTAGTTAATCTTCTACTATCACAACGCTCAACCTAAGAATCTAAAAATAAGAAGAAGAAACTAGGTAAGTTCGTGAGAACTTAGTGAGTTCCCGGGAATTAAAATCCTACAATAAATACCACCAAACATTAAGAGGTTAGAATCAAACTATTAGACTAGCATGCCATATTTGGCGGATACAACTCTCTCCCTCTGATCTGAAGTATCCGCTGGTAGATACTACCGCAATCAAACTCAAGCTATCAACGAACACTATCTATCATTGGAAAATCGCATATGATAGACACGGACACAACTACTCTGCGTATACACCACTTTCATGGACTACCCTTTTATAACTATCAAACTTACTATTTACATTTCATGCAACGTGGACTCTTTATTTTACACACAAGCACCCTTTTCCCACATATTCCTTTCATTGTGCTAGTTTCTAATCCTATTTTCGAAGAACCATTTTTATTGTATCTTTATACCGCTTATCAAAGCTATTTACCAGTCATCACCTCCGTAACCCCAACATCCTTCATTGTATTCGGACACGTAAGTGTTCTTCTGTAGGGCCAGGTTTTCACCAGTCATGGCTTACACCAAAGTGTCATACCGAAGGCAAAACATATTATTTTGGGTCTTTTTTCATCATCATAAGCAACATGCCTCCATTGTCTCCTTACACCAATCTAGATATGGAGCTTGTGCACCAAGGAATGAGTATTTACATCATGCATATACTAGTTTATTCCCTTGTATGCATCGAATCCTTAAACATGAGCATCAGAACCCAAGTACAAAGCCACTTACCTGGCTATACAGTGGTAAAGTTTAAACAAATAACGCAGATATCAAACTCAAGGTACGAAAGAACTCACTAGAATACTCAAAGTTTTATCTACTCTATAGGGACTGGGACCTTCTCTCATTTCTTTGGCTAAAATAATAAAATGACTTCTTTAAACATAAAAAAAAACTAATACTTTATGTAATAACATGAATCTGTAGACATGCAAACAATTTCTGGATAGAAGTTTTTCTTCTCATCCAATAAACAAAAATGAAAGTCCTATTGAACCTCTATCACAATAGCTTAAGACATAAGATTTTGTAAGAGTTTACCAGCAGGCAACTTAAGACATAAGCTCTTGTAAGCTTCATAAACAACACCTTCGTTAATGACGAAAAACTCTTCTGGTTTTCTTTGGTGATAACAAAGTTTACCAAAAAATATGAAACAAAAGTCTTCTCTTTACTACCAAGTTATCTTATTTATAGATAACTCACATCCAAATCCCACTCAGGATTAACTCTAATGAGCAATCATTCTCACACACTTCCACTAAATAATCACATCCTACGATGCTCTTCAAGTGTCCTAATTACTGATACGTTACCTCCACTAGGATGTTAGATGACTAAAATGTACCATACTAACTACTACACTTACATTAGCAGTGAAACAAAAACACGGGTGGCAGACATATTAGCAGGAAAGTCAGCCTAATAAGGTTCTTGCCACAATAAAGAACTCGTAAATTTGCGAAGTGAAATTCCATAGTATCGGCGAAGTTCTACGAAGTACTTCGCTATGAAGTTATCAGCTTTATCCTATCTAAATCTCGTAACTTAGGTGGTCTTTGCCAACATAGTCTCTCCAACAGTATCAACTCGCCAAATGAGGGTGTGACATTTTAGGCAGAACAACAATATCTCAAATTTGTGTATCTTACTAGTTCCATCTATTTATAATGAGAGATTGAAGAATCCTTGTTGAATTAGTAAAATACAAATAATACTTATCTGATAGAAAAACAAGTCCTCTAGTTCTACTAGAAGAGAGGGTGGCTAACCCTAATTAATTATACTAGGGTTGTCGCCCCTCATACACATTATGAGGGGTTTTAGTCCTTACTTGTATCGGATCCAATTATACATACTTCTTGGACTTTTAACTCAGGACTTTATAATTTAATCCAACCCAAAACATGTTTTCTATTTCCAAAAATAAATATTTTTATTAAATTAAATTAAATAATTAATTTTTCAATTAAATAATTTTCTCAACCCAATTCTAATACTATTAAAATCATGACAACTTTATCGTAAAAGAATCTATGAAAAATATAATTAATTTCCATATTCAACGAATTTACAATAACCAAATAATTTAATTCCATTTTCAAACTTCAATTATTAAATAATAATTTGAAAAACTTAAATTAATTCTCAGTTCATTTCCATACTTAGTGAGAAACCACATTCATTTCTGAATATAACTCATTTATCTAGTTTTATCATTTCTATCATTTTTTGTTAATTAGACTCTACATGCAATTCATTTTTTGTTTCAACGAGCTAGCGAAGAGACCGATTAGACATATGTAATTGGGGCTCAAATAATTCATATTTAAATTTTAACTTTTCACCTATTAATTATAAACTCATTTAATCACGAAGTCATTTTACTATAGCATCATGACTGAGCTCTCCCCAGTTACATACCATTACAAAAGCTACTCAATCAGTGCTCGTCCAATGACCTTGTCCTAAGTGTGTTACCTTCATAGGATATCTTTAATCTCTTTGGGATAAATTTGTTCTCCCAACATAATCCTATTTTATCTCATGGTAATCATTACATCTTCCTTCATAGAGAGGCAATTACTATGAAATAGTAATTAAGTTTTTTTATCACAAAGACAAACTACCCATGACCAAGTTTACTTTTCATCTATCATGTAATTCCATTAAGAGGATATCATTTACCTATTTCTTGGGATGTGAATTCCATTATTGTGAATGGTGCTACATATTGCAGAAGACATATACCTAGTACTAGCTTTTGGTTCATTATCTATTTGAACTCAAGCTTTTACTTACATCAAAGTATACGAGTGACCCATACATAATCCATCATCCACTTAAGACTAATGTATGCCACACTATGAACATCACAAGTGAATAAATCCATAAATAGATTTGGGATCTATTCTACTTAGGTCCTGTCCGATGTATTGTCAGTTCATTTAGTCACATTTATGTCTCTATCTTCTAAGAGTCATCCACTCCGATGCTCAAGATAAAACATCTCATTAATTGGAATTGAGACAACATATTAGTCTTTCAATCAGTTTGCTCATTTTCGATTAGACTAAGGGCATGTTTAGGTTTATCTATTAATAGAAGTTGTCTTTTCATATTATGATCCGACCACATAATATTGCTTAGTTTTAGTTAAACATTAGATAACCAGTGAGTTAATATTTGCTTTGCGTGTAAACCATTAAGGATAATATACAAAGAATATTAATGTAACTCATGGATAATTTTATTAAACCAATTTGTTTGCAAAAATAAAAGTGTATATAGACGAAAATATTACACTTAGGCCACCAAATCCAATAGCATATACCTACTCACAACCTCAACTACTTATGAAATGTCAGGTTTTGTACATACCATAACATCCATTAAGCTACTGATAAGATTTGCATATGATATCTTTGACATGTATTCTCATTCTGCATCATTCTTTGGGGAAATGGAAGCATTAAGCTTGAAATAAGGAATAAAGGGAGTGCTAACAGGTTTTGACTTTTCATTCATGCTAAAACACTTTAGCCATTTTCTCAGATATTGTTTCTATGTCAAACAAAGCCTCTTCAAGCTTCTATCTCAAGTTATCTCCATGCTTAGAAGTTTTTTTGCTTCTCCTAGATCATTTATCTCAAACTCTTTTTTCAAATGTGTCTTTAGCTTCTCAATCTCTACTTGAGTTTTAGAAACTATCAACATATCATTAGCATAAAGAAGAAGATATATGAAAGAAACATCTTGAAACTTGCGAAAGTATACACACTGATCATATTTGTTTCTTGTGCACCTCTATTTTGTCATAAACTTGTCAAATCGCTTGTACCACTTCCTCGGAGATTATTTTAAATCGTACAACGACTTTCCAAGTTTACACACTAAATTTTCCTTTTTAGCAACATTGAATCCTTCTGGCTGAGTCATAAAGATTTCCCCTTATAAATCTCTATGTAAAAAAGTAATTTTTACATGCAACTGAACTAGTTCTGAATCCAACTGTACCACAAAATTCAATAAAATTCTGATAGTGGAATGCTTCAGAACTGGAGAAAATACCTCATTTAATCAATTCCCACCTTCTAAGCATAGCCTTTTGCGACCAATCTTGTATTGTAGCAAACATCATCTTGGCCAAAAAATCATTCTTTATTTGCAAACTCCTACTTGCATCCAATTATCTTCTTTCCCTTTGGAAGATTAGCTAGTTTATAAGTATGATTCTTATGAAGGGACTGCATTTCTTCATTCATGGAAGCCCTCCACTTTTCTTCTTTTCAACTTTGAATTGCTTAATTAAAAGTGGTAGAAATGTCATCAACTACAACTAGGAAGGCATAAGCCACCATATCAACAAAGCGAGCAGGCTTTCTAATCATTCTTCTTGGCTTACTAGTTGCAATTGATTCAAGTTTTTGTGGAATTTCTTGGGTTTAAACCTCCTCTTCACTAAAGTTTCCCTCTTCTATTTGGTCATCCTTACTAAAGTTTCCTTTTACCATAGGAGAATCATTAACTTCTCTATTTGTTAGAATCACCACTCTTTCAAACTCCACCTGCTTATGAATATATTCTGGCTGCGCCTTCTGTACATTTGAAAACATGGTAGATTCATGACATTCCTGCAGAAGATGATTTTTTTTGTTTCTGGACATCATAGGCAAAAACCTTTTTGTGCTAAAAGTGATCCTTAAGAACAATACTTTCTTTGCTCTTTGATCCAACTTTGATTCCTTTACATGATAGTATGCAATGAAACCAAACACATGTAAGGAATCATAATCTGTAATAGGTTTCCCACTCCATTTCTCTAATAGCATTTTTCTCTCAATTGCAGTAGATGGTAGGCGATTAATGATATGCCATGCATCAAACTTTCTCCATCAACCTTCGATTTATGGGTCCTACCACCCTATTCTATTGTGGTTAAACCTAATCATGGGTCAGCTAGGCCAGGCTAATGCAAAATTTTAGGTTCCTTTCTAGGCTTGGGCTTTACCCAACTTGAAAATTGGGCTTAAAATCTTTCCCAAGCCCAACCTAAATAAAAAAGTGCTAAACTCGAGCCCAGCTCGCCCATATTAAAATTTTTTGTATTATGATTTTTATACAAAATCTAATCTAAAAATTATAATACATCAAATACACTAAAAACATTAAAATAAATGTTTCCCTGAAAATTGGAAATACATTTAAAAAAGTCTTTATACTTAAATAACATTAAGATAGTTGCAACTTAGCAAGTAAATGCCTCTGAAATAGTAGCAAAATTAACAATAAAATAAGAATTATACAATATCCAAACAATGACAACAAAATAGTAGCAATATAATAGAAAAATTATATCAAAACAATAGCAAAACAACAACAAATAGCAACAGGGAAAAATTAGGTAGATTCGAGTCGAGCCTAAGCTAAAAAAATCTTACCTGAGGCTCCAACCATTTAGAAGACAAGCCTTATTTTTTGTCCAAGCTCATTTTATAGGCCTATATTTGTGCCCAAATTGTCCCACTTTTTGGGCAGGCTTTCGAGTATGAGTGGGTGGCCCGGCCCATGATCAAGTCTAGTTGTGGTATAGATTTAACAGTGAAGTGTCTATTGATGCCCTCATTTTTAGAAATCTTTGCAAATGGATCAGTTTTATACTTTCCACCATTGTTTATGTGTATATGCTTCATCCTTTTGCCTATTTGAGTTTCCATCATCTTTTTCCACTTAAGGAAAACTCTTAACAATTCATCATTTGTCTGCATCGTATACACTCACACTCTTCAAGAATAATCATCAACGAAAGTTGCATAACAAATTTTTCCTCCCAAAGAGTTTGTTTTAGAGTGACCCCAAACATCTAATTGAACACAATCCAAGATGCCTTTAGTATCATAGATCGAAGTCCCAAAATTCACCATTATCTATTTCCCTTTAATGCAATGTTGACAAAAATCTATTTTATAGGTTCTTACTCCTTTTAATAATCCTTGATTTATAATTAAGTTCAAGGATTTTTCACCTGTTGTAACACCCCTTACTCGTATCTAATGCATGAACAGGGTACGAGGCGTTACCGTACTTAAAATTTCTTGAACATATAAAATCGGGTCATAAAATTTTGTCAACATGTATCATACTATAATTGGACATTTGAATATCCAATTTTACATACACATTCCCATACACATCGTCATTCATGAAATCATTTGTAAACCACCTCCACAACATTCAATTATGCAATTACTACATACATGAATAACCACATCATAGGCGTATAACAACCATCAATATTGGCCATCTCCAAATAGCCTTAATCAAAAAGAACATTTATTAAATAAGGGCCAACATTTTAGGCCATAAGAAATCTGACATATATGAAAAAACGACCAAGCCTACTATACATCGAGTGTTCCAATTGATAGTGTGAGTGAATCCCCGACGTCCACCGATCCCAGAGCTAACTTGGCGATACTATAAGGCAAAGGAAAAGAGAGGGGAAGTAAGCATAAATGCTTAGTAAGTTCATATGAAAATACTAAGAAATTAATAAACTTGTGTGGAAAAATCCTCGCAATAATTTCTTAAGATGATATAATCATTATATCACATGCTTACACCTTATTACTAATGTTCACATTAATCTGTCTACTTGAGTCACTGTCACTAAATTATTTATTTCCCGAGCTACAGAGCTCCGAATGAAGAACCGTTAATTTTCCCTAAAACTAGGCTCACATAATTTCTTACCATATAAATTTCAAAATTTTTTGTCTTGCCAATTAATACAGTTTATTCATTAAAGATTCACTTGTTTCATTGCTCGACAACTCTGGCCCCTCTTCACTAAAAATTAATTATCTCCTTTCACAAAATTCAAATGATGTCCCTGTTTGTCTTTCTTAAAAATAGACTCATTTAAAAATTTAAGCATGTAAATTACAAACCATAATTATTTTTGTATAGTTTTTAGTAATTTTCCAAATTCAGAATAGGGGATTTCGAATTCATTCTGTCCCTGTCTCACTAGAATTCAAATATCTCAAAATATATAACTTTTTTGCTTACTCTGTTTCCTTTATATTAAAATAGACTCATTCATATTTAATTTCATATCTCATACAACCTTTAATTCAATTCCCACCATTTTTGGTGAGTTTTCAAATTCACACAATTGTTTCTGTCCTAAACTATTTTGTTGTTAAATTTACTCATTCTTAATTTCAATGCTTCATTTCATCGTGTCAAAGGGTTGATTAAAGATCGAACACATTTTTCGTAACATATATTTTCACTTAATTAGTTTCTCGATAAACACTTTGAAATAATCTCTGTTACACGGTGGATTAGCACACAGCACCACCCTTATAGTCAATAGTACTCGATGAAATCAGCACATAACAACCATCTTTATACTCAATGGTACCAGGTGAATTCAGCACATAGTAATCACTTATATAACCTTTGGTATCCGGTGAAATCAGCACATAGCAATCACCTTTATTTTCATTAATATCCGGTGGAATCAGCACATAGCATCCACCTATATTGCCAACGATATCCGATCCATTCCGAAGGTTCAACCACAAATTCTCACTTTTTTTTAACATTTTTCCAACTCTTCCATATTCAACCGTAATTCATAATTCACCTCAAGTAATTATTCCATATTCAATTATATCT
Source organism: Gossypium hirsutum (assembly GCF_007990345.1). NCBI lineage: Eukaryota > Viridiplantae > Streptophyta > Magnoliopsida > Malvales > Malvaceae > Gossypium > Gossypium hirsutum. Next base: position 33,419,258 of record NC_053441.1, read on the forward strand.
CATAAAAATGTTAAAACGTAAGTAAAAACAAGGAATTAATCACATACAAACTTACTCGTTTGCTTCCTTATCAATAATGCATCATAATCTGAGCACATTATTTATGAGTCTCATATACATACCTGTGTCTAGTCATAATACTCACATATTGTAACAGCCCAATTTTGACCATAATCAGAATAGTGGTTTCGGGACCACAAATTCGAGTCTGAAAAATATTTTAATATTTTTTTCTGTGTCTGTGATATTTGAATTTCATTGTGTGAAAATTTCGTAAATTTATTTGGCCATTTTTGTGTTTAATTTGATAAAAGTACTAAATTTCATAAAATGTAAAAGTTGATACTTAAAGTGTAAAGCACCTATTTGGTAATGGCTTTTTAACTTGAAGTCCTTAAAGGGCAATAAACCCATTTAAAATATAGTGGACGGCAAGATGGCTAAAAAAGCCATGTATTATATGTTTTAAATATTATTTTACAAAGGTTAAAATAGTAAAAGAATAATAATGTATGTTATATCATAAATATTATAAAATAAATTCATTTTCTTCACCTTTTTCCACCGAAAACAAGAGAAAGAAACTTTGTTCTTCAAGCTTTAGCATTCGGCCATCTTAGGGATTTCAATTCAAGGTTAGTTTGATTTTAGTTTTTGATAATTTTTACGTTTTTGTGATCATTGCTTTGAATACTTCAAAACCCATGTATTAATTTTATGAATTGATGATGATTTTGTGTTTTGCCATTGATGAGTGCTTGAGCTTTTTGATAGTTGTTGATAAAAAAATGAAAGATATGTTAAAGATTAATATGTTTTGTATTGGATTTTTTGGTGATTTTGAGTAATTAGGGCTAAATTACAAAAAAATAAATTTTTGAAGAACTAAAATGTGAAATAAATGAAATGTATGGACTTATATGGGTACTAGGAAGATTCGGCCCTCAGGGAGTGTGGTCAAATTTTGTGTATTTTGTGTTTTGTGCAATAAGAACTAAATTGTGAAAATGTGAAATATTAGGGGTAAAAATGTAATTTGCCCATTTATGTGTTCTTAGACTAAATTGAATGAAAATATGTTTAAATGATATTTATTTGAATATGTTTAGATTAAGAAACCAAGAAATCAGATTTAGATCGGGGGAAATCGAAAGTAGTTGAGTAGCCGATCTATTAGGCGACGACATCCAATGTATGTTATTAAGCACATATATAATTGTATCGTTTTAAAATCCGCTTAGTATCTGAGTAATTATGCTAAATTGAATGGTATATATATACATGTAGTGATAAAATTATTGAAATAAGATGTATTGAGTTGTTGACTTTCGACACTAAGTGTGCGAATTTAATTGTGAAGCACTAAGTGTGCGAGTTTAATTGTAAAGCACTAAGTGTGAGAGTTTAATTGTAAAGCACTAAGTGTGCGAGTTTAATGGTAAAGCACTAAGTGTGTGAGTTTGATTATTGAGCACTAAGTGTGCGAACTTATTAAATATTTTCGAATAACTATTAGTATTGAGTAATTGTCTTATTGAGAAATCATGATTATTAAAATGAGTAAATACTTGGAATTCTTGAGTAATAACCATTATGGTTGTATTTTAAGGTTAAGCTTTGTAGGAATTAAATCTATGTGGTGATTATATTTGGAATCATATATATATATAATATGATTCTTTATAATACATGATGAGGAAATGCATAATGTATTTGGTCTTGTGATTAAATTTGAAGAAATGTTTAAGGTCGTGTAATTATATTGATTTTAGTTAAATCATAGTAATAAGTGAATAATTATTTTATGATATGGTAGGCTAAAGGTAAGATGATTTAGTAGTATGAATTGGTTGAATATTATTTGAGATATCAGTTTAAATAGTAGAGTATATTTGCTTATAACTTACTAAGAATTAGCTTACAATGTGTTGGATAATTCTTTTGATGTATAGATTTTGGTGATCGCTACGTGTTCGGGGATCGTCAGCTAAGCTTGTCACACTATCGATATTTTCTTTTGGTATTTTGCTAAATCGTTCTCAAATATATGGCATGTATAGTATAGTTAAAATATTGATTTTGGAACCAATGTGTATATGTATCTAAAAGCCATGCTAAAATGGCTTATCTCTTTTGGTTTGAATTCGGTATTAATGCCTATGCTTTAATGGTCTAAAATGTGGTATATGTTCATGAAATTTTTATGCTTAAATGCTGCCCAATTTGTGGTAATTATGCTGCCTAATTTTGGTGAATAAATTCTGTCTAATTTTGCATATACATGCTATCAAATTTTGTGTATAAGTGCTGTCCAAATTGGTATATGTATGCTGCCCAATTTTGGTGAATAAATGTTGTCCAATTTTGCATATACATGCTGTCAAATTTTGTGTATAAGTGCTGTCCAAATTGGTATATGTTTGCTGCCCAATTTAGGTGAATAAATGCTGTCCAATTTTGCATATACATGCTGTTAGATTTTGTGTATAAGTACTGTCCAAATTGGTATATGTATGCTGCCCAATTTTGGTGTATAAATGCTGTCTAATTTTGTATATATATATATATGTATATATATGCTGCTCAATTTCTGATGTATAAGAGCTGTCCAAACAGGGTAGATTACCTATGTTTGTAATATGTACTATATTTAGTAAATTGAAATGAAATAAATGCTTGGATAAATGTTTGATTTATGATATTAAATTTTAATTAGGTAAATGATAATGATATGGATGAATTGTTGAAACATGGTTAGTATATGAAACTTGATTAAAGATGCATGTTTGATTTTAATTGGTTATGTGATAATATATATATGGAATGAAATTTCGTGGTTGAGTTAAAAAAAATTTTGAGTCGGGTTTTGATCGATAATGCCTCGTAACTCTAATCCGATGACAAACACGGGTCAGGGTGTTACACATATCCTACTCTTACTTATCTTGAGCATACGCCTTGAATTTTCCGTTGAACTACTTGTAATATTAGGGATGTTCGGGATATCTCGTACACCTAGTAAGACGCCAATGCCATATCCCAGATATGGTCTTACATGGGATCACATATCGGTGCCGATGCTATGTCCAAGACATGGTCTTACACTGACACTCATCTCGAGCCGATGTCATGTCCCAGACATGGTCTTACGCTGACTCTCCTCTGTCCGTACAGATGCCATGTCCCAGACATGGTCTTACACTAGCACTCCTCGGTCTGTGCCGATGCCATGTCCCAGACATGGTCTTACACTGGCACACTCACTGCCATGGTCTTTTCCGTCAATTCATCATGAGTTGTAGTACGAATGTACTTGACCCTGCATTTCTCACAATTGATCCTTCAATCTAATCTCGTACTTGCATAAAGTCATGATTAGATAAAAAATATATATAATAATACATCATCTCAATTCAAATTTAATAATCGATCACTTTGACTAACCATATAAACTTACCTCAACGCGAATCGATCATTTTGATTGATATTTCCCCGTACTTGGTCCAAATCTCGATTTCTTTGATAATTAAACTTTGAAAAAGCTTGAAACCCTAGCCATGGCTTTTTGAAAATTTCGGTAGCATGGAGAAGAGAATGAGCAGATTTTTGGGTTTCAATTTTGTCTTTTATGCCTTAAAACACCCAAATGACAAAAATGCCCTTTTTACTAAACCTTTAATTTTTACCCTTCCATGACTAGTTTTGTCCATAACAAAATATGATGGTCTATTTGCCATTTAAAGACCTCTAATTTAAACCCTCATTTAAAACAATTACTTATGTTCTAGAACTCATATTTTGCAATTAATACAATTTAATCCCAATAATAAAATTGGGCACTTTATCGATAAAAAAATTACTTAACAAAATTTGCACACCATCACCCAAACATATCATAGACTCTAAAACAATCATAAATTAAATATTTCTACTTCGAGTTTTGGTCTTGAAACCATTGTTCCGACTAGGCCCTATTTTGGGCTATTACACCTGCATACCCCAAGTGCATATGTCATAGCTTAAGTGCTTCTAACTCTCGATTTTCAGTTGATGTCACAGCAATTATCTCATTAACTGTACTTTCTAAATAGTGGTACAGGTTATTATTCTTGTAGACCCCCTTCATTATCACGTGTGCACCAAAAATAATCTTCATTTCACCATCTTTAGCTCTCACTTAGAAACCTTTTGATTCCAAGATTCTTACATAAATGAGATTCTTTATCAAATCCGACACATAATGAACAACATGTAAAGTTATGATTGATTTATTATGATTTCTTAATTGAACAAAGCCAATCCCATATGTGGCAAGAAGAGTATTATTTGTTGTATAGACATCTCCACCCTTTAGTTCTTTAAAATCAAAGAATCACTTCAAATGAGGACACATATGATGGCTACAAGTTAAATCCAACAACCATACATCAAAATGACTAGTTACTATTGTAATAAGTGAGAAATCTAAATCTTCATCATCACACTTAACTGCATTTGATTCTGCTACAACTTTCCTTTTATCATATTTACATTTATTTTCAACTTTCAGAAATTTGTCATCTAGTGTCCTTTTTTTCTTAACGGAAAGCACACTCACCTTTACTCAGCTTCCCCCTTGACTTGGATCTCCCCTTCTGTGGTGTGTGAATGACCCTGGACTACCAATGCTTCCACAGCTCTGGTTGAATTTCTTTTCTTTTCCTTCTTTCTCAGTTCATAATTGTATAAAGGTGCACACACTTTACTAAGAGATACATCAACTTCTTGTGGAGTAGAGTAGTTTTGAGGAACTCAAACTCCACAGGAAGTGAACCCAACAACATCAAAGTCAAATCTTCATATTTGAAAGTCTCATCCATATTCACCAGATTTGTGACTAATTGATTAAAAATGGTGATGTGATCATTCATAATGGTACCTGAAACATAAGTGAATTGAAACAACCTTTTCTTTATGTAGAGCTTATTTTGATTATTTTTCTTCAAAAGTTTTTCTTCTTTGAGAAAGCATACCTTTGCTCTCAACAAAAGTCTCTTTTGAGAAAGCATACCTTTGCTCTCAACAAAAGCACGATCGAATTGTATCACATGTCAAATGATTAACAGTCATCCAATCTTTCTCCTCCACATTATTTGGTTTCTTTCCATCAATGACACTTTTTAGACCTTGCTGAAAGAGAACATTTAGAACCTCACTTTGCCACATATTGAAATGACTTGTGCCATCGAAGATCTCCATTGCCAATCTTTTATTTACCATTGTCGGTCTCCCCTATATGGACGATGTTGGAGTCGTTGATGTAGATATGAATCCTCTTAGACTATCCACCATTTCAGCCATAATCTTTCAATAGACCCAAGGAAATTTTTTCTAATGTGGAAGATCAGTTTAAACCGCAAAAAAATAGCATACTTCGAATAACTTTCAACTCTAATATCTCATGTTGTGAAAATAGGGTAAGAGAGAGTGCATTATTGTACTAGAAAATCACACTAAGTTTAATTCTTAGGAAAGATTGGAGGGGTCATAAACAATCTCGTTTAAAATCCAACCTCCTAAATAGAATCTCTCTACAATGTAATTTAATAATATAATATATCACTACAAGTGTACCCTACAAAATATTGAAAAATAAATAAAAATAATAAATAACACCACAAATTTAACGAGTTTCTACAAATTACGCCTACGTCCTCGAACACTACCAAATATATTTCACTACAAAAGATACAAGTGAAAAATTACAAATATTGTAAAATAACAAATAATAGCAACAAATATCGACATTCAAACCCCTAGCTGCCAAAATAGTTTTACTTGGAACAAACTAACGCAACACTCTGCAGCAAAAGTGGTTGATCTTGGGTGGTAATCCATTATTCCATACCGAAAGCCAACGGCTATCAACTTGTAAGCCAACAATGTTTTTGAGCATCTTGATAGCAAACCAATAACCAAATTTAATAGTGTAAACACCATTTCTCTCAAAGTGTCAAATCCATTTATCCGAAGGCGAAAAAAGTCCACGAACCATGTCAACAGACCAATCATCCCCTTGCTCATTCAAAAGATCTCTAGCAATTAAGTGGTTCATACTAGTGAAGGGGTTCAAAGCAACATGAAAATCAAGAGGACACAAACTCAGTTAGGAATTTATTTAAATCTATTTTCTTTTACAAAGCAACAAATATTATTTTGAAGGTATTTATATCTTTTTATATTTTTATAAATTTAGAAAACATAAATACACACTACACCAAAATAGACTTTTAGCGGCATATTTTGTGGCATTTGGACGGAAAACGTCGCCAAAAATCAAGCATTAGCGGCGCAAAAAATAAAACGCCGCTAAATATCTGGCATTAGCGGCGCTTCAAGAAAAACGCCGTAAAAGAACATAAGTTACGGCATTTTTGGTTATGCGTCGCAAAATCTCAAGACCAAAACGCATCGTTTTTGTATTGATGTATACAATAATTAGTGGCGATTATGATAAAACGCCGCTAAAGCAAGTAATAGCGGCGCATTGTGGGAAGCGCCGCAAAAATCTTAACGAAAACGCATCGTTTTGGTATCGATGTATATTAGAATTAGTGGCGCTTACAAAAAACGCAGTAAAACAAGTATTAGCGGCGTTTACTAAAAGCGCCGCAAAATATGATAACCAAAATGCAGAGTTTTGATCTTAATGTATATTAGAATTAGTGGCGCTTAATAGAAGTGCCACAAAAAATGTTAACCAAAACGCAGCGGTTTGGTCTCGATGTATAATACAATTAGTGGCGTTAGTTAAAAACGCCGCTAAAGTATAAAATTAGCGGCGATTTTTTAGAATCGCCGCAAGATATGCACACCAAAACGCAGAGTTTGGTCTTGAGGTATATTAGGATTAGTGGCGCTTACGGAAAAACGCTGCTAAAGAGTACTATTAGCGGCGCGTTTGGAGAAGCGCCGCTATATTTCTTAACCAAAACTCAACGTTTTGGTCTTGATGTAAAATATAATTAGTGGCGTTTACAATAAAACGCCGCTAAATATTAGTATTAGCGGCGCTTTCAGTTAAGCGCCGCAAGATATGCACACCAAAACGCAGAGTTTGGTATTGAGGTATATTAGAATTAGTGGGGCTTATTGGAAAACGCCGCTAAAGTATACTATTAGCGGCGCTTTCTTAGAAGCGCCGCAAGATATATTAACCGAAACGCTGCGTTTAAATTTTGATGTATACTGGAATTAGTGGCGTTCACGAGAAATCGCCGCTAAATCATATTATTAGCGGCGCTTTTTTATAAGTGCCGCAAAAGATCTTTACCAAAACGCACAGTTTTGGTCTTAACCATGCATTAATATAATGTAGGCTATTATATATTTAGTTTATCGTATTTGGGTTACGTTTAGGGTATTAGGGATCATTATACAATGTTTATTATTTTGGATTATAGTTTAGGGTTTAGGGTTTACTATGTAGGTATATTGTTTTTGGTTTAGGGTTTGAGAGTTTAGGGATTAAGGTTCAGTGATTATTATAAGTTAAAAAGTTTATCGTATATAGTTTAGGGTTTTAGGGTTAATCATTACATAATGTTTAATATTTTGTGAATATTAGAGTATTGAGTTTAGGGTTTATGATGTGGGTTATGGTGTTTTGGGTTTAAGGTTTAGGAGTTTGGGGTTTAAGATTTAGGGTTTGGGGTTTAGACTACTTTAGTCATGTTAAGAGGCTAATTACTGCTTTAGGGGTTTATGCTTGTGGTTAACGGTTTGCAGTTTATAATTTAACGTTTACAATGCATGGTTTTGGGGTTTGGACGATTTAAGGTTTAATGACTTTTTTGGTACCAATTTGAAAAAAATGACAAATACGTATTGTTTTTAATTATTATTATGATACTATAGTTCTAAGTGACACAAATGACTAGTTTACTAATTAATGACGCATGACATATTTATATGTTATATATGATGAAACAAATTAATTTAATATTGTGTTATTTACATTTATATATTAATCATTGATATATTCACTTAAAAATAAAGTATATATAATTTTAAAATTATAATACATTAATTGAATAATATAAATAATTTATAATTTATAATTTTAAATATTGATAATATTTAAATTATACAGATTTATTTTTAAAATTTATAAAATTTTAACAATTGAAATTAATAAATCTGTATAAAATTTTTAAATAATATTATTAATAATATTAATAATGTCATAATTTTAATGTATGAATTAAAAATAATGTCTACAACAATGTAAATAATTTATAAAAAGCTAAATATTAGCGGCGTTTATTAATAAAACGCCGCAAAAATATATAAAAAAAATGAAGTAGTACTACACTGTTTCGTTGACGAATTGCAGGTTAGTGGCGTTTTTTTGTGAAACGCCGCAAAAGTTGTGAAAGTAGTGGCGTTTATGCATAAGCGCCACAAACATTATAATATAAAACGATGCCGTTTTCAAAGCAATGATCGATTAAGTTTTCGGAATGCGGCACCGTTTCAGTGTTGGGAAAAATTTTATAGTGGCGTTTTTGAAGGGAAACGCTGCAATAGTTAATTAAATTTTCGGATTCGGCGCCGTTTCTGTTCTGGAAAATAATTTAATAGTGGCGTTTTGCTAAAAAGCGCCGCAATTATATATAAACTTGGCCAATGCGGCGCCGTTTGTGAGCTTCATAAAATCCAATAGTGGCATTTATTATAAAAACGCCGGAAAATACAACGCAAAACGTTGCCGTTTCGCTTACTGAAAACAATTTTGGGGTATACCCCCGAAGCAATCTTCCCCCAGCCCCAAATTCGTCGCCCCCAAATCCCTAAATCGCCTTCTCTCTGTGAAATTCTTGCGTCCTTCTTGCCCAATTTCTTGAATTCCCAAATCCGTAAATCTCCTCCTTCTTGCCAAATTTCTTGAAATTCGAAATCCCTAAATCGCCTCCTTCCTCCTTCTAGAAAAGATGAACGTCGCACAATAGGCCTTCAAAGGTTCGATTTTGTTCCGATTCTGCGTATGTAATCTTTGGGTTTTGACTTGTTTATTAAATTTATTTTGTTTTTTATTCGTCAAATTTATTTTGATGTTCCTTACTTTAAAAAATTTCTCTTCTCTGATCTGTATAGGGTTTTCGTTCGTTCAGTTCATCGTCCTACAGGTACTATACTTGTTTGGTTTTACTTCTATTTGGGAATGGTTTCATTATTGGGTATGCAACTGATGTTATGTTGTTTCAGTGATAATTTTTAGGTTTATTTCATTTCGCCGTTGACAGTGGTTTTCCTCATCGTCCTGCAGGTACACTGATTTTCTTTATGTTTGAAATTGTTTTTCTCGAAATGGTTTCAGTGGGTGTCTTCATTTCATTTCATTTAACTGGTTTTAGGCAACGTTTCACACACCATTGTTGTTGTCTGTCGATATGTTACTGTTTTTCTGCATTTTTTAGGCATACTGGTCTGTTACTGTTTTCTATCGATGTCATAAATTGTAGAAATCTTAAAGTATGCAAAAACATGAAGTATCTAGCAACAGAGCCTGGATTTAATCTATTTTATTTTTATTAAATTATTACATGTACTTAGGTTAAATAAATTTTTAGTATAATGTGTGATAAGATACAGAAATTGAAGCTAAAATTGGTAATTTAGAATTGCCGAAATTAATAGATCATGAAATTGAGTATGTCATGAGATTTGAATTGCTTGAAAATGTTGTCATGTTAAGATTTGTTTGAGTATTTACATATGGTAAATGTTGTGAATGGATTACTATGAAATGAGCCTTTGTATTGAATGGTAATGATGTATGGTATTTGTACAGTTATGAATAAAGTAGTATTGTTTACAATTGAAATTTGTTAAGAACATATTTGGCCAGAAATGTGGTATAAAAATGTGAATGGGCTGATTATGTATTTGCAGGTTGGTATCGAAAATTTGGTCTTTTGGGGCTCCGATTTTGTATACATTTTTTTGCTGGTTTTCCTTTTAAATATTGGATGATTTTACTTACTTAAAATTGCCATCTAGTTTTCTGCCTTATATTTTCTGCTATAATCTGGCATCCAGTTTGCCATGTTTTGGTATTAAATTATTTTGGTCCTTCACAAATCAAATACGGTATATTAATGTTTAGAGACTAATTGATGATACTTTATCTAAAGGAATCTAAATATGTTCTCATGTGTCCTGCCATCACCATTGCCGTTAATTACAGCATAAGTTACTGCATAGGATTCTAAGGACCCAAATATAATACAGCTCGTAAATTACATAATTAGATAAAATTGAAAGTATCCTTTTTGAATCTACTTTCTTCTCACATTTAACTTTCATTAATAAATAATTAAATCTTCTTCCATTTCTCAAGTAATTCATTTCCAAAATCCCATTTGAAATGTGTAAATAATATTAACATAGATAAATAAATTGGTCCAAACTATACAAATATTTATATGTTTTCCTTTTTCATTATCTTTTTATTTTAATTTTATGCTATTTTAATCACGAAAAATATATTTTGTTTTATTTTTAACTTACCTAATTAAATAAATTGTATTTAAAGTTATATTTTAAATATTTTATTTTATTTTAATCACGAATTTTTTTAAATATTTTATTTTATTTGAATCACGAATATTTTTAAATATTAATTTTTTTTTAAAGTTCAAATTTCATAACTTACGTAATTTACATATCTTACATAATTCATAACTTACGTAATTTAAATTTATAATACATAACTTACATATAATACATAACTTATATAACTTAAATTTAGCAATCATATCATAACTTACATACATAATTAGTAATCATATCACAACTTACATAACCAACATAATGACTTACATAATAACCTACATAATAACTTACATAATAATACATAATAATACATAACATACATAAATTAAATAAGTTACATAATACACAAAAACAAAAACTTACATAACTTACATAATAATACATACCATAAATAAATTAAATAAGTTACATAATACACAAAAACAAAAACTTACATAACTTACATAATATCCTACATCCCTACTTACATAATAATACATACTGTACATAAATTAAATAAGTTACATAATACACAAAAACAAAAACTTACATAACTTACATAATAACTTACATAATAATGCATACCCTACATAAATTAAATAAGTTACATAATACACAATAAGGTTAAAAACATAGTGTAACTTACATAATAACTTACATAATAATACATACTCTACATAATAATACATAACTTACATAAGACATAACTTACATAAGTTTCATAATACACAACTTACACAACTTACACAACTTACATAACTTACATAACTTACATAATACATAACTTATTCCTAAATCCTAAACCCGTGCAATTTATTGTCAATGTCAGACTTCAAGAATTAAGAAATGGACCGTTCTTGGATGAATTTGTCAAGAGTTAGCGACGGTTATCGAAATGGAGTGCAGAGTTTTCTAAATTTTGCATTTCAATATGCAAGCCAGGAGAACATGATTCTTTGCCCGTGTAAGAAGTGTGTCAACATAAACTGGCATTATCGTGAGGTTGTATACGAGCATCTAATTGTTGATGGGTTTGTTCGGGGTTATAAACAATGGTTATTTCATGGAGAATGCCCGCTTGGTACTTCCTCTTCAACGATGGATGTATCTTGCTCTGGTCCTGCTTACTATCAGTCTGATAGAGGGGATGACATGGAAGGTATGTTGTGGGATGCATTTAATATGCACAATCATGGTGTCCAGTTGTTCCCAGCGAACTTTGTGGCTTCTGATGATTGTAATATTGGGAGAAATGCTTTTACCGAACCGGGAAGTAGTGTACCTCATGAAGAGCCGAATGAAGAAGCGGCGAAGTTCTACGCGCTACTTAATGACATGAACGAAGAACTGTATGAGGGATCAAAATTTTCAAAAATGTCTTTCTCTGTTCGTCTTTTTTAGTTAAAATGTTTGGGAGGGTGGACCGGAAACTCGTTGACAATGCTGTTAGAGTTTTTAAGAGAAATGTTTCCGTTTGTAAAAATCCCTCAGTCATGCAAAGATATGAAAAAACTGATAAAAAATTTAGGCCTTGGGTACAACAAAATCCATAGTTGCCCAAATGACTGTATGTTGTATTGGGGCGATCGAAATGACCAACAGTGCTGTCATGTATGCGGCCAATCCCGATGGATTAGTAAAAACACAGAAGATGGGAAGGACGATGAAAATGGTGCACAATCGAGAAAGAAGCCAGTCAAGATTTTGTGATATTTTCCCCTGATACTAAGGTTTCAAAGACTATTCATGTCGTCCAAGACAGCAGATTCAATGACGTGGCACCATGATGGACAAACCGATGATGGATTATTAAGGCATCCGGCAGATTCTTTGGCTTGGAAATCATTTGACAATAACTTTCCAGGCTTTGCAAGCGATCCTAGGAGTGTGAGACTTGGGCTAGCATCTGATGGATTTAATCCTTTCAAGATCATGAGCATTGCGTACAGTACTTGGCCAGTAGTGCTTGTTCCTTATAATCTGCCTCCGTGGATTTGCATGAAACAATCTTCCCTTATCTTATCTATGATTATCCCTGGTGAGAAAGGGCCCGGGAATGATATCGACATTTATTTACAGCCACTTATTGAAGAGTTAAAACAATTATGGGCTAGTGTCGAGACATACGATGTGGTGAGAAAGGAGAACTTTAATTTACGTGCGACTTTAATATGGACCATTAATGACTTTCTCGGTTATGCCAATTTATCCGGTTGGAGTGCCAAGGGTCGTTATGCGTGTCCTTGTTGTGCTGCACAAACATGTTCGCAATGGTTGTACAATGGGAAGAAGTTTTCTTACATGGGGCATCGTCGGTGGTTACCGAAAAATCATAGATTTAGATTTCAGAGTTCTGTATTTGACGGCACTGAAGAGTTCAGAAAAGCTCCTTCCCAGACCAGTGGCTCTGAAATCTTGTTCATGTTGGAAGATATGAATTTCATTTATGGGAAGATGAACCAACTGCCAAACATGCAGAGAAACAGAAGATCAAATGATGAAAGGGACGAAAGCTCCGACGAAGAGGACGATCCTAATGAGGCGGAATTGTGGAAAAAAAGAAGTATTTTTTTGAGTTGCCTTATTGGGAGCATCACCTTTTACGACACAATCTTGATGTTATGCACATTGAGAAAAATGTCTGCGAGAACATTGTGGGTACAATTTTGAACGTCGACGGAAAATCAAAAGACAATCTTCAGAGTCGACTTGATTTAGTCCAAATGGGAATTCGGCCTGATCTTCATCCCAATCCACTTCCGAATGGGAAATATCGGTTGCCGCCTTCTATTTTCTCAATGTCTAAGACGGAGAAAGAACTGTTTTGCATGGTGTTGAAGGATATAAAGGTTCCAGATGCGTATGCATCAAATATATCTCGATGTGTTCGTGTTAAAGATCGAAGATTATATTCGCTAAAATCACATTACTATCACATCTTGATGCAAGATTTAATGCCAATTGCTCTACGATGTTGTATGTCCAAGAAGGTGACGTCTTGTATCATTGAACTATCCAACATAATGAAAGCTATTTGTGGCAAAGTTTTGGATATTCAAAAACTTAAGAAGGTACAGGATCGAGCCGCTTTGACTTTATGCAACATGGAGAAAATCTTATCACCTTTCTTCTTCACCATTATGGTTCACTTGATAATTCATCTCCCGCACGAAGCAATTCTTGGCGGACCCGTTTTCTATCGATGGATGTATCCCATAGAAAGGTGTTAAAGAAGTATTTTTAAAATTTTCCTTCATTCACCTCTATGTCTTTAGTTACAACTTTTGATAATGTTGTATATTGTGTTTAGGTTCCTATCCAAATTAAAGTCTTACTGCCGCAACAAGCGATATCCAGAAGGATCGATTGCTGAAGGCTACTTGGCAGAGGAATGTATGACCTTCTGCTCAAGATATTTAGAAGATGTCGAAACAAGGTTGAACAGACCAAATAGGAATGCTGGACTCGCGGACTATAACTTAGCCGATACTTATTTGTTCCAAAGTTTTGGAGAACCAATCGGTAAAGTTGAAATTGCATAATTAGATCATTTATCGTGGGTACAAGCATATCGATATGTTTTGTTTCACCACGAATCATTGGAACCTTTACGGAAGTAAGTTCTAAAAATTTTATAAATATTTATCAAACTAAATATTGTTTATCTTCTAACAAAGATCACATTTTTTTAACATAGTCAGTACAAACAAATATTGAGATCTCGTTCGCGCTCCCGAAGAACACAACATCGAGATATCAATAAGTTGTTTACAGAATCTTTTTATGAATGGTTAAGCCAAACGGTATGCAGTTGGAGCTTCCGCTTACAAATTATAATGCTTTCTCATAACATTTTTAATTACTCAGTTTACTTTCCATTCAATAGGTTTGGAGTGGGAAGAGCGTAAACAACGAAGTTAAATTGGTCTCTCAAGGTCCAAATCGAGTGGTTAAAAGATATAGTGCGTTCCTCATCAACGGATTCAGATTTCATACAAAATATCGCGAGAGGTTGAGGAGAACGCAAAATTGTAGAATAGTTGTTAATTCTGCAATTACAAGTTATGCTAGTGCTAGGGACAATAATCCTGTCGAGGGAAATGTGGAATATTTCGGACATCTTACTGACATAATTGAGGTGGATTACTACGGCAAATGGAAAGTTGTCTTATTTCGAGGTGATTGGGCCGATGTTAATACAGCTCGTGGAATCAAGCAAGATCAATTTGGTTTTACAATGGTGAACTTTGACCGATTGATTCACACAGGACAACAACTGATAGATGAGCCGTATGTATTCTCAAGTCAAGTCAAACAAGTTTTTTACTCAAAAGATCCAACTGATGAGGGTTGGTATGTTGTACTCCGTAACATCCCTAGAGACTTGTTTGACATGGGCAGTGGAAGTAGAGATAACATCGACAACAGATCAGAAACTTTGCCATTTCCAGAACAAAACTTAAACGATAATATCCCTAGTACTAGTGCACAATTTCAATGGGTTCGTCAGGATACGGATGAAGATATTTACGAATAATGATGTAGTAAGATTTTACGATTGTTTAATTATATGTAATATCATAATTTAAATCTTAGTCTTATTATATATTTCAACTATTTTATATGTGTTGTTATTGTTGCAATTAGTTATTAAGTTTACTTACATTTTATGTGTATTGCAGATAAAATGCCTAGAAGAAAAAATGTAAGGGAAAGCATTGTTCAAAATGATCCAAACTCGACAGAAACAAATAGTACTGAACAACAGACGGCAATTGGATCTTCGAATGTTCCGATTACACCTGAGGATCCTACGGAAGTTCAAAGTAATTTTACATTTAATTTACATGCGTGTTGACTTATAATTAATTTATTTTTCAAATTCTTATATTATAATATACCATTTGTAGCTGAAAATGGTGGGACGCGCAGAGGTCGAGGACGTACGCTACTTAGAGAGTTGTACGAGTTAGATCCAGTCGAGTGTGTCAAGGTATGCAGAAACAATTTTGGTCAGCCTGTTGGATCAGAAGCTCGACTTTTAGCAGGATACATGGGCATTTTAGCACGAAATGCGAATATGTTGCCTATCAACTACGAGTCAAGGCGTCAAATGCCCGATAGCAACAAAAACCAAGCCCTCGATAATATTAAGGTAACAAAATGTTAATGCCATCTGTAATGCTTGGGAAATAGTTTCGTTTATATTTACTTTATTAACTTGTGTTTTTTGTAGGGGAGGTTTGCTTTAGAGGTCTCGGATGCTTATGTAAAGAAGGCATTGGGAAAAAGATGGAGAGACAATAAAAGTACTTTGAAGAAAATTTATTATAAGACAAAAACAACCTTCGATGAGAAATTGCAAAATGTCCCGCCGGGTATGTTGAGGTACCAATGGGAAGATGCGGTTAGATTTTGGCATTCTCAGAAACGCGAGGTACGACGTACTTCCAAACTATTGTAATTATTTTGGTTTATAGTATTTACTATTTACGTTCTAAAAATTTTATAACGTAGGATCGTGAACGAGTTGGAAAAAGTAGCCGGTAGCAACAAAAATTCACTCACACAGCCGGGTCGAGAAGTTTTGCATGTGTAGCTGAGGCGGAGGTATTTTTAATTTTTTAATATTCTCAAATATGTATAACTTTCTATTAAATAATATTTTTACTACTATATTGTAGGAACAGTCGTCCGGTCAAAAAGTTGGACGCCTTCAACTTTTTGAAATTACACATAAGAAGAAAGATGGATCTGCTATGACTCCTGAAGCTGGTGAAATTATGGTACGTTTACTTAACACGATTTGACTTATTTTAGTTATTTATAATGTTTATTTTCTAATGTTTTAATTCATTGCTTGTAATGCGACTATTGTTATATTGCATTTGTTTTTTTAATATATATTGCGTTCCTAACTATGTGATTTATTTATTAGGAAAAAAAAGACGGAGTACGAAGAGATTACTTCTAGTGATAGTTCTGTTCATCTTGAAGACATTGATAACCGGATTATTGCTGAAGTTTTGGGTCCTGAAAAGTATGGTCGGCTTCGATTTCAAGGATCTTTTTTCAGCCCAACCCAATATTTTGGATCCAGCTCGCACCAATACATGGCTTCGGGGAGTCAATCTCAACCTGAAGTTCAGAGGTTAAAAGACCAGATGGCTCAGATGCAAGCGACCACATCTGAGGTTCAAAGGAAATATGAAAAACTTCAGCAACAACTTAAAGCAGAGGCGGCAACAAGGGAAGCAGATGCTACAGCGAGAGAAGCAGAGGCCACAGCGAGAGAAGCAGCGAGAGAAGCAGAGGTTCAAAAGAAATATGAAGAACTACAGCTACGACTTCAAAAAGAAGCGGCATCGAGAGAAGCAGAGCAGAGAAAAAAGTACGACGAACTTCAACAGCAGCTTCAGACTATGATGAAGATGTTTCAGCAGTCGCAACTTCCGCCGTCATAATATATATTGCATAAATATTTTTATTATTTTAACTTTAAACGTTTTTTTAAAGAAAATTATGAATTCACTTTTATTTATATCAATTAATATTATTTTAGTCATTATATTATATAAATTTATTGTTTTTGGTTAGTTTAGATCTGGTTGCTTTTGATTTGTTGTTGCAGGAGGGCTGAAAAAAACAGAAAATTTTATTTTAAAAAAATCCTAAAATTAGTGGCGTTTTTTAAAAAAGTGCCGCTAAAAGTCATATCAAATAGTGGCGTTTGTGAAATAAGCGCCGCTAAATAACACTACTATTAGCGGCGTTTTTGAACAAGCGCCGCTATAGAACATTACTTTTAGCGGCGTTTTCTACCAAAGCGCCGCTAAAGAACATGATCTTTAGCGGCGTTTATTTTCTTAGCGCCGCTAAAGATCATGTTCTTTAACGGCGTTTTTTTCTGTAAGCGACGTTGTCGTTAGCGGCATTTTTTGTGGCGCTTCTTCAAGCGCCGCAAATTGCTTTAGTGGCGTTAAAAAGCGCCGCTAAAAACCTGTTCTGGTGTAGTGACACTTAATGAAAATTATGATATTTAAACACAAGACATCATGCTCTTTGTCATCTCCAATTTACCATTTCAACATCTACATTTTATTTTTATAAGATTTTTTATGAATTTATTATATGAATATTTTCACCCACATTATGGTCAAACCGTAATTTAGTTTACTTTAGGATTATATTAATTTAATTATCATAAATTGAACCATAATCTAGGTTACTTTCGGATTATATTTATCTAATTATCATAAACTTCCTTTGACTATAAAATTTAAAAAGCTTAATACCTGATTTGGCCTTTGTACTTTTTTTTTATCAATTTAGCTCTTATACTTTTATTCTATAATCCTTGTTACCCAAATTTTAATTTTCGACAAAAAAATTGTTATCACAAAAAAAGTGAAAAAAAAAATACTTACAAGTTTTTAGAAAATATGATTTTTTTTTTAAATCATTAAAATCCAACAAAATCATAAAATGGAAAATTATAAAAACTAAAAAAAATCATAATCTATTTTGAAAATTATAAAAAAATAAAAATTTATAAGTATGTGAAACTTTAAAAACAAATTAAAAATTTTCATAAATATTTAAAAACTTTTTGTTTGGAATTTTTAGTTTTTTAAAAGAATTTAGAATTTTATGATTTATTTAAAAATTTTATGGTCTTGTGAAAATTTTAAGATTTTCCTTTTTTTTTGTATTTTTATGAAAATTTTTATATTTTTAGGAAATTTTAAATTTTTACACGTGACATTATTTGATTGGATGGGGAGATTTTTTAAGGAGAAATATGAATGAGGTAATATGATATAGAAAAAAAAAGTACAGGAGTCAAACCTATAAAAACGATAATTTAACAGAAGTAAAAAGAGATCTAAATCAATTTATTTTTAATTTTAATTTTAAATGGCTACCAAAGTCTCCATTACATCAAAAAAAGACTTCCAAGCCCCCTTTTGCGAGAAATTTCAAAGTCAATTCGCCTAGATATTGATGAAAAATGGGGAAGAAGGGAAGGAGCAAGAAAAATAACCAAGACAAACAGAGGCATGATCTAGATGATGATAACCCGAGAAACACTTCAGCTTCCAGGTAACAACTCTTAAGTCTTAACTAATTACCATTTTCTTCTAAATTATCAGTATTTTAGTTCAGTCTCCTTGTATTGGATGAGGTATTCGGATATGAGTAGTCTAACTGATAATGTTTTCGCCAAATTATTTCATCATTTATCTATATATGGAAGCATGATCAAGAGAAATCGTACAAACATGTCAATATCCCGAAAAGGTAGCTAAGTGAGAACTTTTATATATACTTTTACTTTGGGTTTTGTTATTTGTTATGATCACACAACTTTTGAGTTTTGATATGATCAAATGTTGTGTTTTCTTTTTCTTTGGAACAGTAATAATAGTATGGACCCGAATGATTTCATCAGTCATTTACCTGATAACATCCTTCACCAAATCATTTTGTTCCTCCCTGTTCAATCCGCTGTCCTAACTTCTTTCCTTTCAACTCACTGGAAACACCTCTGGAAAGAGGCTTTGTTGGAACCAGTCCATGATGTAGTAACAATGGAAGCTGCTATTGAAGCCATAAAAAGCTTTCTTGATGATTTTGACACACACTATAGGCCTAGAAATAAGTGGGGTTTCATATTTGAGTTGGGTCATGGAAGAGGCATCTTAGTTTCTAGCATTTCCAGCAATGGTTCACTTAAACTTGATTTCTCAGCTAGTAAACCAGAATTTCCAAGGCCATTTGATTTGCTTTTGAAGCTGGACCTTGCACCGCCTAACGCTTATTGGTGGCTGCTTGAGGAAAATCACTCCTTGCAAACCCAACAACCATCTTCAAACACAACGAAAGTAAAATCTTTGCATCTCATATCAGTAAGCCACCTTTCTAATGTGGCCGTTTCGTCTTTGTTGCCAAATTTGCCATTTCTCAGAAGCTTGACTATCGCCAAATGCAATGGATTACAATCTTTACAGATAAAAGAGGCCAAAGCGCTTCGTAAATTAGTGGTCCTCGATTGCCCCCATTTACAATCTCTCAGTTTTGAAGGTTCCAATTTAAAATCTTTCAGATATAGAGGCAAGTTAGTGTCTTTTCAGTTTAGAGACAACAGTGCTTTTTGGGGCGACTGTTGGTTCTTCTTGGAAGATGTCATGGTTGATATCAGACAAGGTTCTCTAACGCAGTGGACATGGGACTTTGAGACTGAGACTTCCTTTTTCCGTCATCATTATGGTCTCTGTAAAAGAAATCATTGGGGCTGCACCAGCAAGTATACATGCTTCAACTCAATTTTGAGAAGCATTAAGAATGTCAAATCTCTAACAATATGCAGATGGTTTTACGAGGTATGTTCATTAGTTCATATAATGTTTGAACTTGAGTATTTGTATGGGATATGTGTTTTAGATGGGTGTTCACTCTTTTGGGTTTTTTTTTTTTTTTTTTGTGTGTGTGTGTGCGTGTTTTGAAGGATCCTTAAAATATCATGTCCTTGTGTATATTCATATTTAAAAATATAGTCCTTTAAGCAAATTGAAAAGTCAACCAACATCCTTGCTAACCTTCATAACTCAATCTTTGATTGGTGATATTGTTGTGATTTGTTTAGACATCGATATGCAAGAAGTTACCCTTCTCAAGTAGACACCCTGAATGTTATTTGAGCCAATTAAAAGAGCTTTGGTGGATTGATTGCTCAACGGAAAGAGAATCAATCAATGCCTTGCTTTGCTTCCTGAAGTTGTGTCCTAAGTTAGAAAGACTGTATGTTACAGTAAGTTTTACCATTTTCTTAACGCACTTTGCATATCTTATTGTATAAATAGCAATGTTACAGTAAGTTTTACTTGCAGCTTGATCCAAAAAGCTATAACCTGCCCAGCGCTGGAAAATTCTCTGCTTTAGTCACTGTTCCTGATAAGCTCTATGATCTCAAAGTTGTGAAACTAGAAGGATTTGCAGATGAAGAGAAAGAGAATTTCATTGCCAGACGACTGGTACCTTTATTCGGAGAAAATAATCCAGTTATTATATCAAAATCAAAAGGGAAATGTTTGAAACATCTGGTGAAAATAGCCAAGTTGGAGAAAAAAGGGAAGTATCCTTACAAGTTTAAAATGGTTAAAAATATTGATGAAAAGTTTCTGGATCATGTTCACATGAAGCTTTAATTTCCTGTCAAGAATAGCCAATTTCAGTTCTGTAACTCATGAATAGTGATGAGGAAATGATTGGCTTTGGTTTCTGTTGGAATTTTTTTTTCTGAACTATGGTTGGAAATTGAGTTGTTTTTGCAGTAAAAGGTCGTGATTTTTTTACCCATTCGGTTCAACAGTTTCGGCTATATTGTATCAGGTCCATCGATTTAGTTTAATTTAATTTTCTGTTTATTTAAATTTTATTATAAAAATATTTTTAACATTTTAATATCTTAGATAAACTAAATTATTTGGGTTTTTTATAAAAATAATATTAAAAAATTAATTAATTATAAAAATAGTATGAAAAATAGATTAATTATGAAAATAAATTATGTTTTACTATCAGTGTCCCCTAGTTAATTGACAACACTATTATAATTTTTTACGGATATATCAAACTGAAATGTAATATTTACGGATATATCAAACTTTACTTTTTTTAGATTGCCGTTGAAAAACAAGAAGGCTTAAAGGTTTGGCTAATATCAAACGTAATATAGGGGGTAATTAGTTCATAAACTCTTCCTTATTTATTATTTTCTTTTTAAGGTCCTCAAAGGAAAATTGAACCTCCATAAAAAGTGGCATGAGCATTGATCCATGGTCCATGAGATCCACAATGGGGATGATGACTATGATGGAAAACCATCAACAAAGTTGACGACTTGAACAAGTACAAGAAACCCCAAAATTCCTATTGCTCTGCACATGAAAGAAAAACAAATACAAACTCCATAAGCCACTCAGCAATGATAAATTTGTGCTTAAAAAAAATCAAAAACCACTAGAGAATACAAGCAACAAACCCCATTTTTTTGATGATTTAAAGTAAAAGTAAAAAAAAAAGGAAAAAAAAGAAAAAAAGAAGAAGAGAATGAAAAAGAAGGAGGGAGTAGTAAATGAACCTTGAAAGGAATTGTTTATGGAAACGAAAAGAAGGGTGATGTTGAAGGGGAATGAAAAATAATAATAAATAAGAAAGGGTTTACGAAGCAATTATCTATTGTGTCAAGTTTGGTGTTGTCAGTAAGGCGCGCCCTTAAGCTTCTTTGTTTGAACAGCCAATCTAAAAGGAAAAGTTTCATATTAGGTCCCTAAATGTTTTGTTTATCATATTTCAATTCGGTGCCGTTAATAAAAAATTATTTTAAAAACCATGATGGTGCCGTCAACTAATTAGGCCGCACAGAAAAAACTGTAAAAAAAACCCAGTTTTTGTAATTAATAATTTTTTTAGTATTATTTTTATAAAGAACCCACATTATTTCTTACTTAATTATTGATAAATTCCTTTCTTTTTATCACCAAACTAAGAAAAATTACAAAATTATCACTCACATTTTCAACTTTTTCTTGTTTATCCATTTCTGTCAACTAGTGGTAGATTTTTAATTTTTATAATAACAAATTTAACTCTCAATATTTATATAAAAAAATTTAATCCCAACATTTACTCATTATATAAATTTCATCCTAATTTTAAAAGTGTCCAATAAATATTAAATAATTTTTTTTAAAATTTTCATTTCACGCCACCTCCTTGACCTTTCCCTCCATCTCCTCACCCACCCAATTTGTAAATTATAATATAAACAAAGTGTTTATAACACCAATCGAATGTTGCTATGCATCTGTATTGGCATTCCGATATCATTTTCAAATACTATAAGTAGTCAAATGTTCTATACTTATTCTCTCGTCATGAGATTTTTTTTCTCTCTCTTTAAGAATTTTCTCCTCTCGTACTCTAAGAGATCTAGTCATAGGTTTTCATTTTTTTTATCACATTGCATTATTTTCTTCAGTGGGGACTGATCCTTACGATTAGGAGTTGCGCTTTCATTTTAATTCATTTGTACTATAGCTTTCTTTATTAATTGAACCTTTATTATTTTTTAGGGTTTGGAGTCAACTTCCGTTTAAAAGAGATTTAATCTACAGATATACTCCTTTACAGGGAGGCAAAAGGTAAGGATTCAGTGAATCATTTTCTATTTTTGTATCTTACTCTAGTTTCCTCTCAAGTTGGGTAGTGAATTTTGTAATAGGAGGGATAGATCTTGTAATTGAACTTCAAGTGGAGGACCAGGAGAGTAGAAAATGAGTTCGATAGATGTTGATTGTCAAAATAATTGTAAAAAAAAGTAATAAATAGGAAAGCGATTGTAAATGTGATTCATAATTCTGCCTGTTAAAGAAAATTATGGATGTAGGGGAATTAAGGAGAAGTCTATATGGAATCCTATTTGAAGATGAGAGAAAAATGGAGATTTTGAATATTCTTTGGTCGATTATGGGATACATTCTAAATTTGAGGGTTTGAGATAAAGAAAAGACAAATGATGAAGTGAATTTTTCAAGAATTAGCTTCAGGATTCAGGTGCATAAGGTTCCTTTGGAGCAGAATGCTAAGAAAATTAGAGGAGTTATAGGCAAAGTTGTTGAAATTAAAGATTTAGCATGAGTTAAGGGAATAAGAAGGGTTTTTTGAGGATAAAGATAGAGGTAGAGATTGATAAGCCTCTTATTACTGGGTTTTGGTTTTCTAGAAGAGGGGGAGGGAAATTATGGGTTGAGATTAAATACGAAAGATTGTCTAATTTGTGTTATTATTGTGGAATACTTGGGTATGTTAATAGATATTTCAATTATAAGGAGGAAATTAGAGGATTGGAGAGTGGCATGTAGTATGGGAAAAAAGAGCTGGATGGTTATAAATGAGGGAATAGGATTTTTTTTAAGGGTGATAGTGAAAGTAGTAGAAGTATATATAATACTAATGAAATTGATAAAGGGGTGAGGTTGTTGTGAGGGATAAAGGGAAGAAAGTTGTAGAAGATGGGTGTGAGGGGGATATTTGTTTTAGTTTTAAAAAGGGGGAGAGAAGTAACAATAATTTTGGTTGTAAGTTAGTAAATAGGAATAGGCAAGGGGAAGTACAATGGTTAGTTAAGGAAGTTGTGAAAGGGTTTGAAGGCATAAGGATGAATGATGAAAGAAAGGGTCTCGAAGAATAAGAAGATGAAAAGGTGAAGAGTAAAAATGGAGTATGATGAAAGTTTTGGTGATGGGAATATTGGAATAATGAAAGGGGAAAGGTAAGGAATTTTATAGTAACTAAGGTAGGAATCAGTGAAAATGAGGAGAAAAATGAGTCATTATATTGTGGAGTTACCTTTAGATGAAGCAATGACTGATGTGAGCTAAATAGATAGAGTGGAAGGGATTGATAGTGAGTGGCATATTGAAAATGTGATAGTTAATTTGAAAATGGAATGGGAACAGAGTAATGGTGTAACACCCCATACCTGACCAAGTCTGAGCTACGAGATGTCACATTCGTTGTCGGATAAACTATGATTCAATCTTAATATGATTTTCCATCATTTGTAGTCTTATACGAGCTCATGAAAGCTCTTTTGCTAACTTGAGGTCGAATTAGGATCAAATTGTAAAGTTTACAAAATAGTGAGTTGACGTTGCGACTTCAGGATTTCTCGTTACGACATAATTCATTGACTTGGCTTCCTTGCAAGCTAAATGGGTCAACGTCATGACATGACTCCTGTTTCCAAAAGGTCCGATTGGTACTTATTCAAATTACCCAAAAATATAGGCCAATTCATGTTTTTATAACCCTATTAACTAGACACAAACTTAGAACGAATACATGGATCTATCACCCTGGATTTCCCAATAACGATGACACTGAAACATGTACATACCATAATTGTAGGTTGCCTGACAATGATGATTTTAATCATCTGATTTATTCTGTCATCTTGAGTTTCTCGAAAATAATGACTCTATATATACATTCTACCACCCCGGGTTGTCCGACAACGATGATTACTAATTAATATTCTGACCCTATGATATGCCAACTACATTTGACCTTGTCCAAACATCTAATAGGGTAACCAATTTTCCAATTTCATTATATAATTCAATTCATATTCCATCGATCTCAATTCATCATCATTTCACAATTTTATATCATCATATAACATGTTCAATTCATTCCATACCACATATCACATATAAATTAAATCATGCTACTTTCTATTTTCTTCAATTTAGTCAAATATCTCAATATTTAATCTCAAATAGATCATATCATTTCATACAATCATTATCAACTCACCTCGATATAACATTATGCAGAATATTATGAATAGGTAATAATTAGATTGATCTCGAATCATAGAAATACAAATCAAAATTTTGCATCACTCATCACCAACTTTCGTTTTTTCCTTTCCCTCTCGATAGCTCGGCGTCATCTTTAGCTATATACAATAATTTAAAAAAATAAAATATCAAATTGCATCCAATTCACATTCAAATACAAAGCCAAACATATTTTTCATTTTATTCAATTTAGTCCCTAAACTCGGGATATGCATATCTTTTTATATATAGCTTTGAATTAAAATCCAATTTCACATTGTTTCATTAGGGAACCTATGATTTCTATTTATAGCATAATTTCATGATAGGTTTTCAATTTATTCAATTTGGTCCCTAATGTTACAAAATTAACAACCAAGCTTATTAGTTTTACAATTTAGTCTTTTTCATAATCTAAGTTTAATATCTATCAATTTCAATTTGAATACATCAATTTCTCAACAATAGTAACTTGCTAAAAATTCAAAAATTGAACAAATTGATACATGGGCTAGCTAAATCAAGCTTACATGATCATAAATCTATAAAAATTAAAGAAAAATGGCTTAGGAACTTACTTGAATTAGTTGTTGAATGATTAAGCTCCAAAAGTGGAGTGTGGTTCTTTTACTATGGATGAACGATGGATGAAGATGATAAATTCATCTTTCTTTCCACTATCGAGCTATTTATACTTAGTTTAATCTTAAATTAATTATAGTTAATTAAGTTAATCATGTTTTACTTAATTAATTATCAACTACTTGCATCCATTGTCCACTAAAATCTATTTAAAGTTGGTTTATTAATCATTTTAGTCTTTTAGATAATTGCTATCTAGGTCCCCAAGCCTTTTTCTTAATTAAAACTTATAGCGATTGGACTTTGACAATGTAGTCCCTAAGCCTTAATTAATCAATTTTTCAATTAAATCACTTAACTGAACTTTAATATATTTTTATATTAAATTCGTAAATATTCTTATTTTATATTTACAGACTCGGTTTACAGAAATAGGGTTCCAAAACTGTATTTTTTGACATTACTAGAAACTGGGTCTTTACAAAAGGTGTTCAAAGGAATGGTAGTACAAGTTTGGGGGATATGGAGAATTTAACAAAAAAAATTAAGCTGGAGGATGATAGAATTGTGGGAGAAATGAAGGTGCAAAGTAATTATAGTAACATTGAGTTAGAAATTTGTAGGATAAGTGGTATGTTTTGTAACAACTGCAAAACTTGGTCTAATTGACCATAGATTTGGCGCACATCGACTTGCACTACATGCAAACCTTCTTCTACTTTACTCACCCTAATAGCCAATGAAGGGTCACTACTATAGGTTGGTTTTTTTTTTGGTGCCCTAAAAGGAAATGAAGGTTGGTATGATGTATTAGGTTTTAGAGGGTTAAAGTTTTGGTTCCCTTGGTTTGATGGTCCCGTTTGGTTCCATCCCCACCTAAGGTTAGGATATCAAGCCATCCTGAGTTATAGATGTTGGAGTAAAGGTTATATCCTCTATTATCTACATAATTCATCTCTATATAGTTGCCCTCATCGTCGTGTCCTGCATTAAAATGGGTTAGATTTGGCTGATTTTGGACTTTCACCTTGGCTGCATTCATTGCCAATTGATTTAACCTTTTAAGGACTTGTTGATACTTATCCTCACTACCTACAGCATTAGTTGCCACTTATTTGGCTCGATATGTGAACCGTTCAGCCAGCCGCATGTAAGAGTCATTGCCATGTCCTCGATGAGTTGACAAGCCTCGATGTAGGTTTTGGCCATGAATTCTCCCATGGATGCTCCATCAAGACTAGAGTGTAAGTTCCTATCAAGTCAATTATAGAAGATTTAAAGTTGCAGCCAATCTTGTAAACCATGATATGGACAATGGCGCAACATTAACTTAAAGCACTCTCATACCTCATATAATGACTCTCATTTCAATTGTCAAAAATTCGTAATATTCATACGAAGTTTCATGGTATTGCTTGGTGGAAAATACTTTGCCAAAAACTTGTTCACTAGCTCGTCCCAAGTGTTTATTGAATCTACCGACTGCAAATCTAACCATATAAAAGCATCATTAATAAGAGAGAAAGGGAATAACCGAATACGTATAGCATCATCAGATACCCCATTATATTTGAAAGTATCACAAATGCTTATAAACCGCTAACGGTGTTGATTTGGATCCTTATTCATAACCCTCAAAATTGAAGGCTCAACTGTATTATTTGTATCATGGCCAATTTAATTTTGAAGTTATTAGTATTAACCGTCTGGAGATTAATGCTACCTCAAATAGTATCTAAGTTGGGCATCTCGTAGTTGCATGAAGTTCTTTGCTCCATAGGTAGTTGTGGTTGTGGTTGAAGCTCTCATTATGGATTTTCAACATGTTGCTCTCTTGATGGAAGTGGGATGTCTCTAGGGTGTTATGCCCTTCTTACGTGTGATGATACGTTCCGATACCGACTCAAATGGTAAGACACTGTTATTGGTTCGAGTCATACAACATTTCTTACAAGCACAATAAATTGAGGAAAATTAATTAACTTTGAAATGAAATAAAAAAAACATAAAATAAGGTTGAATCTACAAACCCTATTTTGACTACTTATCTCTACCTAAAATTGTACACTAAAAATTACTCAATCTTATATCATCTTCCCCGGCAACGGTGCCAACAACTTGACCCAACTTGTGCGTGCGTGTTAAAAACAACGAATTTATTAAAATCATTTAAAGAGTGAGTTTTAACTGCCAGCATACAGTGTCAGTTGTAATATTTATAATTCCAATGGAACACAAAGTATTACAAAGGGTCGAACCCCAAGGAAGAGGTGATCGAGCAATAACTAGCATATACAATAAAGTCTAAGCGGCTACTAATACGATTTTATAGTACGACAATTTATAACAAGATGAGTTTGTAAGAAAATTAAATATTCTACTCTAAGGACTAATTCTGATAAATGTAAAACTAGAGGGACTATCTAGCAAATACTAATGGGGTTGGTTGACTTCGATGTGGTTCACCCAATCTCGGACTTGGGACATAAATCTCGTAAATTACCAAGTAGCTCCATTTTATCTTCCGATCTCAATTTTACTGACTTAGACGAATTAGGTCTGGTTTATCTTTTATCTCACTGGTTAATCTGGGACTAATGAATGTGTGTGCGACAAGATTACCTTCCAATCTCACTTTATCTTGATATTCTCTTAGGGCGTCACTACCTAAGTTTTAAGTTATATTTAGATTAGTCCAATTTGTTACGATTTAGTCCTTTATCCAAGGGTTTTAGTTTGCCCACATCCCATCAACCAACCTCCTTAAAGTTTTAGATACACATGCTTAAAGTAAAAAAAAAAAAGCATAACAATAGAAAAAAAGGCAACCATGAAAATAAAGCTTGAGAAAAATATAAAAGTACAAACATATGTTAGGCCTCCTAATGGCACTATTAGCCAATTTGGGTAAAAAAATAGACAAAAACAAAACATTTTCCCTTAATAACAAAAATAAAAAAATAACGAAAAACTATGCTAAAAATCTATTTTGCTCGAGAAAAAGCTTCTTAAAGGGCGTCAAAAAAGCCTAATTTGCCAAATCAATTTGTAGTAGATCAGGAAGCAATAGAGATATATTGTGACAACCAATCTACTGTTGCAATTGCAAATAACCCTGTCTTCCATGGCAAGACAAAGCACTTCAAGATAAAATATCACTTTGTACGAGAAGTCGAGCAATCAAATGAAGTGAAGCTAGTTCATTGCAGTTTAGATGACCAACTTGATGATATTCTGACAAAAACTCTTGGAAAGATGAGGTTAGAAAGTTTAAGATACGATATTGGAGTTCACAATATTATGGCCAATTAGAAGTGTTGCGAAGTGGCCATTCATGTAATGGCGAACTCAGATCACAAAGCTATTAGCTCATCCAAACTTGCGAGCTCGCCTAGAGATACAAGCTCTTCGAAAGCTACGAGCTTAACCAAAGTTGTGAGCTCATCAAACATGCGAACCACCTTGCGAACTGCCTAGTGTGAGCTATTATGGGTTTTGACGAACCACTAAATGAAGTTCGAGCAGGGTTCACAAGTGCATAATTTGATATGTTTTTTGCTTAGTTTGTTTGTTAAGATAACTTGTTAAAACTTTTTAGGTACTGATTTCTCCTAATCGATTTGTGTACAAGTTTTGTTTTTACTTTTCCAATATGGTTGTTGGATAATTGATTACTTGTAAAAACTCATCATATATAATGTGATTTTTTGGAATGAAAATATGAGTGAGATCCATATAGTAGTTTATTCCATTTGCTAAATGCGTGATTTTTCTCTTTGTTCTTGTTTTCTCTCTCAAAACACCAACAATTATCTTCTTTAATAAAAAAAATTGAGCAACTGATTGGAACAACCTAATAAGTCAATCTAGCCTCATTTTTAATTTCATTGTTTCATGCAAAACGATAGAGATAAAGTATAAACAAAAACAATATGTCAAAAAGGAAGTCAAAATAACGAGACACATTCATATAACTCAAGTCTCATTCTCTTTAAATTTAAAATGGTGAAAGATTATCAAACAAATGGTTGATCCAATGAAATAAAGAAAAAGATCCAAAAGGGTAAGTTCTATAACGAATATTGACAGCTTGAACAAAGTATGTATGATATGATTTTACTAACTTCTCTTTCTCTAAAGATGTAGAATCCAAAAGTGAAGGAATGACTAAGGCTTTGGAGGAATTCTCAAGGGTTGTGTGCTTGCTAGCATCTCTTTCAACTCACTTATGGGAGGTCGGTCTTTAGGATTTGCTTGTATGCACCACAATCCAACTACTACCATCTTTATTGCAATCTCTATATTTTCTTTACTCACAAGACCAAGCAATTGGGGCTCGATATTGTTTTGCTCTATATGCTCATAAATCCATTGCGAAAAATATATCTCGCTAGCTTGTACCTCAACATCAAGGTTCTTCTTCTTCTGGTCATCTCCAGAATCATCATTCCATAGCTATATACATCCGATTAATGGGACGGTGGTAGGGGTAGGGGTGAGGGTTGGTGGATTTGTATTTTATTTAATATTAATATAATTATATTTATTTAATACTAATATAAAATTTAAATTTATTATTATATTTTAAAAATATTTATTTTATATATTTTAAATTTTTTTACATCATTATTTCTTGTCAATAATTTTATTTATATATATTTAAAATATTTGTGTATTTTTATATATTTATTTGAATTTTTTTAGAACTATGACTAAATTGATATAATATGTAAAAGTTTAGAGCTAATTTTTTTTATTATATCGGTTTTTTTAACTACTACGTCAGCTTGTCGTTTATGATTTTAATGAGAATAACCAAAAATGACCAAATTATGTAACGTGGATGGTTAAATTGCAAACTTTTTATTTTGAATGCCTAAAATGAAAATTTTTATAATTGGGTGACTATCTATGTAGTTTACCCTTTTATAAAATAATCATTTCATTTAATTTGAATATTATATTAATTGACTTGTTTTTGTTAAATATTAAAGTAAAATATAAAAAATAGATTTTTAATTAAATTTTATCTTCAAATTATTTTAAATTAAAATTGAGTAGAAAAAATTAATAAAAATATAGTGGTAAAATTGAATGAAATAAAAGTGAATCCAGAAAATTCAATATTGAGTTTAAATGTAGTGATAATTTTCAATATAATAGCAAATTTGTAAATTAACCCTTTTTGATGAGGAGGAGGTAGTGGGGAAGTTGTCATTAGTCCATATATAAGTGGAACGTTCGTAGATGGTGTGTGTTCTCCTGAATTTAATAATTTAAGCTATTCAACGTCAAACTTAACTTGCCAATTCTTTTTTTGGAATTAAAAGAAAATAAGCAACTACCCCCTTATTTCATTGAATCTTTATTTTTAAAAACTATTATTTATCAAATAATCTGGTTACATTTTGTACTTAATTTTAATTAATATATTAGTAAATATATGGAAAGAATATGATTAAGAGAAGAGTCAAAAAGAAAAATATGATTAAGGGATAACCAACTGGGTAAGTTATTATAAGAAATTGTTCAGCTGGGATGCACAGCTAAACAAATTTAGACCAAGAGTAGCCTTTTTTCCTTTGAAACCTAACAAATGGAGACGTGCAATTTAGAGAAGCGGGGTAAGCTCTTCATTTTAACCTTCACCGGCGAAGACGAGCACCGCATAAACCCCGCCCGAATCGACGCAATCCGGTCTGCACTCAACCAAATCCGCTCCGACTCTACCTCTCTCTCTGGCTCCGTTCTCATCACCACCGCTCACGGCAAGTTCTTCTCCAACGGCTATGATCTCGCCTGGGCTGGCTCTTCACCAGACAAGATACGTTTAATGTCTTCCAAGCTCCGGGAACTTGTCGCCGACCTTATCTCCTTTCCTTTGCCTACCGTTGCCGCCATCACCGGCCACGCCTGCGCCGCCGGATTGATCTTTGCTTTTTGTCATGATTATATTGTTATGAGGAAAGATCGAGGGTTTTTGTACATGAGTGAAACGGATATCGGCCTGAAAATTCCGGCTTGGTTCATTGCCGTTATAAGGTGATTCTTCAAAAACCTCTTTTTTCTCCTTCATCTTGATTTTTTTAAGTAGCCGAGTATGGGAACTCCAAATCAACATGGCTGCTGACCATTTGAGAAAACAATGATATATTTATGCTGTCAAAATCAAACTTGATAGCATTATAAACCAATATTATCAACCGTCACGCTGATTTAGGATTCCCATGGATAGCTCAAATATTATTGAGAAAAAAAAAAAGAATAAGAATTGAATATAGAATTTTCCTTTTTCTTTTTTTCTTGCACTTTCCCACTTAATTAGCTTTTTCCTTTTCCTTTCTTTTTTAAAAATAAATTAACTTACGAAAATAACTTACAAAATTAGAAAAAATAATCACTGGAAATAAACAAAGGCAATGAACACCTAACCCAACAACACAAACAAATAATTAAACATTACCTTTAAAAAATTTAAATCCCGTTCTCACTAAAATCAAATAACCTACAAATTTGGATTTTTTATGAAATTTTTGCAAGGGTTTCAATTAATTTTAAGTTTCATATTATTTTGAGATTAAAGTTTCATGGGTTTAGATTTAACAAATGGAACTACAAAAAAACAAAAGGGGTAAATGGATTTAGGGTTCATTGTTTTCAATTTTTTATTTCCAGGAAGAAATCTTTCTTTTAACTTTCCGTTTTTCTTAGATTAATTTATTTTTAGTTAATTTCTTTTTAAATTTAAAAATAAATTACTTGTTTTTAAATTCCTCATATACTTGTTATAGCCAATTGTAATTCAAAAACTATATTTAAAAAAAGGAAAAGCTAATAGGCTAAATCACTTAGGAAAAATGCAAGAGAAGAGAAAAGAATAGGAAATTTTCCTTTTTTTTTTGCAATAATATTTAGATTGTACAATAAATCTTCAAATTGGTATGGCCACCGACGATTTGAGTTTACGACGTTGTTTTGACTCTGACAGAAAAAATTAATCATTATCACCCTAAATCGTTAATCGTTATGTTGATTCGGGGTTTTCATACATAATTCATATTATTCAAATAATTAAAAAAATCATATTATTTTGATCATTATTATTTTTTATATTATTCCAAAATCAAGAAAAACGTTTTTCTGAACCCAAAATGGTCTTATTTCACTCGTACAAGTAAGTTTAGTCAAACTTTGAATTTTTTTATTTAATATTATTTATTTTTTAATTTTAGCTGCAAGATTGGAGACGCCAAAGTACGGCGAGATGTGGTGTTGAAAGCGAAGAAGTTAACGGCGGAGCAAGCATTGGAGAGTGGAATTATCGACGCAGCGTTTGATACAGCGGCGGAGACGGCAGAAGGGGCGGTGGAATTAGGAGAAAAGTTGGTTAAAAATGGGTGGAACGGCCAAGTTTACGGTGAAAATAGAAAGCAGCTTTATAGAGAGATTTTAGATAAACTTGGAGTTGATGAAACTACAGACGATGTGAACAATGTTGCAATTGCAACATCCAAAATGTAGTAGCGGTTTCTGACCCCAAAAGAAATGCGGTAACGCTCCTGTTTTTTTCTTCTTTTAATTATTTTTTTATATTATTAATTGAAATATTAATTCTAATATTTTCTGTTTCACAAATAATAATTATAATGTCTTCTGGATCTTTTCAATTATATTTAATTTTTTATTTCCATTGCTCATGCTAAAAAAATATTCGTTAGTATAATAATATTCATAAAAAATATGAATTTACACATTACAAAACATCTTTTGTTTGTTTTAAGTTATATTTTAATTATTTTTATTGATGTGTTATTTGTATAGGAAGCAATCTCAACTATAAAAGTGAGTAGTAGAATACTCAATAATAGTTTGGAATCTTTTGTATAATTATCTTTGATTGTTTATGTCTTTAGCATGATCACTTGATGAAATATTGAGGGAAGCGGGATAAATGGTCAACATTATCGGAGGAGTTTCTCTTTGGATAATAGGTACGGTAATTGATATTCCTGTGATCAATTTAATTGGTATTTTTTTTATGGTTCATAGTTTGGATTATATTCGTCTTTGTAATATGAAATAATAAGACGAACTAAGTTATGGACATGAAAGTGTAAGAGATGTAATTGTATGATATAATTATATAATATTTAATAGGCTCAATTGAATAGAGACTTTAAACTATTGGTTTTGATTGAATTAGGGCTTCCTACTCAATTAAGCATATTTAATACTATCAATTTTTTGATAATAGAACAAACAAAAGGCAGATAATACTGAGATAACTTGTACAAATAGACTAAACTTGTAACGGCAACTTGTGTATACCAAACCCTGCGGTGCCTTTATTCCAATTAACATACAGACTAGCCTCCAGAACAGTGACGGAGAGTCACAGTGAATTGTATTTGAAGGTCTCGCATCCTGCCCATGAAATTTGAGTTTGTTCCTTTGAAGCCCATGTGGACCATCATGAACAAGCAATAACAGGACACCTATATCCTTTGTGGCTTAACACTCCTCAAGCTCTGCTCTATAGAATAGTCACCATCAGCAAAGATTTGCTCTAACGTTTCATAACTTTAGATTCTAAATATTTACTTCTTATTTAGCTGAACATATGATCCCTCAAAAATCTTCTCTTCATTGTTCATCATTATAGGTTATCCCCTGCCATAAAACTGCTTGAATTACCCAAGGTAGCATTTCAAAACTTATATTTGGATTTTAAAATTTTAGATTTGAATTTCTTGATTTCTAAATTCTTTGTTTAGGAATTAAAATTTGTTAAAATAGATGCTGATAATGGCAATTGAATGATCGCAAAAATAAAGAAAAATAAGAACACATAGATTTTACGTGCAAATTCTTTCAGAAAAAAAATTACGAGCAAATGAGAAGAAATTTACTAATGTTAAAAAACGAATGATACAATAGGAGTTTCGACTACATCTATTTAAAGGTTGAAAAATATTATTCTAATCAATGTTAAATAAACGAAGTATAGTTCTATACAAGAGGAGTTTTAGCCCTTGGCTTTAAGCCCTACATAGATTTCCTTGTTTTATCATTGTATTATTTTTTAATAAGGATTCGAGTCACACAACTTTAACAAAATAATGTTTCAAGTACAAGATTTTGAATTAATTTGATTCATTGTTTGAATAATTCAAATTTAAATTTAAATTTAAACTAATTTAAACTTTAAAAAATATTGAAATGAATTATATGTAAATTATAATTAGAAAAATACTATAATAATGATAACAAATATCAAATAAATCTCAAGTTTGAGCTCTAAAGCACTTCATTAAATTAAGATTTGGATATAGAGCATTTTAAAATTTAAAAAGAACCGATTAATAATAATTAAGAAAAAGTTATATATATATATATACTTTTTTTTTTAAATAAGATAAAGTTATCTGACTTACAAAATATAACTCATATTTCATAACTAATACTAATTCATGTTTTATTATTAAATTATTTGACTTATAAAAAATTGATTTTTGCTAGTTCTTAAATTTTGTGGACTAAACTGAAAATTTTGAGAACTATATTAAAAACTTGAAAAAAATAAAAAAAGACTACGATTTTTTGCTACAGCTAAAGTAATGTCAAAGTTTGTACATTCTTGTCCACATATTTTTGTAAAAAAAAAACATAGTGAGAGCAACAACCACCATATTTATAGAAATTTAATATAACATTTAACTCAAGAACGATTTGATATAGTTAGATTAAAGGAAGAAAATTTTATGATATTTAAATTTTGTAAATTCATATATTTTATTTTATATAAAAAATATATTTAAAAATTCAAATTCAAAATTATCCGAATCTTGGTTTTTAAAAAGGAATTAATTTTTCTTTTGCCTGATTTAAAATTTAGAGGGGTTGTTTTAGTGACACTTCAGCTTAGGGTAAAAATGGCATAAATCATCTTTCCCCATTCTTTTTATAATTATAGGCTTAATCGAAATTTTTTGACGTAGCTGGCTAATGTTTCTAAGTTATTTTTTATATACTTTTTATTTTATATTTAGAGTATTATAAATTAATTGAGAAAATATTTGATGTATTGTTAGTGTATGAGTTTTATATATTATTGGTAGAGGCGCTCATGGGTCGGGCCGGGTCCAACAAAAATTTTAGGCCCATTTGCTAGGCCTGGGCCCGGTTCGGCCTGAACAATGGACCTAAAACTTTGCCCAAGACCAACCCGAATAAAAATGTTAAAACTCGAGTCTGACCCATCCGTTTTACTTTTATCCAACAAATTGAAAATAAAATTTAAAAAATATGTATACTTAAATAACACTAAAATTAACAATAAAACAAGTGTTATACAATATCCAAACAATAACAACAAAATAGTAGTAAAATAATAATGAAATGGTAGCAAAATAGGGAGAAAGCAACAAGAAAATAGCATTAGAACAAAAAAATAGCTTTTTTTATCCTTTTATGAATTCGAGCTGGGCCGGGGCTGGGCCAAAAATGCCTTACCCGAGGCCAACCCGTTTAAACTCAAGCCCATTTTTCGGGCCCATATTCTTTCCCAAACCCTCTCACTTTTCGAATGAACCGGCCCATGAGTAAGTCTAATCATTGGTAAATAACAATATGATACATTATTATTGAATAAAATAAAAAATAGTAAAAGACTTATAAATAAATACTAAAAAATTATTTAAATGCAATTAAAGAATCATTAATTATAAAAAAAATGCTAAAAACCTAAACTTTGAATCAAAACCTTAATCTTAAAGGTTTGTAATTAAAATAATTTATATTATTGGCTAATTTAGTCTTTTTATTTAAAAAATTAATGAAAAATTGCATATGGTGGGATTTGATTCTGAACTAATACCACTTAAATAAAGCTTTATTTTAATATTGTTGTATATTTCAATTTTTATTATGCACACTTCACATTTCAAATTTTTAGTATGCACACTTTATTTTAATAAAATCCCTGACTGAGTTGATGTCACCCTCAACCGCGTCACCGGCTCGCTTAGGAAGTTACGAGAATACCCTTTTGTAATTAAGTATTTTAGTCTTTTCACCTTAAAAGACCCAATAAAAATATGTATATAATAGGATTTGAACCCACACCAATTAAAATAGTATGTTTTTAATTTACCACTAATCTAAAGCTTTATTTTAATATTTTTACACATTTTAATTTTATTATACAACTCTATTACCTCCATTAGTTGTGTGTATGTATATATATTATTAATAAAACCACTGACTGAGTTGGTTTCACATTCAACTAGGTCACCAACTCAATTAGGAAGTTATGAGAACGTCCTTCCGTAATAAGAATAAATAATATTATTCAAGAGTATTTTAATCTTTTCACTTTAAAAAATAAAAAAAAAATATGTATTTGATGGGATTTGAACACACACCAATTGCATTAGTAAATTATTTAATTTACCACTCAACTAAAATCTTATTTTATATTTTTATACATTTTAATTTTATTATGGACACTCTATTGTATCCATCAGTTGTATATATCATAGTTTATTATTATTTTATTAATAAAATCACTAACTGAGTTGGTGTCACCTTCAATTAGGTCACCAACTTGGTTAGGAAGTTACGGGAATGTCCTTTTCATAATTAAAACAAGTTAATAATGTACATATTTCATGTGTTATTAGTAATTAGTTTCAAACCATGCGTTTCTTTAGTTATTATATGTTATTTTTAAATAGACTTTTATGTTCTAAATTTGTGGTTTCTACATGCATACGCGTGTGATAAGATTTACAGTATTAATAATGTATTTGATTGAATTGGTGTCACAAGTTAACTCAACATCAATTCAAGTTTGATGACGACACCATGATAAAGAATTTAATCTACTTTTTTCATTTTAATAATATACATATTTCATGTGTTATTATAAATTAGTTTCAAATCATACATTTATTATTTATTATATGTTGTTTATAAATAGACATTTGTGTCCTAAATTTGTGGTTTCCACACACATGTGTGTGTGATAGGATTTCTAATTATTTATTAAGTGTTTTACTGAGTTGGTGTCACCCTCAATCGGGCCACCAACTCGATTAATAAAATTATGGAAATACCCTTCTACAGTTTAAATAAGTTAAACTATTTAAAAGTATATTAGTCTTTTCATTTTAACAAAAATCAATAAAAATATGCATATAATGATATTTGAACCACGCCAATTGGATAAATGAAACATTAAATTTACCACTCAACCAAAGCTTCATTTTAATGTATTTTATATATTTCTATTTTAATATGCACAATTTATTATCTCCATTAGTGGTATATCTATACTATTTATCAAGTGTTTTACTAAGTGACAAACACTTTCTAGGTCTACAACCCAAGTGCAAATTATATTCAAGTAATAAAATCTCGGGAGCCCAAGATTGATCCATAGGTGCAAGAATAACGGAGAAGATCATTTAATTGAAAGCCAAAAAAACATCAAGGATCCGTTTATCCAAAAAACATAAGTGCAGATTCGGTTAAGGTTTATTGTTATAAATATCACAAATTAGGTTGATTTTCAAAATTTTAATTTTTCACTGTGTAAGAAAACTATTTTCAAACCGGGTTTTTTCCAACAACAACCTGTTATCCAGATAACGTATTGTATTTGTTCCAACATTTTGGGTCCTAACCTTCAACAGATACTCATATATCTTATCATATTGTGCCTTATGAGCTCCTTCAAGTAATTCTACTGCCCTAAGTTTAGCCCTTCTACATTTGGTTAGTGAGACAAGGGAAAGGAAATCTCTTTTGACATTTTGTTGCAATGATGTCAAAGAATAATCAGGATTAGCAATGAACTTGTCTTTATAAAGTTGACCTAGCCAATTTGAGGTTATATTATTAATTTTATAGACCTTAGAGCAATTACGATTAGGGTTTAAACTCTAAATTTGTTAAGTCTGGTCAATAGGGTCATTATGGTGTAGTTTAGAGGCCCATATGTACCAAGAACAGTTTGAACTGCCAGTTGCCTTTAACCTCTTTTAATCACTTTTTGGGAATTTAATAAAAAACTATTCAGCCTACCATCCTGCCTGACAGTTTCTTTTAGATTGTCTTTGGTCGAAAATAACATTCCAACCTCAAGTTTTGGATTATTCATGTCACTGTCTGAGCTGAAATCAGGCCAATTTTAGCCATCTGAGTCAGATTCATGTACACTATTTAATCTCTTAGAATCATCATTATCAGGCAATTCCCTTACTTCTATATCATCCATGTTTAAGCCATTTAGATCAGCTCTAACCCTATTAAACACATCAAAATCAAACAGTTCTTCTTCACTCTCATTACATTCATCATCAAGTAAATCTGCCTGTAACAACCCTAACTCGACCTAGACGTTATGGTTGAATCCGGAAGTGTTACGAAGAAGGGTTTTGAAACCAAATTTCATGTTTAAAATTTCTTATATTAATTGCTACTAAAAAGGGTTCACATTTCTAGAAAACTTATCATTTTCTTTAAGTAAATCTATCATTTATTGCCTATTTAAGTACAACGTAATTCTATTGTAACACCCCCTAACCCCAAACTGTCGCCGAAACAGAGTTACGAGGCATTACAGAACATATCGGTCAATTTATAAGCAATTCACAAGTAAATAACAAACATATAAAAATTAAATCATAAAATACCTTTTAATGGACCCTTGAAGTTAAATCATATATTAACAATGG
Source organism: Gossypium hirsutum (assembly GCF_007990345.1). NCBI lineage: Eukaryota > Viridiplantae > Streptophyta > Magnoliopsida > Malvales > Malvaceae > Gossypium > Gossypium hirsutum. The sequence continues at coordinate 33,458,562 of NC_053441.1, forward strand.
AACGGGACTTCATCGAGTACTCCAAATTTAAAAAAAAAATTCAATAAAACCCCTTTATAAACATCTAACCTTCCCTGCAATTTTCAAACAACAACCAATCCAAAACCAATGGCACAACCAAAAAAACAAATTTAAACTCAATTACACTTAAATCATGACCAATTCATTAAGATAGTAATTTAATAACTAAACATTCATAATATCATTCAAAATTAACTAAAAACTTCATTCATTTTCCATTCTAACTTAATGCCAAATTATATAATATAATCTTTACCATTTTGTTAAACTAATATCAAAATATGGTATACCATTTTTTACAAGCAACATTACAAACACATCTATATAACTTATACAACTCCTAGTACATGCCACTTTCAATTAAGGGAGAAAACATCACAAAAATTTATGCTGGAGTCCGGATTATTCTGGATGTTGAACCGAGACTATGGAATCCTTTCAACATGTGTACGAAAACAACCGTACGCTGAGTATTTTATACTCAGTGGTATTACCATAATTCAAACTGTAAAACCATAATAAAATATAAATATCAAGTATATAACAATTGATTTTCTCTTACATTAATTCATTCTTAAACTATATTAGTACTAACAATACACTTTTAACTATGCATCAATTTTAATCATATGTCATAACTTTAATTACATTTACTACATGAACATTTAGTTCATGTTTTCCATTTGCAATTTCAATTTCAATCCACAATTCATTTTTTTTCTAATTTCTTTCAATAATCTCAATATTACGATCAATCAGATTTATATACATTTCTCATTTCAGTTATTCACCCTATTAACAATCTGGACTTTGACGGATACACGGATTTCAACCCAAACACACCAGTATGGCACATTGTGCCTAAAACGATACATAGTACCTGATCAATATACGACACATAAGTGCCTGAAACGACACATGAAACGTCTGATACGACACACGAGGAGCCTAATACGACACACGAGGTGCCTGAAATACGACACATAAAGTGCCTGATATACGACACATAAAGTGCCTGAACGGCAAAGTCAATAAATCCCGCACTCTTCCAAATCCTATGGCATGCCAACTATATCCGACTCAGCCCGACTAGTTAATAGGGTATTCCAATTCTCACTTAAAACTCAATTCTGTCACAATTTCTCACATTTTCAATTCAATCATTTGCCACTTTTCAATCAATTTTCAATTCACATATTCCTAATTTAATACACTTTCTCAATTCAATATGCATTTCAATTATTCACATATAATCACAATTCAATTTTTCACTTTTATTTCAAGAATTCATTTTCAATATCAATTATACTTTTCCATTCACTAATCAAAGCACAATTTAAATTTAAATTTCAATATCAATTATACTTTTCCATTCACTTTTCCAAATTCAATTCATTAAAGTCACTTACCTTATTATTTGCTTACCATACACATAATTTAAATTTAACATTAAATAATAAATAATTTGAACTATAGTAATACAAACCCGAATTTGCTCGATTATTCCTTAATAATCTTCTTCTTTCCTTTGTGTGTCGATGCCTCGAGTTCCTTGTTAGCTACGAAAATAATAATTTACACTATTAGTTACAACATTAATTTATAATAATAGAATTTCTATCTAATTTATACTTTAATTCCAATTTAATCGTAACTAAATTTATTTACTTTTCTAATTTAATTCACACTCTATTTCTATTCAAATTTATTCCAAACTCAAATTTATATTCTAAATTTTCAGTATACATCACTAATTTTGAATTTTCCTCAATTTAGTCCCTACAACATAAAATTTATAGCTTACTTTACAATTTAACCCCTTTTGTCAATTCTAACTAGAAATTCTATCAATCAAACCCCTAATTCAACAATTTGTTCAACATGAATCATATTAAAAAATCTAAGAACTTTCAAAATTTTAACTTAAATTCAACAAAACTTTGTTTTAAGACCTCTAAAACATGAAAATTAAAAGAAAATGACTTGATTGACTTACCAAATTAAAGCTTAAAGCCTCAAACCCTAATTTTTCCCTTTTCTTTTCTATCCCCTTTGCTTTCTTTCTTTTTCGTCTGTTCTCTGTTTCTTCTTTCTATTTTGTTTTCTTTTTATTTCTTTTTAGTTTATTTACTTTATGTTATAATAATATAATATATAATAATTAATATAAATATCTTTTACTACACATGTACATATTCATAACCATACATTTGTCAAAATCATAACTTATTTATTATATAAAAATCCCATAATATAATTAATATAAATTAAGATTTAATAAATTAGTAATAAGTAATAAATATCTTTTACTTAAAATTTAAGGTAAATCAATTATACTTATAATTATACATTTGTACATTTTATATTATTACACATGTACTAATTTGTACCTTACATTTGTCATTATTTTGGTTTATTTTACATATAATATAATATAATATAATATAATATAATATAATATAATATAATATAATATAATATAATATAATAATATATTAATATATTTAAAACATAAAAATCTAAGTTTTTTATAATACTTATGCCGCCTCGTATTTATGAATTGGCTTAATTTCCATTTTGGCCCTTTATACTTTCTTTTAATCTATAATTCAACTTTTACACCTTATTTTATTTAGTCCTTTTTCCTAATTTCTCTTAATTAAGCTAAATTCATCTAATTAAAACTTAATTAGGCACATTACTGGACTCATAATTACTCATAATAATTATTTACGGACTCGATTTACTAAGACAGAGGCCCGATATGGCACTTTTTTGATGCTCGTGAATTTTGGGTCATTACATTTCTCCCCCTAAATAAATTTCGTCCTCAAAATTTACCTGAGAAGAGATGAGGATATTGCGCTCTTATAGTTTCTTTCGGTTCCCAAGTTGCTTCTTCCACATTATGATTTCTCCATAACACTCTCACTTGAGGAACCCGTTTATTTCTCAACTCTTTTACTTCTCGAGCCAATATTTGAACTGGCTCTTCTTCATAAGTCAAATCAGATCGAATTTCAATGTCTTTAGTAGGAATAACATGAGAAGGATCCAATCTATATCTCTGAAGCATCAAAACATGAAAAACATCGTGAATCTTCTGTAATTCTAGAGGTAAAGCCAATCGATAGGCAACCGGTCCGATTCTTTCTACTATTTCATATGGCCCAATAAATCGAGGACTCAATTTACCTTTTCGGCCAAATCTCAGGACTTTCTTCCAAGGCGACACCTTCAGAAATACTTTATCACCAACGGAATATTCTATATCTCGTCGTTTCAAATCCGCATAAGATTTCTGTCTATCGAATGTTGCCTTCAATCTGTCTCTAAGCTTCTTAACTGCTACCTTTGTTTCTTTAATTAATTTAGGCCCAATCACTTTTCTTTCATTCAATTCTGCCCAACATATAGGCGATCGACACCTTCAACCATATAAAGCTTCATAAGGAGCCATTTGAATACTAGATTGGAAACTATTATTATAAACAAACTTGACCAATGGTAAGTAATGTTCTCAACCTAATTCAAAATCGATGATACAAGCTCTCAACATGTCTTCCAAAATCTGAATTACCCGCTCAGATTGTCCGTCAGTTTGTGGATGAAATACAGTACTAAAATTGAGCCGAGTTTCCAGAGAATTATATAACTGCTTCCAAAATCTCGATGTAAATCGAGGATCCCAATATGAAATTATCGATACTGGAATACCATGTAATCTAACAATTTCCTGGATATAAACCTCGGGAAGCTTTTGTAGCAACCGGTTGGTTCTAACTGTTATAAAATGAGCTGCCTTTGTAAGCCGACCAACAATTACCCAAATAACATTCTTTTTGTTGGCTGACAACAGTAGTCCCGTAACAAATTCCATAGTGATGCAATCCCATTTCTACTCGGGGATACTAATAGGCCGAAGTAGACCTGTCGGTACCTGATGTTCTGTTTTTACTTGCTGACAAGTTAGACATTTACCGACATATTCAACTATATTTTTCTTCATTCCTGGCCACCAATACAGTTCTTGTAGATCACGATACATCTTCGTTCCACCTAGGTGGAAAGCGAAAGTACTATTATGTGCTTCTCGGAGAATCAGCTCTTTAATCTCAGAAGTAGCTGGGATACAAATCCGATTCCGAAACCTCAAACAATCATGCTCGTCAATACTAAAATTTTCCACTGTACCATGCTGTACCATTTCTCTTTTCCTCATTAACTTTTCATCTTCTAGCTGTGCTGCTCTGATTTGATCAAACATGATCGGTTTAACTCTCAACTCAGCTAACAAACTTCCATCATCATCAATACTAAACTGAGCAAACATTGCTCGTAATTCAACCGCTTCTTTTCTGCTCAATGCATCTGCTACCACATTTGCCTTTCCTGGATGATAATCTATAATACAATCATAATCTTTTAGAAGTTCTATCCATCATCCCTGTCGCAGATTTAACTCTTTTTATGACAAAAGATATTTGAGACTTTTATGATCAGTGTAAATATAACATTTTTCACCATACAAGTAATGCCTCCAAATCTATAATGCAAAGATTACAGCAGCTAACTCCAAATCGTGTGTAGGGTAGTTACGTTCATGTGGTTTTAACTGTCGAGATGCATAAGCTATTACTTTTCCATCTTGGTGCCTTCCATTGAACAATTGCCTCGACCTTCTTCGGATCAACTCTAATCCCATCAGTAGATACAACATGTCCCAAGAGTACTACCTCTGATAACCAGAATTCACATTTACTCAGCTTCTCGTACAACTGTTTTTCCCGTAGAATCTGTAACACTGTTCTGAGATGCTAATTATGTTCTACCTTAGTCTTCGAATAAACTAATATATCATCAATAAAAACCACCACGAATTGATCTAAAAACGACTGAAAGACATGATTCATGATATCTATAAAAACTCCAAATCGTGTTGGTGCCTTCCATTGAACAATTGCCTCAACCTTTTTCGGATCAACTCTAATTCCATCAATAGATACAACATGTCCCAAGAGTACTACCTCTGATAACCAGAATTCACATTTACTCAGCTTCTCGTACAACTGTTTTTCTCGCAGAATCTGTAACACTGTTCTGAGATGCTAATTATGTTCTACCTTAGTCTTCGAATAAACCAATATATCATCAATAAAAACCACCACGAATTGATCTAAAAACGACTGAAAGACATGATTCATGATATCTATAAAAGCAGCTGGGGCATTAGTCAACCTGAACGGCATCACCAAAAATTCATAATGACCATACCTCGTACGGAAAGTTGTCTTCGACACATCACTTTCTTTTACTTTCAACTGATAATATCCAGGTCTCAAATCAATCTTCGAAAATACTGAAGCTCCTTTCAGCTGATCAAATAAATCATCAATCCGAGGTAATGGATATTTATTTTTGATTGTTACCTTGTTTAACTGCCGATAATCTATACATAGTCGCATTGATCCATCTTTCTTCTTAACAAACAATACCGGGGCTCCCCAAAGTGAAATGCTCAGTCTAATAAACCCACGATCTAGTAAATCCTGTAACTGGACCTTTAACTCTTTCAATTCAATGGCAGACATTCGATACGGAGGTATAGAGATTGGTGTTGTACCCGGATACACTTCTATAGCAAATTCAACCTCTCTTTCAGGTAGTAGGCCCGATAGCTTTTCAGGGAATACATTTGGAAACTCACATACGGTCCTGATCTAACTACACTGACTCCCAACCGAATCAGAATTAATAACATAAGCTAGATATGTTGTACAACCCTGCTGAAGTAATTTATTAGCTTTTATTGCCGAAACAATACGTGCCAGCCATTAGGTGTGCGCAAAATTCGGGTAAAACCGAAAAAATTCGGTTAACCAATCGAATTCGGTTAATCGGTCGATTAACCAAATTTTTTTGGTCGGGGTCGGTTAATTATTTTTTAAGTTTTTAGTTAACGGTTAATTCGATTCGAAACCGGTCGGTTAACCAAATTTTTTTGGTTTAACCGAAAAAATTAATAAATAAAATTATAATATATAAATAGGCCCACTATTCACCTAAACCCAATCCAAACCCAAGTATTCAACCCAACCCAATTACCCAACCCAACCCAATCATAAAAATTACAAAAAAATTAATAAATAAAAATAAAATTCTAAAACTAAAACTAAAACTAAAACTAAAACTAAAACTAAAGTCTAAAAGTCTAAATATAATTTAATTATGTAGTGATTCAATTCAGTTGATTCGGTTAATTCGGTTAATTCGGGTAATCCGATTAATTCGGTTAATTCAGATAATTCGGTTAATTTTTAACCAAAAATAAAAAATATATAATTTTCGGTTAATTCGGTTAACTGATCGAATTAACCGAAAAAATTCCAGTTCGATTAATTTTTTTTGAAAAAATTTTGATTCGATTAACGGTTAAAAATTTTGAAAGGTTAGTTAATTCGGTTAATGTTATTTCGGGTCGATTAACCGGTCGGTTAATCGAATGAACACCCCTACCTGCCATTGGTATGGATGTCATTCACCTCAATTCTGTCTCCATCCTCTATCTGAATACTGAACCTCATTTTGTAACAATCCAAAATCACCCCGTATTCGGATAACCAATTCATTCCCAATATTATATCAAATTCGCCGAAAGGCATAATCAACAAGCCAACGGAAAACATTTTATCATGTATCATCAACGGGCATCTTCGGCATACTTGATCTACGGACACAGTTTGTCTCAAAGGGCTAGACACTTCTATTAAAACTCTAGACGTTTTAGATTTTAACTTTCCCGACTCAATCAGTTTTGAATTAATATATGGATATGACGACCCTGGATCAATTAAGGCATAAACATGCTCAGAATGCAATAAGAATATACCTGTCACGACATCATGTGCATCACCCTCTTCTCTTGTCCGAACCACGTAAGCCCTAGCCAGTGCTCTTGCCTCTGACTGCTGTGTAACTATGTCACCGCTCTTACGAACACCTTTACCTCTGGATACCGAACTACTTTTGCCCGAACCTCTACCTCTAGCAGTAGATACTGATTACTGTGGCGTGGCAGGAGTAATATTTTTATTCTTCGAACAATCTTTAACAAAGTGCTCTGTCGACCCGCAAAGGAAGCAGCCTCTAGTCACTTTCCAACATTCACCTAAATGTTTCTTCTCGCAATATCCACATTCTAGAATTTCTGCATCTCAGGGTGGACTTCTTACACTACCAGTAGATACCGTCGTCTATTTCCCCTGGCTTCTGTCACCTCGATCAGATCTAAAACTTGACCTCTAACCACTTCTGGATTCTCGAGATCTTTTCGGTAAAGGATTTGAAATAGTAATGCCAACTCATTTCCCAGTCGATCTAGCTATCTCAGGCTTTTTATCCAAACCCAACACCTGCTCTACCATATTTGCTCTCTCTTCCAAATCCACAAATTTTGAAATTTGGTGTGATACCAAATGTACTCTGATCTCATCTCTCAAACCCCGCAGGAACCTCTTGCAACTATCAGCCTCTGTCGGTATAAACTCGGAAGCATATTGGCTGAGTCTAGAAAATTCACGTTCATAATCTACAACTAACAGATTACCTTGTTTCAACATCAGAAATTCCTATCTCTTATCTTCGATATCCAGCTCCCCAACATATTTCTTCTGAAATTCTTTTTGAAATAAGTCTCATGTCACCTGTTCTGTAGGCAGATGTCGTATTACAGATTCCCTCCATAGATAAGCTTCACCTTGCAACAGAGAAACATCACAGATCAAACTTTCTCGGGGGGTACATTCCAATTGCTGCAGAACTCGTTTAGTTGATTCCATCCAAATCTCTGCAGTGGATGGATCAACTCCCTTCAAACCCAAAAATTCAGTGGCACCGTATTTCCTTATCTCTTTTATCGGGGCCCGTCTTTGAGTTGGTGCAGAACTTGTAGCAGGAAAAATCCCCGCTACTCTTTGCAAAGCATCATCAATAACTCTTAATATATCAGAATCATCTCTATCATTTCTTCTATCTGTTGTAGGAGCTTGATTCCTTATCGGGTTAATACTAGGTGTTACCAATTTAGTTTCATCTAACCTATAAGATTCTCCTTCTCCGGTATACATTTCTTCATCAGTATCATTTATTCTTTCATTAGACATCTTTAATCAATAAAACGAAAACAAACAAATAGGTCAACATCTAAATATCCCAAATCAGTTTTGACTTGACAGTGGCATGTACATCTAGACTCAATTTTGAGCTCAATTTAGGCCAAGAATCTGCTAAACCTAATCGCTCTGATGCCAAAAATTGTAACACCCCTTAACCCCAAACCATTTCCAAAACAGGGTTACGAGGCATTACAGAACATATCAGTCAATTTATGAGCAATTCACAAGTAAATAATAAACATATAAAAATTAAATCATAAAATACCTTTTAATGGACCCTCGAAGTTAAATCACATATTAACAATGGAACGGGACTTCATCGAGTACTCCAAATTAAAAAAAAATAAATTCAATAAAACCCCTTTATAAACATCTAACCTTCCCTACAATTTTCAAACAACAACCAATCCAAAACCAATGGCACAACCAAAAAAACAATTTAAACTCAATTACACTTAAATCATGAGCAATTCATTAACATAGTAATTTAATAACTAAACATTCATAATATCATTCAAAATTAACTAATAACTTCATTCATTTTCCATTCTAACTTAATGCCAAATTATATAATATAATCTTTACCATTTTGTTAAACTAATATCAAAATATGGTATACCATTTTTTACAAGCAACACTACAAACACATCTATATAACCTATATAACTCCTAGTACATGCCACTTTCAATTAAGGGAGAAAACATCACCAAAATTTATGCTGGAGTCCGGATTATTCTGGATGCTGAACCGAGACTATGGACTCCTTTCAACATGCGTACAGAAACAACCGTACGCTGAGTATTTTATACTCAGTGGTATTACCATAATTCAAACTGTAATAACCATAATAAAATATAAATATCAAGTATATAACAATTGATTTTCTCTTACATTAATTCATTCTTAAACTATATTAGTATTAACAATACACTTTTAACTATAAATCAATTTTAATCATATGTCATAACTTTAATTACATTTACTGCATGAACATTTAGTTCATGTTTTCCATTTGCAATTTCAATTTCAATCCACAATTCATTTTTTTTCTAATTTCTTTCAATATTCTCAATATTACGATCAATCAGATTTATATACATTTCTCATTTCAGTTATTCACCCTATTAACAATCTGGACTTTGACGGATACACGGATTTCAACCCAAACACACCAGTACGACACATTGTGCCTAAAACGATACATAGTACCTGATCAATATACGACACATAAGTGCCTGAAACGACACATGAAACATCTAATACGACACACGAGGTGCCTGAAATACGACACATAAAGTGCCTGATATACGACACATAAAGTGCCTAAACAGTAAAGCCGATAAATCCCATACTCTTTCAAATCCTATGGCATGCCAACTATATCCGACTTAGCCCGAGTAGTTAATAGGGTATTCCAATTCTCAATTAAAACTCAATTCTATCACAATTTCTCACATTTTCAATTGAATCATTTTTCACTTTTCAATCAATTGTCAATTCACATATTCCTAATTCAATACACTTTCTCAATTCAATATGCATTTCACTTATTCACATATAATCACAATTCAAATTTTCACTTTTATTTCAAGAATTCATTTTCAATATCAATTATACTTTTCCATTCACTAATCAAAGCACAATTCAATACCAACACATACTTTTCTCATTTAATTTAATTTTCCAAATTCAATTCATTAAAGTCACTTACCTTATTATTTGCTTACCATACACATAATTTAAATTTAACATTAAATAATAAATAATTTAAATTATAGTAATACAAACTCGAATTTGCTCAATTATTCCTCAATAATCTTCTTCTTTCCTTTGTGTGTCGATGCCTCGAGTTCCTTGTTAGCTACGAAAATAATAATTTACACTATTAGTTACAACATTAATTTATAATAATAGAATTTCTATCTAATTTATACTTTAACTCCAATTTAATCCTAACAAAATTTATTTACTTTTCTAATTTAATTCACACTCTATTTTTATTCAAATTTCTGTCAAACTCAAATTTATCTACTAAATTTTCAGCATATTTCACTAATTTTGAATTTTCATCAATTTAGTCCCTACAACATAAAATTTATAGCTTACTTTACAATTTAACCCCTTTTATCAATTCTAACTAGAAATTCTATTAATCAAACCCCTAATTCAACAATTTGTTCAACATGAATCATATTAAAAAATTTAAGAACTTTCAAAATTTTAACTTAAATTCAATAAAACTTTATTTTAAGACTTCTAAAACATGAAAATTAAAAGAAAAGGACTTGATTGACTTACCAAATTAAAGCTTAAAGCCTCAAACCCTAATTTTTCCGTTTCTTTTCTTTCCCCTTTCCTTTCTTTCTTTTTCATCTGTTCTCTGTTTCTTCTTTCTATTTTGTTTCCTTTTTATTTCTTTTTAGTTTATTTGCTTTATGTTATAATAATATAATATATAATAATTCATAACCATACGTTTGTGAAAATCATAACTTATTTATTATATAAAAATCCATAATATAATTAATATAAATTATTGTTAATAAGTAATAAATATCTTTTAGTTAAATTTAAGTAAATCAATTATAATTATACATTTGTACATTTTATATTATTACACATGTACTAATTTGTACCTTACATTTGTCATTATTTTGGTTTATTTTACATAATATAATATAATATAATATAATATAATATAATATAATATATTTAAAACATAAAAATCTAATATTTTTATCATACTTATGCCGCCTGATATTTATGAATTGGCTTAATTGCCATTTTGGCGCTTTATACTTTCTTTTAATCTATAATTCAACTTTTACACCTTATTTTATTTAGTCTTTTTTCCTAATTTCTCTTAATTAAACTAAATTCATCTAATTAAAACTTAATTAGACACATTACTAGACACATAATTACTCCTAATAATTATTTACGAACTCGATTTACTAAAACGGAGGCCCGATATTGTACTTTTTTATGCCCGTGAATTTTTGGTCATTACATTTATGGCGGAAGCTCGCATATCATTGTAGTTGAAAATCGAATTTTGTATTTCCAGAAAAAAAAACATTTGTTTTGTAAAAATCATTATTCTAGTCAAACATCGCAATAAAATAGTCAAAATGCATCTAAAACCAAAATAAAAATCAAACAGTCTGAAGAGTCCAATAATTACAAAACTCTCAGAACTAATCCTTAATTTAAATAAAAACCATTAATTAAAATAGTTCATGAACGTGTGGTCACCGTGAGACTCTGTCGTACTGATCCGCCTAAGCTTGTGGATTACCTGTACAGAACAAACAAACAGATGTGAGTTTTCGTAAACTTAGTGTGTAACCCAACAGAAGTAGACATGCAATATACACAGAAATCTCATATGCAGCCAGATACAAATTCAGACCTCAGTCCATAACAAGTAAAGATGTCAGAATTAGATAAGTAGAACAAATATACAGAATCCTACTCCCATCCTCAACACACCATCTCCAACCATCCCATCACACCATGTGGGGTTTAAAACATCCACCCATCCCTACACACCATATATTGTCAAAGCGGCACATAACAGATAATCTGCAGTCAAGCTACCAGAATATAGGCGAAAGATCACCGTACAGATCACTTCCTTCACATATACAAATCCCACCCGAAACACAGATAGAAAATACAGATGTAGAAATATCAGAGTAAACATGCTTAACATGCTCGTATACAGATGGATACATACTTAAATGGTACAATTAGACATAAATATAGGTGTCCTACTTAGAGCAGATTATCAAAATATCAGATCACATATTTTAGGGTTTGGTTAGCCCTTACCAACCCTACGGTAGGCCCACAGTCGATCGGAACGACCCGTGCGATCCTAGGAAAAATTTCAAAATTAGGGGCCCACAAGCCTCTTATGGCTTGAACATGTTGTAACAGCCCGTTTTCAGTTAAATTGGAATAGTGGTTTCGGGACTACAAATTTGATGTCGAAACAAAATTTATTTTAATATTATTAGTGATCTATGGTATAATAGGAATGTCGCATGAAAATTCGTTAAGAAATTTTACCGATTACTTGTCTAATTAGTTAAAAAGGACTAAATTGAAAAAAGTGCAAAACTTGCTAATTATAATAGTTAAGTGATTAAATAGCTTAACTAGTAAATAGAGGAGGAATTAAGGCATAAATATGCCTAAAATAGGTGGATGAGGCAGCATAACCTGGGAAATTAATAAAATAAAAATAATTAATGGCAAAATTGTAAATTTTGCCAAATTAAAATTAAACAAATGGAAAATTAAAGATTTCTAGACATTTCATTATCATTTTCAATTCTAAGAATAGAAGTTGAAGAGGGTTTAGGCTGGTTCTTCAATTCTTGCTTCATGTGAGTTCAATTCTTACTCGTTTCTTGAAATTTTTATGTTTTTGAGATTGTTACAATTAGGTCCAGTTAACTTTTACCTTAGTTTTTGATTTTATTAAAAATCTTGGAAGTTACCATTGATGAGTTCATATGATTTTAGTTATTAGATGATGAATTTGAGGTGTTGATGGGTATTTAAAAGTATTTTATTAAAGAATTTTGATGAAATCATGATTTAGGGATTAAATGGAAAATATGTTGAATTCATGGAAAATTCTAAATTTTATGGAATTCATGGGTTACTATTGTTATGTATGAAAATTTCTAGGCTTGGAATGAAGATTAAGTTTCATGAATTACATTTTTCGAGCCTAGGGATGAAATCATAATTGATTAAAAGTATAGGGGAAAAATGGTAATTTTCCAAAGATGTGTATTAGATAGAATTGGGTATGAATTGTATTAAATTAATGTTAAATTCGTTCATATAGATCTGGATAGACCAAATACAGAGTTAGATTGAGGAAAAGAAAGTGTCAGATTAGTAGATTTTACATACACGAATATTGTCGAGGTAAGCTCGTGTAACTAAATTGTATATTTATATTTTTAATTGAATTTTATGTGTGTGAATTAAATTTTGTAATTAACATGTAAGAAAATTGAACACACATCCAAATATAACCGACAAGTATTAAGTCTCGTTTGAATAAATAAATTTGATGGATACAGGGTTCGTGAATTGGTTGTGGTCCTGCATGTGTTGCAGACACACCATAGCTCGAAAGAGTGTCTCATTCTTAGCTCTATGAGCTTCCCGTTAATAGTTCTTCGGAGCATCCCGATTGGTTGTGATCCTACATGTGTTGTGGACACACTGTAGCTCTTATGAGCGTCTCGATATATGGCTCTTTGGAACTTCCCGATTAAAGTCTCTTCCATGAGCTTCCCGATTAATGGCTCTCCGGAGCTTCCTGATATTGGCTCGCTTAAACCTTCCCGATATTGGCTCGTATGAGCTTCCTGTTACATGGCTCATAAGAGCTTCCTATTTATATGCTCATATGAGCATTCCCGAATATGAATTGATGAATTGCAAATTTGTATACTTCATGTGTACTACCCAAGTATCCATCAATATTTTAAATTATTCAACGGTTAATATCCTGATATAAGAAAATAAATGAATTCAAAGTGAATCGTTACCTGTATATACAAAAAATACATGGAAATTTGATATTGATGAGCTCATACATGGTTTTTGATATTCATGTGAAATAAATGACTAACATGTTTGATGAATTTGTGTGTTTAGGCTATTAGCCAAATTGTTAGGATGCATTTTGTATGTTTATTTTAATGAAAACAAATGATAATTTAATTTTTCGTTATACAAACTTACTAAACATTAAATGCTTACTCTATTTTATTTCCTTTGTTTTATAGTACTCGGAGACTTGAAAAGGTTGGAAGCTAGTCGGAGCTACATCACACTATCCCTCGGACTCTTCGGTATATATAGCAAACTAATTTTGGTTATAATGGCATGTATAGGCTATAAATGACCAATAGTGGCAATATAAATGTTTGGTTGTAATTAGCCATTGGAATGGCTTGTGAATGACATATCTTGATGTATTTGTATATGGTCTTAATGTGTTTGATGAGTCCTTGAATTGGTTAAATGATGGATATTATATAGGCTCATAATTAATTGATTTGAGTTAGTAAATTTGGTAAGATATACATGTATGTGAATTCGGTCAATTAGGGGAAACTGAATACTTAGACATATAGGATGTTATAACATGTACTAAACTTCGTTTTAGCTTGATTTGAATGATTGGTATTGCCTTGTGAATGTGTTAAAGGGTTGATGTAGGTGGAAGACAAATTGGGTGAGAAAAGTGGCCTTGAAAATGACCTATTTTCGTCCACATGGGCAGAGACACGGGCATGTGTCTCGACCGTGTGTGACACACGGCCTAGCATATGGGCGTGTGATCTGGTCGTGTGTCCTTTGCATCTTAAAAATTGAGAAACATAATGCTCAAAATTATCCACACGGCCTAGTACATGATTTAGTCCAATGCATATTTTGGTCCTCGAGGGCTCATGTAAGAGACAAAATGATTGAACATGATTAATTTTTGATATAGATGTTAAATGATATAAAATAACTGTATTTGATCTGTAAACTCCAATAATGCTCCGTAATCTTGTTCCGGCGACAGATATGGGTTAAGGGTGTTATGTTTATTGGTATCAGAGCTACGGTTTAGTCAATTCTCAGGCTAACGTAACAAGTATAGCTTTAGCTATACATGGCATTATATAATATGTGATAGTGTGATATCTCCTAACCATTTTAAACATGTTTGTCATATAGTAATGTCGTCTAACCGAGCTGAATCCAAAGAAGCTGAGAGCAATGCTTAAGCTTCAGTTCAAAGAGCAGCTTCAAGTAGTAAAAGGCTCGTATCTGAGAGCCGAAAAGGAGAGGCTAAAGAAGCCTTCTTCTAAATGATGAACGAATGGTTTACAGAATTCGTAAGAACAAATTCGACTGTACAACAACCTCCCCCTCATGTCTCTCAACTGGTTCTTGATATGTCACAAGGTACAGAACTTGTTAGAACTGGTAAGCCTTCTGTAGATAAAATTTGCAAATATGGGGTAGAAGAATTCAGAGCTACCGCTGAAGAAGATCCAAAAAGGGCTGAATTCTGGCTAGAAAACACTATTAGGGTTCTGGATGAATTATCTTGTACACCGACCGAATGTTCGAAATGTGTTGTATCCCTGTTAATAGACTCAACCTACTAGTGGTGGAACACCTTAATTTCTATTGTACTGAAAGAAAGGGTTACATGGAAATTTTTCCAAACTGAATTAAAAAAGAAGTATATCAGTCAGAGATTCCCGGATCAGAAAAGGAAAGAATTTTTAGAGCTTAAACAAGGGCATATGATGGTATCCAAATATGAAAGAGAATTTGTCCGACTGAGTAAGTATGCTAGAGAATGTATCTGGACGCGTGTGGATTGACCATGTGACCCAAGTCAGAGAGTTACATGGGCACAGACACAGGTTGGGACACAGCTGTGTGACCTACTTCGAATGCCCACACGAGCGTGTGACCTCTACCTAGGAAAAATTTTGACATTTTACGAAAAATTCTCTAAGTACTTGGTTTAGTCCCGACTTGTTTTCAATGCATATTTTGAGCCTCGAGGGCTCATGTATGGGACAAAATGATTGAACATGATTGATTTCTGATATGGATGTTAAGTGATATAAAATAACTGTATTTGATCTGTAAACTTTGGTAATGCTCCGTAATTCTATTCCGGCGATGGATATGGGTCAGGGGTGTTACATGTATAGGCCTACAAGCCCGGATTGGCCTTGCTCGTGTGGCCCCCATGCTTGTGTGGCATACCTGTGTTGGCCTACACGCCCAACTCGCCTTAGCCCGTGTGGCTCACACGGTCACACTCACGCCGTCACACTGTTATGTCCTGTGCACGACCATGCCTTTGTCAAACACACGGCCGTATCTTGCATACGGCTAACCACACGGTCAAGCACACACCTGTGTGACGTTGACAATGCCCTTTTTTTGGCTTTTTCCTAACCTCAATTTTTCGTGTTTAGGGTACACACCTGGTTCAATTTTGATGCAAAACTACTCCCGAAACCACCAGAACCTAGGAATAGCATTCCAACGACTGATTAACAGACAATTTGCGAAAACCACAACGAAAAATCGAATTGCACAAACGAACTTACCGCCAACAAGAACCATTACTCTCATGGTTTAGGTCGTTGTAGCACTAACTATAGGTTCCCCATCAATTCCTGTGCAAAACTTTCTCAAAGAATTACTTTCCTCCTAGTTTACCCCATTAATGAAAATTCCAATGAATAGAATAATCCCAATCAATTTACAGAAACCGAAACCTATAGTCAAACAAAACCCCACTTACCAGAATCGCACGATGAACACCAAAAATATCAAGATACGAAGATACGATAGCAGACAAAAAAAAGAATTGTAGGAAAGGAAGAGGAAAAAAAATGGCAGAGAACAGAGAAAACTAACATCGAATTTTTGGGAAGAGAGAAATTTTAAAAAAAGAAATAAAAAATATAATCAAATTAGAACCCTCACCATATCTCAACTTCCCATTATCCCACTAACTAACCTACTAATTCTCCACCACTTCAGAATTTTACTTCCACCCAACCTCTCACAACCAAAACAAAAATATCATCCATACTCTTACAGGAAATCGAACACAAAACCTCCAGCAATTTAACTCTTTACCACTCAAACCAGCAAACTTATTCTAATATGAGTTTACTAAAGATAAAATATAACCCAACCCACCAAGGATAAGGCTAGGATAAAAAATGACCAAAATTTTCCAAATATGGGACTTGAACCCAAAACCTCATACACTCACCTAGAACACTTAACCAATGAAGCAAATACATATTTGTGTTAAATTTCACAGAAACAAACTTAGATTATTCAGGGCGTTACACTGTCAAACAAATTTAACATCAATAAATGAAGTGACAGACAATAACCAAACACTTTCATACAACCTAGGCAGTTGCAAACAATAATAAATACAAAAACAATTTAATACAAATAAATTCATTTCTGTCACGCACATGTCATAAACTTTAATACAAAGAAATCCATTTCTGTCATGTACAATAACCAAACAATTTAATACATGTCATAAACATTTAAAAAATGTTTTGAATCATATTTAAATAGTTCAATGGCATACACAATTTCAAATAATTCAATACAAATTGACTTGTCAAATAGGAACTAATTTGTCTCTTTCCTACGGCTATTAGTATGCACATGGTATACAATAACTTTAGAAAAATCATTACTTGTAATTCACTTCAATACAGAAAATAATCATATTTGAATCAACATTTAAATTTTTTTTTGATCATATTTGAATAATTCAATAAAAGCTGATTTGTCAAATAGGAACTAATTTGTCTCTTTCCTAAGACTATCTGTATGCACACGACAGGCCATAACTTTAGAAAAATCTAAACCTGTCATACATTTTAATAACCAAAGAAATAAAAAATTTGGCATACACTTTAAGACAAACAATAAACATATACAATGCATAAACCTTATAAGAATGCAACATTTTTCAACAAAGAAATCCAAAAAACCCTAAACTTAAATACTCCTAACTCCAAAAAATCATAAACCAAATATAGAAACTTACCCGTTACAGTGGATGCAACAACATCAATTGCTTCTCTTCTATTAACCATTGTGGCCCTAAACCTTAACCATTGATAACTGTTGTTGTCTTATTTTCTCCCTAAACTCGAAACCCAAAATATCAATACTTCAACCTTCAATTTTTCAATCTTACCTTTACCTTGAAAGGTTCTATCCTTCAATCGTCCAATCTTAAACTCTTAAATATTAATCCCAATCGATTTTCTTTTCTTCTCCTTAATCCCAATTGATTTGTCTTTTTTTTTTACCCTAAACCAATCCATTTTATCTTTTCTTTTCCCTAAACCCATCCAGACATTGGACCCTTCAACTCTTCGTCCAATATGGCAAGTTAACTGGCCACGTCATTTATCTCGTTAGACTTATAACGGAAAATGTTAATGAGTGATTGATTTATCACTTTTCGATGATGTTAGTAACCGATTTATTATTTTTTAAAAGTTGAGTGGCTGAATTAAAAATTGAGTGACTATTTTATCATTAAGATCAAAATTGAGTGACTGTTGATGTAATTTACCGTATATATATTTTTTAATCTTTAATAGGACATACCCTTTGCCTCCTCCCGTTGAAAGAGCAACAACCGTTACTACAAACAGTACAACAGCGCAGAGTGAAAACGATTTGCTGGGACTTTTATTATGTGCAGATGATAGAAGTTGATCAACGGCTGGGATTTCTTGCCAATTTTCTACGTATTCTCACTATATCTGCTCTTGTAACTGATTACCCCTACGTTATAGATGATTCTATTTATCGAGAAAACTGAATGGATATGCTAGCCATTCTATCCACTTTTTTATTTTTATTTTATTTTTTTATTACTTTCAAAATAAATAAATGTATCAACTAAAATAATTATACTTGTTGATCAAATCAAAAGCCGTAAACAAATTCACATTTTTTAGATTTAGATCAAATCAATCATTTTATCATTAAATATATTAATTTAATTTATATATTAGTAAAAAAATCAAATTGTAAAAAGTTAATATTTATTATTTAAAAAATGACAAATTATTTTAATGTTAAATTTTATTCCTGATAC
Source organism: Gossypium hirsutum (assembly GCF_007990345.1). NCBI lineage: Eukaryota > Viridiplantae > Streptophyta > Magnoliopsida > Malvales > Malvaceae > Gossypium > Gossypium hirsutum. Next base: position 33,477,472 of record NC_053441.1, read on the forward strand.
TTGATCCAACCGATCTATCTGATTATCGGCAATCAGATTCTAAAAACAGTGTTACAATCACGAATGATAACAAGCAGCATGTTCTCAAAAGAAGAAAGACCATACCAGCACCTAATCAAGATAATAATAAAAAATCCACCCTTGGGTTATAAAAAGTATAATTACGGTTACTAGTCCTTCTCATGACAAAACAAAAACCTTGAAGCCAAGTGAAAACCCCAAACTCCAATTTCATGATCCATAAATAAAAAATTAGATTAAATGCAAGGTTCTACATGTATAAAATCAATGATTATGTCAATAAAGATGAATTCTTAATAATATCAAACTACGCACGGCAAGACCAAAAAATAACCATATAATCTAAAATGATTGCAGTTTTAATTTCATAGATTTCCTCATGGAATGAGGTTAGAAAACAATGAAGCACCAACCACTAAAATCCTTACATGTATCACAATATAGATTCCTCCAGGTCCATGAATGGTCGTTCACTCCACGGCGAGGGCCGAAAGCAGACACGTACCTCATGCTCTTCAGGTCCTACGCGATGCTTGGGCACGATTATCTCAAGCATTGTTCCTGTCTCATCATGGTATGCTTCCAGTTTAGCATTTTCCGGAATGCGGTTCGGTAGGGGAATTTCTCGAATAAATTCCCCCGGAGGGCAGTGCTCAGGTGCTGGATCTGTTAACTTAAACGTCCTATCTTGTCTCTTAATGAATGGCATGCAGGCTGTACTCACACATGATATCTTTACGATTCCATGTGAGGGAGTATTTCTCCAAGCAACTTTCACCCTTGGAAGATCTGAAAAGGGCAAGCTGACAATGATCAAAAAGCTTTCATCATCTTCATATATCGTTTTCGCTGCTGTTACAGGCCCGTATACGTTCTTCATTACCCCACTAAATTCATTCATCCATGTTGGCTCGAACCGGTGAATTTTCATATCCAAAACTCTGTTAGAATGCAAATTATTGGGTAAACAAGGATCTTCATCATTTCCATGCCGGAAATAGTCCTTTTTTCGTTTATTACAGACAGGTGATAAATCCATCCCGTTACCATTACTATGTTCTATCGGCTGAGTTGATAGGTTTAAACCAGTACCGTTAAGCAGTTTTCTAGTGTGGGCATTTAAACTACTCTTTAAAGTAGCAGGGGGGCGCTCAAGCTCGAATTCTGTGCTCGTAAGGTTTCTCCAAGCTGCAAAATCACTTGCTTCAGGAGGAATAGAGAAGTTTATATCCCTGCCGGTAAGTTCTCTCCACCTCCTCTTCTCTTCATCATCAAGATTTGAGAGGTTTGGTGATGGCACAACTTCAATCCCATGTAAACATTGAGGATTGGAAAGACCCCTGTAGTGTTTCCTCTGCATTCTATGAGATCTAACAAAACCCTTACCAACACTAAACGGAAACGGGCGCTCCCCTTGCCGGGAGTGACCATTCATGTAACTCCTCAACTGCATCTTACCAAGTGCATTTTCGGGCCTTTCCTTGAAAACCCACATATACATGTTCTCCATATCATGCTGAACCAAGAATGCATCTAGCTCCAAGTCCGACTTGTCATACCCAGACAAACCGTTGCTGTCTCTGATTACCTTAGACTTTGACTTCCCACTCAAAACAGGCTTGAAGTAGAAAGTAAAGAAAAACCAAGCACCCCATACACTATCAAGACGCTTGATACACTTCTTAGCCACTTTCGGGACACTGACTACCGCCTCATAAATCTGGGGTGCAAGGCTAACATCTAAGATTTCACATGAATCATTCCAAGCCAAAGGTGGGGGGCTCGGTTCGGATGATAACGGGAGATTGATATCAGGTGGCCGAGACAACAGCATAGATCGGTTCATCTCTCTCTCCAATTCATCTGGTAGAAAAGAACCGGAATCCATAGACAGAAGTGTAGATGGGTGATCAGTTTCCATAGACAAAGTAGTGAGAATAGCTTCCCCCATTCTTTTTCTCTTGCTCTTTTAAGTATTTCCTCTCTTTTTTTTTTCACTTTTATATATAATTTGAAATACCCCTACCAATCAACAAAAGCTCTCTATTGACATCTTCACAAATCAAATGAAAAATTTCAGCCAAATCGTATATTCATACACCAATCAATCTACAAAACCACTGGTAAACCTCATAAAAATCTTCATGATTCAATTCCAAACAAAACAGTATCCACTAAGTTTCATCAATCAACCAAATTCAAACTACAGCCAAACAGGAACAAGGGCAGTAACATTGATAACACCAGAAAAACCCAACCTGAAAAAAAAACAAAAACGAACACCCAATTTAATATCAAATTCTCTATATCAACATGGATTCAAAATAACAAAAAAGACGCTTCCTTTATGACAGACAAATCGCATATCAAGGCCGAGTCAAGCTAATGTTTTTATATCTAAGATCTAAAATACCCTAAAAAATAAAGATTCAAAATTCTCACTTTCTATCGATTTTCTTAGTCATCAAACAAACAGAATATAAACTCAAAAAGAATAAAAAAGAAGAAGCAAATCCATGATTCTACAAGAACCAGAATCCAATAAAATCCCAAGAGTAGAGAGAGCCGCAAAAAAAGGAGCAGATGTGAAAGGAAATCAAATCAATCACAGACAAAAAAAAAACTAACCCTAGAATAATAAAAGAAAAAGCAAAAGAAAATTGAATTTTATAGCTATTACCTAAAATAGAGGATTTGAATCCAGAGAAAATTGAGAGCTTGAAAAATGATACCCTTTGAGAGAGAGAGAGAGAGAGAGAGAGACAGAGGGAGAGAGAGAGAGAGAGAGAGAGAGAGAGAGAGAACGGAATCTGTTTAAAGAGACGGAGTTGAATAAGGGAAGGGAAGAGACATCGGCGCCGTTTAGAACTGACGGTGTTAGGTAACGGAGACGGTGACGGGAAATTTTTTTTTTGGGACTGAGAAGCTAAAAACAAGGGTCAAACGAGGCGTCCCTCTATGATAAAGTGACAATTGCTGAGGAGCACGTGTCAGTAAAAGAGTTGGAAATATGCGCTTTATATTTTTCAAACTTTAAAAACCATTCATTTATTTAATCAATTACTTTTAAAAGATTAGTAGCTAAGCATGGGGTTTTTTTTTTATCAAAATAAAATAATTTTGAAAATAGGGAGATTAAATAAGGATATGATTTTTACAGTGAAGCTAAAAAAATAATTATCAAATATTTGTTAAATATTAAAATAAATAAATAATGTTTTGCAAACCTTTCAATTAGAGGGAAGCAAGTATTGTATTTTGGGATATTTCTTATTTAGGTCCCTCGATTTAAATTATTAATTTAATCCCAACTGTTTAGTCCTTGTTTTTAATATGTTTGAGTTTATTTTGCATCTTATATGATTTTTTAAAATTATTAATACCTTTATATGTATATGTTGAAGATTCAATTTGTAGTATAATAATTTTAGTTGTGTCTACTTATATGTCTCTTCTTTATTTGATAATTATTTTTTAGATGGTATCATTTGACAAGTATGCGATACTATTTTTTTACTGTAAAAATCACACTATCTCATATTTAATCTCTAAAATATGTCATTTTTGAAATTATTTCATTTTTATGTTATTTTGATAAAAATCCTTTAAAATTTTGTCGATAAATAAAAAAAATTACAAATGATTAGGAAATAATTTTCTAAAAATAAAATAGTATTTATGTATTTATACAATATGGATTGACTTGATATGTTGAAGGAAGATAAATTATTATTTGATATATTAATTATCGTGGTTTTTTTATTTTATAAGAAAAATTAAATAATCACTATGTTGTTCATTTATTTATTTTTAAAGTATTAATTAACAGTATTTTAACTATCATTTACGAAATTATTTCATTTGAATAAATTCATGAGAAAGAATTAATGATTTAAAGTTATTTATATATAATATGATATATATTATATATAAAAAAAGAAAAAAAAACAATGTTTAACCCCAGAACTTGGTGATTAAAATATAATATGAAGTTTATTTTGGAATTGGAATGATGTACTAATGTTGGAACAATGTGCTAATGCACTGATTCCAATACAATATTATGTTTGTGGTGATTTTAATACGATACTAAGTTTGTTTTAAATGTTAGACTAGAATTGTACCGAGTTTGGTTTAGAGCTGTGCTAATGCAGCTATTCCCATAGTGGTGATTTTTCTTTTGGTGGAAAAGAACAATTACTTATCTAATTTACATAGAATTATACTAGAATGAAAAAACACCTTTTGCCTTGTCTGTTTTAAGAAGTGCTAGTGTCATGGGTTGCGCATGGGAGCACGCAACCATGACAAACTTGTGCGATCCATCATATTTAAGGGAGGTCATTTGACCCAACCAAACTGGCCCGTTGCCTGGAGAGATTAAAAGCCCATTTCAAGAGCCTGGTAAATATGGAAAGTGATCCAAGAAGATATGATTATGTAATCTTAGAGTTCTAATTGTATACAGCTTCTAATTGTGTCTTAGAGTTCTAATTGTATACAGCTTTTAATTGTAGCCCTTGATGTACTTTGAGGCTCAACTATAAATAGAGACCTCTTTGCTCATTGTAATTCATTCAGTTGTCAATAAGAATTTTGAGAGTATTCACTCAAACTTTTCTCTCAAGTGTTCTTGCTTTTGTTCATCTTTCAAAGCTCGTCCTTACTTCGTTCTTCTACTGTTCTTCATGGAAGCCTTGAGGGAATTATATTGAATCCTTTATCATTGTGAGATTAGGCTGACTTAGGTGTTTTTACTGTCGAATCTGTTATTATTGCGAGTTAGGCTGACTTAGGCGTTTTTAAGCAAAGAAACTGCCTAAGGCCGCACGGTCGCGTGGAAAAATTCTAAGTCCGTGACAGTTGGTATCCGAGCTAAGGTTCAAAGCCACCGTTGAAAGATGTCGAAAGAATTTGAGGGAATGGAGACCCGTGGGAGGGCTAGGAAAGCTAGCCGCTCGAGGGACATATTGTCAGCTTTAGAGGATCGTGTCGTCACTCTCGAGAATTCCGTGGGGGATATCAAGGAGAGGATTGAGGATGTCGATGATAGGCTCCATGATGGATTGTAGTCCATGCAGGAGCGGCTCAAAGTGTATGTGTTGGACAATGTGGAACAGTTTATGGGTAGAGATGATGCCATTGAGACTATGATGGCGGCTTTGAAAGAGGAGATTGCGGAGCTCAAAGATGAACTCACAATCTACAAGGCTGCTTTGGGCAATGGTGGGTTAGCTGCTGTCGCACCCAAGCCCAATATTGATGTTCCCAAGCCCAAGGAGTTCAAGAGAACAAGGTCCGCAAGAGATGTGGACAACTTTCTGTGGGGAATCGAGCAATACTTCCGTGCCAAATGCATCACAGAGGATGTCACTAAGGTAACTACTGCTGCGATGTATTTATCTGACGTTGTTTTATTATGTTGGCGTCGTAGGTCTACTGATGTGAGACGTGGTGGGACCGAAATCGGAACTTGGGAGGAGTTTCGATGTGAGTTCAAAGCACAATTTTACCCAGAGTATGCCGAAGATGAGACTCGGGCAAAGTTACGTTGACTTGGGCAACAAGGCACTGTGAGGGAGTATGTGCAGGTGTTTAGCGAACTTATGCTTCAAATTTCAGATATGGGGGAGAAAGAGGCATTCTTTTCCTTCATGGATAGATTAAAACTGTGGGTGAAGCAGGAGTTGCAACGCCGAAGAGTTCAAGAACTCACCAAGGCAATGTCCGTAGCAGAATCGCTTGCTGAATTTGGTGGGAAGAAAGACAATGCCAATTCTTCTAAGCCCAGATTTAATCAAAAGGGTAATAGTGGAGGAGATAAAGAAAGGCCCACTAGAAACGGTAACGGTAAGAAGCCTTGGGGCAAGAAAAAGAGCGGGACTATAAGTTGCTTTCACTGTGATGGTCCACATATGATCAAGGACTGCCCAAAGAAGGTCACTCTCACGGCTATGGAAGCAAAGGGGGAGTCCGATGCGGAGGATAACAATCTTGGTTCAATACTAGAGGGTGTCGAAGATAGAATGAGCCATGGTTTGATGTTTGTAGACATCATTGTGGCTGGCAGAAAATTGAATGTGCTTGTTGACATAGGCGCTTCTGATTTGTTCATGTCCGAGGAGGCTGCTTGTAAACTGGGCCTCAAGATAGATAATGAAGTGGGTCGGATCAAAACAGTGAACTTAGAAAGTGTTCCAATCAAAGGGGTTGCAAAGGGAGTGGATCTTCAGCTCGACAAATGGTTCGAGAAGGTATCCATTAAGGTAATATCGCTTGATGATTATGATTTTGTGGTTGGACTAAGCTTCCTAGATCAAGTTAATGCTCTTATTGCCCCTTCGAGCAATTACATGGTGATTTCAGACGCGAAACATCAATGCATGGTGAAAGTAACAAGGAAGAGAAGCTTTAAGGGAAAAACACTGTCGGCAATTCAGTTTGCTAAAGGTGTACGTAGAAATGAAGTCTCATATTTATCAACCTTGAAGATCGAAGAGACCGCTGAGTCTGTTAGTGAGACCCCGAAAGAAGTCGGTTAATTGTTGCAATCATTCCGAGATGTAATGCCTACTCAGTTGCCCAAAAGTTTGCCACTCAAGAGGGAGGTGGACCACAAAATCAAGTTAGTGTCCAATGTGGTACAGCCAGCAAGGGTCCCCTATCGTATGTCTCCGCCAGAATTAGAAGAGTTGCGGAAACAATTGAAGGAACTTTTAGATGCGGGATTCATTAGACCATCTAAATCCCCATACGATGCCCCAGTGTTGCTCCAAAAGAAACATGATGGGTCCTTGAGAATGTGCATCCATTATCGAGCTCTAAACAAGATCACTGTGAAGAATAGGTACCCTATTCCTCTTATTACAGATTTGTTTGATTAGCTTGGTAGTGCAAGATTGTTTACCAAGTTAGATTGGAGATCGGGGTATCATCAAGTTTGAATAGCCGAGGGAGATGAACCAAAAACAGCTGTGTGACACGGTACGGTTCGTATGAGTTCCTTGTGATGCCTTTTGGACTCACGAATGCCCCAGCTACATTCTGCACCCTAATGAATAAGGTACTTCAACCATTTCTTCATCGTTTTGTGGTTGTTTACCTTTGATGATATTGTGGTGTATAGCAAGTCTCTTGAAGAGCACATGAGACACTTGAGGGAGGTGCTCCAAACTTTGAGGGAAAATGAGCTGTTCATCAAGGAGGAGAAATGCTCATTTGTCCAACAAGAGGTGTCATTCCTAGGCAACATTATGGGAGGTGGTAAGATCTGAATGGATAAGAGCAAGGTACGAGCCATTTCAGAGTGGGAGCCTCCAACTAAGGTAACAGAATTGAGATCCTTCCTTGGGTTGGCAAATTACTATCGACACTTTGTTGAAGGCTACTCTAGAATTACCACCCCCTTAACGGACATGTTGAAAAAGGGGAAGGTATGGGATTGGAAATCAAAATGTGAGAAGGCCTTTAATCAATTGAAGTAAGAAATGACGAGGGAACCCGTACTTGCCTTGTCAGATTTTACGAAGCCTTATGAGGTACTCACGGATGCATCAGATTATGCTATAGGGGGAGTATTGATGCAAGATAGGCACCCAATTACTTTTGAGAGTCGAAAGCTTAATGAGATGGAGCGTAGATATACAGTCCAAGAGAAAGAGATGATTGCGATAGTACACTGTTTGCGCACATGGAGACATTATCTATTGGATTCCAGGTTCGTGGTCCTTACCGATAATGTTGCCAATAGTTACTTACTAACCCAGAAAAAGTTGTCTCCCAAGTAGGCTCGTTGGCAAGTTTTGCTAACGGAGTTTGATTTTATAATGGAATATAAACCAGGAAGTGCCAACATTGTGGCTGATGCACTCAGTCGAAAGATGGAATTCGCAGCAATTAGTCAATCTGATGGATCTTTGTTGGAACGCATTCGAGAGGGATTATCCCATGATCCCAAGGCCAAAAATTTGATTGAGCTTGCCAAGGAGGGAAAAACAAGAAGATTTTGGCTTGATGGGGAGCTGTTATACACTCATGGACACCGCCTCTATGTGCCCCATTATGGGAAACTCCGTAAGGAAGTTATGAAGGAGTGTCATGACTCGAAATGGGCAAACCATCTAGGGATGCATCGCACTTTGGCCCTTTTGGAGGAATGTTATTATTGGCCTCACATGGGTGCTGATGTGGAAACCTATATGAAAACCTGTCTAGTGTGCCAATAAGACAAGGTTGAGTTAAAGACTCCAGCTAGTTTGCTTCAACCCATGCCAGTTCCGGAAAGGCCATGGGAGAGTTTATCCATGGATTTTATTATTGGTTTGCCTAAGTCTGATGGGTTTGGAAGTATTCTTGTTGTGGTGGATAGGTTTTCAAAGTATACGACATTTATTTTGGCGACCAAGGAGTGCCCTACTGAGGAAGTAGCTCGGTTGTTTCTTAGACACGTGGTGAAATACTAGAGAGTGCCACTGTCTACTATCAGTGATTGAGATGGGCGATTTACGGGCCGGTTCTGGACGGAGTTGTTCAAGTTAATGAACTCAGATTTGAACTTCTCCACGAGCATGCATCCACCTACTGATGGGCAAACTGAACGAGTAAATGCATTGTTGGAGACATATCTTCGACACTATGTAAGTGCCACACAAAGGGATTGGCCAAAGTTGTTGGATGTGGCCCAATTTTCATACAACTTGCAGTGAAGTGAGGCCACGAATCAAAGTCCATTTGAAATAGTGACGGGTCAACAGCCACTCACACCTAACACTGTTGTGTCCCATTATATAGGACCAAATCCGGCAGCCTATCGATTCGCAAAAGATTGGCAAGAGAAGAATGACTTGGCTAGAGCTTGTTTACACAAGGTAAGTAAGCGTAGCAAGAAGTAGGCTGGTAAAAAACGAATGGATGTGCAATTTCAAGTGGGTGACTCAGTCCTTGCTAAACTACACTTGATTTTGCGATATACTGGCTTGCACAAGGGTCTTGTACGAAGTTATGAGGGGCCGTTCAAAGTTGTGAAGAGAGTAGGCAAGGTGGCCTACAAGCTTGAGCTGGCAGCAAAACTTAAAGTCCACCCGATCTTCCATGTAAGCATGCTTAAGCCATTTCATGGGGGGATTCGAATCGAGGTAAGTCCGAACGAGCACCGATGGGGGTAAAGGTGTCGTACGATCGTGAAGTCGAAAACATTGAGGCAGATCGGGTAATTAGACAAAAGTACCACCAACCATGGCATGAGTACTTAGTTTGATGGAAGGGACTTCCTGATAACGAAGCAAGTTAGGAACCTGTCGAGGCATTGTGGCAGTTCCAAGGGAAGATTGACCAATTCCATAAGGAAGATGCGACGAGGGCGTCGCTAGAACAAGTGGGGGAGAATGTCATGGGTTGCGCATGGGAGCACGCAACCATGACAAACTTGTGCGATCCATCATACTTGAGGGAGGTCATTTGGCCCAACCAAACTGGCCCGTTGCCTGGAGAGATTAAAAGCCCATCTCAAGAGCCTGGTAAATATGGAAAGTGATCCAAGAAGATATGATTATGTAATTTTAGAGTTCTAATTGTATACAGCTTCTAATTGTGTCTTAGAGTTCTAATTGTATACAGCTTTTAATTGTAGCCCTTGATGTACTTTGAGGCTCAACTATAAATAGAGACCTCTTTGCTCATTGTAATTCATTCAGTTGTCAATAAGAATTTTGAGAGTATTCACTCAAACTTTTCTCTCAAGTGTTCTTGCTTTTGTTCATCTTTCAAAGCTCGTCCTTACTTCGTTCTTCTGCTGTTCTTCGTGGGAAGCCTTGAGGGAATTCTGTTGAATCCTTTATCATTGCGAGATTAGGTTGACTTAGGTGTTTTTACTGTTGAATCCGTTATCATTGCGAGTTAGGTTGACTTAGGCGTTTTTAAGCAAAGAAACTGCCTAAGGCCGCACGGATCGCATGGAAAAATTCTAAGTCCGTGACACTAGAATCACCTTCGGAGGGAAATCAAACAGCTGCAAGTCTTATTTTTTTTTGTTCAAAATCAATTTAATTAAATAATTCGCAACCTAATTATACTCCAATAGCGGTGATTTCAATACAGTATTAAGTCTACTTTAAATGTTAGGTTGAAAATTGTTAGGCTAGAACTGTACAAAATTTATTTTAAAATAGAACGATGTGTTAATGTTGACATATATAATGTGCGATAATAGCATATCTTCATCATTTTTCTGTCTCTTGAGAGATGTCTAGCATTATTCAATTGAAAGGTGTAATAAGAGAAAAAATATATTGTATTTTATCTTGGAAATGAGAAAGTAACTATTCTTAGTAAAGTTTTGTGTAAATATTGCCTTCCAATTTTTTTGGATATAAAATTTCTACACAATAATTAATAATGGTTATTTGAAAATATTTATTCATATATAATATTTTGAAAAATATTAATATAAGATGACAATATTTACAATTATATAAATTGATTTATTTTAGGAATTTATTGTATTTATGTGATAATAATAAATAAATAATGTTTTATTTTTTAGAGAAAGGGAAGAGTTAAAAATCCCAGTTCAAATTAGAATTATAAATAAATATCAATTTTCTCACTATTTTCATAAGTTAATTTCTTCATTTTAAGAAATTCATGAGATGAAAACTTATAATTTAAATTTATTGATATATTATTTATATGTAATGATATTTTTATGAAAGGGAAACATAATAATCATTAAAAGAAAGAGAGTTTGGTTTGGAAATAACGTACTAAAACGTCGGCATTCAATAACCATTAACTAAATCACATTTGACTTTCAATGGTCACAACTTAATTACTTTTAGAAACGATATTTAATTACCTTTTAGGGGCATATATATGTATATATATATATATCACTTAATATCACTTTTTACTTTGTGTATTGAAGTTATTACCTTTATGCATTCACAGTTCATTACTTTTTCATATATATATGATTTTTACCATCACTATAATATTATAAATGAAAACTAAAAAGAAAATTAAGCATTCATATTTATATGAATTTTATTTTTAATTTTTTTATTTGTCATATGTAAATTAGTAAATGAATATACTCTAATAAATATATACAACAAATTCGTGTATTTGCCCATGATAAAAGAATTAGTATATACAATATAATAGGGTGCATATATTAATTTGCAATAAGTGGCACATATGTGTTTTTTATTTAATTTTTATAGTTTTTAAAGATAATTTTTATAATTTTAATAGATTTATGAATTTTTTTTATTTAGATTTAACACCCAAGTTTTTCATATTTAAATTATTTTGAGTTGAGTTTTTTTTTTCAGATAATTTGTTTCTATCTTTCAAGTCTTTGAAGTCCAATTTAATAATTTTAAAATCAAATTAAATCAAATTTCAAAAACAAATCAAATCAAATTTTAACAAATTATTTATATTAATCAAAATATTAAAAATAAAATTTTAATATTACTAAAAATAAATATAGAAATGTAAAAAAAAAGAAAATAATAAAAAAAGAGAAGTTAAAATCGAGTTTTCCTTTTCCTATTGCCTGCTTAATTTGATGGTGTTGGCTACCCGCAGATACATACGAAAAACCCAAGAAGTAAATATTTTATCTATTCGCAACACTCTTATTTTTTAGTTAATTATTAAGTTATAATTTTAATTAGATAATTATAATTTTTAAAATTTAGATAAAATTTTAATTAAATAAAAATTAATTATATAATCTATCCATTTGATTTAACTTAAATATTTATTTACATATTATCTATAACATTATCTATTTTAAAATTTAATATTAGCATAAAATTTTTTTAAAATTAATTATCACATTTAAAAAAATATTTTGAATGAAATCATTTTACCTATAAAATTATATCCTTTACATTTTTTGACATAAAACTATTTTAACATTAATTATATTTTACTTTTAATAATCATAAATCTATTAAAATTATAATTCAAAATTTAAACCATAATTATCTTTTAAGTTTTAATTACCTACCACTAACACAATAATTTTCATTTTGAAAGTTGCACTTTTTTTTATAGCTTTTTTTAAAAGAAAAAAAACAGTATTAAGCAATTACATTAATAAGTACATAGTGAACTCATGTAGAATTAATTCTATTCACCAATAACAAATTGTGCACCAAAATTAGGGGTTATTCAAAGGAGATCAATCCTATGCCACCATTAAGTACACATTTTTGCCAAGTTGATCCGCAATTTCATTTTGAGATATCAGAATATGACGAAAACGGGCTTTCTAGTTCTGAGTTAGTAACAGAAGGATAAGTCATAGTTCCACCATTCTACTACTAGCAGCTCCACTAGCTAAAATAGTTTTCACTAGGAGGGCATTGTCACACTCCACGTCAATATATTTAAAACTCCTCTCCCAAGCTATGCGCAACCCTTCTAACACCATTCTTGATCAACTCTTAAGATTGAATCCTTACCAACCACCATCGAATAGTCATATAACTAGTTTGCATTAGAGTCCCTAAACACTCCTCCAATACAAGCGTTAAAAACATTCGATGACCCTGCCCCATTCGCATTGAATTTAATCCATCTTCTATCCAGTGGTAACCAATAACTACCAGTTACCATTGAACTAGAGTGCAAAGGATTGGTGTTCCAGCTCACAAAGCTCCTTGCCCACGCAACACCTGAAGTCACAATCTCATGTAAACAAATGTGACTGTTAGAGAAAACAAAATTGTTTCGACTTTTCCATAGCAACCAACATAGTATAGGAAAGAAAGTTTTCCATTCAACATCCTTGCTTCCATAAATCTCTTTAATTCTGCAAATTTTGCAGAAGCAAGTCATTAAACTGCATAGAAAAGAAGGCATTGTGAGTAAACCTCGGCAACATAGAGACCCAAATTGGTTTTGAAAAAGGACAGTCTCGAATTACGTGTAACCCAGACTCAACAGCATGACCACACCTCAAACAATGGCTATCATTAGATATATGATGCCCAAACCCGTTCCTAATTTGTTAATAACTTGTTATTCCATAGTAACGAAAGGAATAGCCGAACTCTTTGAGGCGCTCTAGCCTTCCAAATAAAATTCCAAACCTTAGACATATCATCATTCACAATAGGATAAAGACGCCTAAAAGTTTCAGTGGTGGAACGCAAATTTTTCTTCATTTTTTTCTCCTCTCTTAATTTCTTTGGTCATAAACGAATCCTTATCACTCATTCTTCTATTCTTTTGAATATGTTAAAATAATATTCATACTCACCTTTTTTTTTATTTTGACTTTCTCCATAGCCGTTCCTCCTCCATTCACTTAAGTTTTCTATTGAAATCATAAAATCTCTAATTTAGCCCAATATAGTGTAACTGAGGATTAGTTTATTTAATCTCAATTCTTTCTTTTCTTTAAGTGAGCTGAATCTAATGTCTAATGTATGTATAATATGTTTTCATGAAGGATCCAACCCAGATCGCTTGGATTAGCCTTAGTGCAAGGGAAGTAATTGGATCTCCGTTCGAACGAGTAATAGAGTAAGTTCCTCGCTTGATTTCATAAGAGAACTATATTGGACTATAATTGAAACTAACATATGTATTTGGTGTTGGTACCTTAATGTTATAATAGAATCGAGGAGAGATCTAGATAGATCTAAAACGTAAGGATTATAAAGGTGTAGACTTTGCATCATGGTACTTTCATTCAAGGTGTGAGATCTTAATCAATTAAAAATAGTGGATGAATTGATTTATAAAAAAATTATATATATGTGTTTAAAAATAACTGTTTTTATTTTAGCCAATCTTGTGACTAAATGAATACATAAAGTATTCAAGGTGAATAGTAAATTCCTTATTAAGGATTTACTGCAAGTAAGTACCTCAATCTAAGAAATTTGTATTGCCAAAAGTGTATGTAATGTCACTGTATAATTCGATATTGTTTCATATGTATTGTGATGCTAAAACATGCCATTGATCTGATTTTGATATTGAAAGCATGTTAAATCATATTCACTAAGATTGTTAAATATGATTGCATGTTTAAGACATGGCACTGGTTCTATTAATAATCGATCACATGATAAAATTATGATAATTGATATTGAAATACCAATCGCATGATAATTCATGCCTATTGTTTTTGCCACTGATTGCATGTTTTAATCATGCCTACTGTACTGTTTAATTAATGTTAAAAATATGTCATTTTGCATTGGGGTTGGGACGATTATGTAAGGAGGAAGTACTGACAGTTTACTTGCATTTCTGGTGGCTTGTCTACAACATTGGCAGCTTGTCTACAATACTAGCAGTTTATCTGCATTACTGGTGGTTTGTCTACATTACTGGCAGCTTGTCTGCATTACTGGCAGCTTGTTCACATTTATGGCAGTTTATCTGCATTACTGGTGGCTTGTCCACAAACTGGTGTGTAATTGGCTGGATGAGTTTTGGGGAACTCTTATTATGGCGTGAACAGAGTTGGGTAGGACATTTTTCTGAAAATACTGCATTTACATGTTTATGCATACTGAAATTGTGATTTTGTACTATTTTAAAATCCTTTATTGTTGAATGGCTTGACTGTTATTTACATTGTTGATTATTGTATATTTGAGTTAAGACTCACACTGAGCTTATTAGCTCACTCCTTAGTTTACTGATTTTACAGATAACCCTCAAGGGTAGGACTTGGACACGACTATCGGAGGAACTTCTTAGATGTTTCCATTTTTAAGCACTTTAAACGTAATTTTAATAATTATTTTGGGACTGTAATAATTTTTATATGGACTGTGATATGGGACTTTATTTGGGGATTTTTATTTTGATTTGCATGATTTTAAGTTTTAAATTGCTCATTTGATATTTAAATGATTACACATGAAAAATTGACTTTTAATGAAAATATGATATTATCACTAATTTTTGCTGCAATATTGAAAATAAGTTTTGAAATTATTTTTGAAATTAACATGTTTCCATGAAATTATAACAAATAACCAAGTTCACTAGTTTTGAATAAAGAGGAAAATGGTTTTTAAAATGTTTAAAATTATGGAAAATTTTCTATGCTATTTTAGTAGCCAATGTAGCCTTCAAAATTCAGCCATAACGTCTAGGTCGGGTTTGAGAGGTTACATTTCCTCTTGCTAATTCATTTGGAATGTTGGGTGAAAAGAACACTTGTGACTTATTCCTATTTACCTTTTGGCCAGATCTCTCTTTGATAAAAACAATGGCTTCCAACGTCTCTGTTCAACCACTTCCTCGATAAGATGTCCCAAATGCTCCATGCATAGAACAAATAGATACAGCGAGAGCATATCTCCTTAAAGAATACCACATGCTGGCTGAAAAGGATCTGTAACCACTCCATTCTAGAGGATTTGAAGAGATGACAATAATAAACAATTTAAAATCATCGTGACCAACAAAGGCAGTAGTCTAGCTTCAAACAGTGTATCCTCCAAAAACTCCCATCTGACTCTATTGTATGCTTTTTCCAAATCAATATTCAAAGCCATCCCCATTTTTCTTCTTTTGAAATTTCGTACAAAATGAATAGCTTCCTGCGCAATTACAATGTTATCCGATATGCTTCTACCAGCAACAAAGCTAGCTTGATTTTGCTTAGTAATCTTCACCATCAACGACCTTAATCTATTAACTAGCACCTTCGTAACAACCTTATATAACACTGTACATAAACTTATTGGCTGAATATGCGTAATTCTTTCCGGACCTTAAACTTTTGACAAAGAACCAACAATGTTCTATTTAGCCACGAGTTTAATTGATGACCCTTCAAAACTTGTTGCACCATACAAAAAATTGAACCATCGAGTGTATTCCGTTGTGATTGAAATAATTTTACATGAAATCTATCCACTCCTGGTGTTTTCAACGGGGCCTTTCTAAAGGCTGCCTTACGAATCTCCTCATCACTGATTCCCATTATTAGGCTATCCTTCTTTGATGGAGAAATCTCAAGAAATCTTCCTTTACTAGGAAAGGCTCCATGGACTGAATAATCCACATAATAAAGTTCTTTAAAAAATTCCACCACATGTTGTAGGACCTTCGAATCAAGGCACCAATCATCATTCCCAATTTTAAGTCTTTCCACCTTATTTTTCTTCTGCCTAGCCATAGTACGGCTATGAAAATACTTTGTGTTTCTATCGCCATTCGTAAGCCATTCTGATCTAGATTTTTGATACCATAACAACTCTTCATGCTTCAGGAATTCCTCAACCTCGTACCGTAATTCCAATTTACGATCACAAAATCTAACTGAATACCTAAACTTCAAAATTTCTTTACATTCAAGTTTCGAAATTAGCCTCCTCTTACGAACAAAAATATTCCCAAAAACATGTTTACTACATTTTTAAACCTTTTTTTTTGGAAAAGCTCTAAGTTAGTAATCACATCCATATTATTCTTCCAATTGCTACTTATAAGGCCCTTAAAATCAGCATGGAGCAACCAATTAGCTAAGCAACTGAAAGGTCTATTACCTCTATTTTGCAACGGATTGAGAGAAACAAAAATCGACCAATGATCTGACTTTAGGTGATGGAAATTTTGTATTGAGCAATTTGGTGCAAACGAGTCCCAAATCAAGTTACACACAACCCTATCTATGCCCTGTAATAGATTGCTTCTACTCTAGGTGAATCGAGGCCTACTGAACCCCAAGTCATGAATACCATTATCAAACAGAAAAGGCTGGAAACTACTACATCCACTTCACACGCTCGTTGCCCTACCCACTCATTTTGACGGCTCTAGAATCGAATTAAAGTCTCTTACTATAATCCACAGTTCCCTAATCGATTCAACAAGAGAATTCAAAAAACCCCATTACTTCGCGTTACTAGTTATGGGATAACATACACTACTAAACATAAAAACTTAGAAGGTCCTTGTCTGATACTAACCCTCATATGAATCATCTATGGATGCAAATTCAGAATGTCAATGAGGACACTGTCACTCCAGAGAACCCACATTCCCCAACAAAAACCTTCGCTTCAATTCTGAATGAATTTGGGAACCCAGGTTTGAAAATGATGCCATTCGCCCAAACACCATTGACCTGAGTCTCAAACAAACACATAACATCTAAACAAAATTCTATTTTATACTTAGCCATAAAATTACAAAAATAGAGATGACTAGTTCCTTGACAGAAAAAACAACCAAACAACCAATCCAAGCTTCGACACTAAAATCAACAACTAACCTCGGCATTTCTAATAACATCATCATCCATAACTTCCACCACAAAAAATTTCATCCTCTATTGGGGAACAATTCATGGTTCCTTGTTCAATGCCACGCACAATGCCCTCCATTGTTGCCATTAGCTCCACCATTAGGGTTCCATCACCTTCCAACTCGCGATCTGGCGGTTTCTTCCATTGGATATCACTGTTGAAACTTGTTTGCACATCTGGATTTGGGAACCCCATACTCGATTCTCCAAAGTGAAACACGTGATCTTTTCCCCTTTGAACCTTTAGACTCCCCTTTCTTAACCACCTGAGTTGCACTATGTTTATTTATGTCCAAATTGGACTTAAAAGTAATCAAAACCCTTATCCTTAACATTTGGATCTATCGTGCCTATTTTAGAACCATTATCTAACACATTCCCTCCCTTTATAGCAGTTAACCCAATATTGACATTAACTGGCCTTAATGCATTTGGACCAGATTTGGCCCACTACCAACTATAATTCTTTTTTCTGTTAAGCCTAGCCATCCTTATCTTCCCCAACTTTGTTTCCTTTTGTCAAGATTCTCCAACCTTTGCATTAAAATTCTTTCCTAGATCACGCCTTTTAATTTGACCAGGCTGGTACCCTCCATCCGTGGCCTTGATTACGAGACTAGTAATGCCTAGATCTGCCGCTAGAACTGAAAACTGTGAACCCCCAATCCATTGAAGAAGTAACCATTCCTTATCATTTCCACATGATGTACCTTCCCTCTTTATCGTCGTTCTACAAGCATCCATGGCCCGTAATTTTCCTCTTCCACACGTCGCTAAAGACCCATTTTTTCAACCAGCAGTTCTTCCCCATTAACACTACGCTCTGATGCCTTGTTCTTGCTCCCTAGGCACAAATAAGAGTTATTCCCATAAAGCTCACATTTGAAACATACAAACGACAAAGATTCATACTCAATTCGTTGTATATGATCATTAATCTTGACTTTCGGCACCAATGGTTTCTTTAGATTCATACACACAGCCAATCAAGCAAAGTGTTCCTGCTTTCAGCTATCTGTATATCTATCAAGCTTGACCCTGACCTTATAACTTGGCCAATAGCACGAAGTAAGAAATTTGAGTAATAGCTTTCCGGCAAACCAGGTAGCCTTATCCACACCACTTGGATATCCACTTCATTATTCGATGTCGAAAAATCCAGTGACCAATGACGTATGGTCAAATACTGACCAAAGATCACCCAAGTCCCCCTGACCAAAACCTTATTAAAATATCCTTCATCTTGGAACCAGACTAGGTGGTAGTCATTCTCTAAGTCCATAAACCGTATAGGGTGTCTAAGATTCCACAAAATTATCACCTTATTAAGTAAAGTATTGAAACCAATCTTTTACACAAAAGTTTGACAATAATGGTCCTAGCCATCTTACTCTCAATGAACTTATGAACCCGATCAAAAAAAGGTGATCAATGAAATTCCTTCTACCAACTTTGTGACCACATCTCCATCATGAAGTACAAACTCCTCCATCTTCTCTTGCGAAAAGACATCCAAGGAAGTGCCCATCAACATAGATTCATACGACATTTTATCCACTCCCACATCTTCAATCTTCTGGCGATTCTTATCCACTATCGTATCATCGATGTCTGGCGATGGATCTGTCCTCCTCCTTACCTTCTTTGTTGCCCGACCAACACTGCTATTCGACCTCGTAGGCTCTTCCTTACCACAAAATTCCCTAAAAGCAAAGAGTCACTCATTTTTTTTCACAAACAACATTTTTTTTTAGATTTTATTAAGAAGAAAAGAAAAAAACTTGCATTAGGTTCTAAATGTTCGACGAGCCCAAGGTATTTAGGAATCAAAATAGAAAATGGAGGCTAAAGAGCAGTTGCTGGGTTTAATAGATTTTCTTTCGTACAGAAGAAACAAATGATATTCACCATGCAACTTTGCCTACACAATGATACTCTTTGAAACGCTAGTTGGTTGCCAACAAATTATGACAATATTGATCGCATTTCCAAACCCTAAAGAAGCTTTCTCTCAATAATGCGTCTCCAATGGTGGAGGAGATGGACATGGATTTCGGTGTGGGCATAAGTCCAATACCTCACGTGCCAATAAATTCATTGCCATATATGTTTGTAGAGAAATGTGATTACTTCAAGAGAAATAATGATTAATTTTAAACAAAATTGAAGAGTTAAATAAGAATTTTCTATAATGAAATTTATAGAAAGTTAAATATAATAATTTTTCTTTGGTAAAAATAGCCCAAATACAAGTGTTTTAGAAAAATGAAATTGATTTAGTTATTTATTTTTTATTTAACGTTAGTATGTGGGGAAGAATCTTTCTATTAATTAAAACTCGAAACCTTAACTTGGTTTTGGTATCTATTCATAATTTTTTTATTACATTTAATCAATAATAAATATTTAGCTTTTTAAAATAAATTTTCATTAAATTTTTAATAAAATATTAGATGAATTTTATTCCAAATCAAACCCGAAATTAATATCAAATAAACATTTATATGTCAATTCTCTACATTTTATCAACAATTCAATCAATGTAATTAATTTGAATAAAATTATTTTAACTTTAAATTTATCTCATTTACATTTAAATATATATCAAAAAGATTTTCATACCGTCTTAACTATAATTTTATATCTTATTAGCCTGACTTTAATTTTTTTTAAAGCATCCATACATATATAAGATTGATTTATGTTTAATCTAGGAAATGATATATATCATATACATATAACAAATTAAGATATTATTTTTATCAAATAAAATATTAAACTGAAAAAGATATAAAAGATATAAAATAATTTTAATATATTTTAACTGATACATGTAACTAAATCTGTGCAGAATAAAACAACTAGTTTTAAACATATACTATTGTCATGTGTATTCTTTTTATTGTAAATATTTTATTTCCTATCACTAAAACCACCAACATTATCAATATATTTATTTATAAATCCTTACTATACACAAACTAACTTTATGAATACAAAGTCATGTGTATTTTTTTATTGTAAAATTTTTATTTTGAAAGGTTTTTTTAGTGAGAGAAAGATGTTATTTTTACATTATTATTTTTAGGGTATAATGATAAATTTTGCTTTTAACGCTTATATATTTTTTCAATTTGAATCTTATTCTTTTTTAGCTAAATTTTACCATAAATATTTTAAAAAGAGTCAAATTTGACTATAAACCTTTTAAAAGGAGTCAAATAGTTGCTTTTCTTTAATGAAAAATATTGACTAAAATGTTAAAATTTTAAACATGGTAGCCCGAATGGTAATCCACGTGTATTTTATGCTATTTTTTTAATTTTTTATATTTTTAAATTTTTGAATATTTTTATCATTTTTAAATATTTGTTGACGTTAGTGTTATGTAAGTATGAAGTACAAGTAGATTGCCATCTGGGTTGCCATGCTAGCATTGTTAAAAAAATTAATGTTTTAGTTAGCATATTTGTTAAAAAAAATAATTCTCTTCTTGAAAAGTTAATGGCTAAATTTAGCTTAAAATGAGAATAATGGTCAAATTGACAAAAAACGTAAATATTGAGGCTAAATTTATCATTATGCCTTATTTTTATTACTAATACTTTGTTTTTTTATTTCAGAATTTTTCTTTATCTTTTTACAAATTCAATGTGATAATATAATTTTTTGTCATTGAACTTAGCAACTAGGTCCACTTTGGTACCTATAGTTTTTTTTATCCACTTTAATACTTGAACTTGACAATTAGAGCCAATTTTGTCTCTGAATTTGAAAAATATAAAAGTTTGATGATATGGAACTCTAAGATTGTGCCACATCATCACTTAAAAATTAAAAAAATTATATAAATTTTTAGGTGATGACTTGGTACAATATTAGAGTGCCACATACAATGTTCTAATAACTGGATCAACGATTGATCCAATTAGACCATTGGTTCCTGATTCAATCGGTTTGATCGGTTCAACTGCTAGACTAATAATAATTAAATAAATAATAAAAATTCATAAAATTTAAAAAATAAAAAATATTAAACCAATTTAATTTATTCAACTACTGGTTTTTGTCTTATTTTTTTATTTTTATCGATTTTGAATAATTTCCAAGTCAAACGGTTCAACCCCTTTGTTTGGACTAGTATTGTTACACCCCTAACCCATATCAGTTGCTAGAATAGGGTTTTAGAGTATTACCAGAATTTACAGATCAAGTAAATAGACATATCAAATTGCATAGCATTCATACCAGAATTCTATCATAATGTCCCTTATATGAGCCCTCGAGGCCTAAACATACATTAGAAACAAGTCGGGACTAAATAGGGTACTCAGAAAATTTTTCGCAAAATCTCGAAATTTTTTTCAAGGTGCAGGGGACACACGCCGTGTGGTCAGGCCGTGTGGGCATTTGAAATAGGGCACACGACCATGTCCCAGCCTTTTGTCCATACCCGTGTAACTCTCTGACTTGGGTCACACGGCCAAGTCACACGCCCGTGTGCTAGGTCATGTGAACATGATGATTTACATTAAATAAGTACAACGGTCACACGGCCAAGCCACACGCCTGTGTGCCAGGCCGTGTGATCAATTCTGACCATTCTATTTTGAATTTTAATGATGCAGGGGACACATGACCAAAACACACACCCATGTGCTAGGCCGTGTGTGAGACACACGCCCGTGTGGACGAAATAGGGCCATTTCCAAGCCATATTTCTCACCCAAATTTGCCTTCCACCTACATTAACACTTAAACATAGTCACAAACCAATACAAAACAATTAAATCAAGCCAAAACCAAGTCTTATGCATAACATTTCATCATATATGACCAAGTATTTAACTTACCAATTTATCAATTACATATTTAAACATATGTATACCAAATATACCAATTAACTTATGCCTCAAGATATCCATTGGTTAACCATCATTCAATCATACCAAAACACACATATAACCATAAAAAGTTAATACTTCATATCAAAATATACCAATCTAAGCATACCAATGACTAGTTACAACCAAAATATTTACATGTCATCATTGGCTAATTAATCTATACATGCCATTATAACTAAAAATTAGTTTTACATTTGTACCGAAATGGGTCGGTGGATAGTGCGAGTGATCTCCGCCAAGCTTCCAACCCAACGAGCTTTTGATTTACTATAAAACAAGAAAATAAAACAGAGTAAGCATTTTATGCTTAGTAAGTTCGTATAATGGGTAATTAACTTACCATTCATTTTCATTTAAAGCAAGCATATAAAACATACTCAAGCAATTTGGCCAAAAACCCTAACACATATCATCATCAACATTGTTAGACATGTATTTCATATAAACATCAAGAAACATGTGTGAGCTCAACAATAAACAGATTTATATATACTTATACTTTTCACATCACATGTCCATATATCATGAATAAAATATATTCTTGTATTTCAAGTATTTCTTATAGTAATTCATCTTGAATTCATATAATCTCATATCGAAACTTTGCCCGTTGAATAATTTAAAATATCGATGGATACCCGGGTAGTACACATAAAGTGTACAAATCTGTAATCCATCAATTCATATTCGGGAATGCTTATATGAGCACATAAACGGGAAGTTCTTTCGAGCCATATAACTGGAAGCTTATGTGAGCCATGTAACGAGAAGCTCTGGATAGCCTTTAATAGGAAGCTCATACGAGCCAATGTTGAGAAGGTTCAAGCGAGCCAATATTGGAAAGTTCCGGAGAGCCATTAATGGGAAGCTTACAAAGAGCCTTTAATCGGGAAGCTCACAAAGAGCCATATATCGGGACGCTTATAAGAGCTGCGGTGTGTCCACAACACATGTAGGATCACAACCAAATTGGGATGCTCCGAAGAGCTATTAACGGGAAGCTCGCAAGAACCATATACCGAGAAGCTCATGAGATCTAATAACGGGACGCTCTTTCGAGATGTGGTGTGTTCGCAACACATGTAAGACCACAACCAACCGGGAACCCTGTATCCATCGAATTTCATTTATTCAAATAGGGCTTAATACTTGTCGAATATATTTGGATGTATGTTCAATTTTCATACATGTCAATTTTGCAATTTAATTCACATACACAACATTCAATTCAAAAATATAAATATACAATTTAGTTACATGAACTTACCTTGGCAATGTTCGTTTATGCAAAATCTACTAATCCGTCACTTTTTCTTTTCCTCGGCCTAACTTCGTATTTGGTGTATCTGGATCTATATGAATGAATTTAACATCAATTTGATACAACTCATACTCAATTCAATCCAATCCACATCTTTGGAAAAATCACCATTTTGCCCCTATACTTTTAATTAATTATGATTTCGTCCCTAGGCTTGGAAAATGAAATTCATGTAATTTTAGTCCTTATTCCAAGCCTAGAAATTTTCATATATATCATTGGCAGCCCATGGTTTCCATAAAATTTAGAATTTTCCATGAATTCAACATCTTTTCAATTTAATCCCTAAATCATAATTTCATCAAAATTCTTTAACAAAATACTTTTAAATACCCATCAACATCTCAAATTCATCATCTAATAGCTAAAATAATATAAAATCATCAATGGTAACTCCCAAAATTTTCAATAAAATCAATAAATAAGGTAAAAGTTAGTTAGACTTAATTGTAACAATATCAAAAATATAAAAATTTCAAGAAATAGATAAGATCCACATGAAGCAAGAATTGAAGAACCAGCTTAAACCCTCTTCAATTTCTGTTTTTAAAACCAAAAATTGATGATGATAATGTCTAGAACCTTTAATTTCCAATTTGTTTCATTTTAATTTGGCAAAATTTACAATTTTGCCATTAATTTGTTTTTATTTTATTAATTTCCTATGTTATGCCGCCTCAACCAATTACTTTAGGCATATTTATGCCTTAAGTCCTTCCTTATTTATTAGTTAAACTATTTAATCATTTAACTATCATAATTAGCAAGTTTTGTGCCTTTTTCAATTTAGTCTTTTTTAACAAATTAGACATGTAATCGATAAAATTTCTTAATGAGATTTTCGTATGACATTCCTATCATACCATAGAGCATAAAATAATATTAAAATAAAATTTATTCTGACCTTGGATTTGTGGTCCCGAAACCACTGTTCTGATTTTACTGAAAACGTGCTGTTACAAGTATAGTAGTTAATTCTTGGTCTAGTTGGTTCGGTGGACCAATCTAGTCATGTTCCAAAAACATTGGTCACATCATTAAATCTTAACAAAATTTAAGTTCAGGGATGAAAATGAATCTAGTTGCTAAGTTCATGTACCAAAGTGAACAAAAAAAAGTACAAGTATCAAAGTGAATAAAAAAGTATAGGTACCAAAATAAACTTAATTGCCAATTTTAGGGACCAAAAATTATATGATGCCTTTCTTTTATAATCCTTCATCATCATGTATCATACTTTTTTTTAACTCTATTATGTTATTTGCATTGCTAACCAACTTTTAGAATTAGAATTAGAATTAGAATTAAATTGATAAATTTTGTAAATGTTTAGGGTTAAATTTATTAAATTTTTTAGAAATAGAACTAAATGAAAAATTTTATGAACATTGAGGGATATATTTGTTAAATAATTTAAGATCGAATTGATAAAATGTGTCAATATTCGTGGTTAAATTTGTTATTAAGCCAATAAAAAAAAGGCAACGTAAGCTTTCCATTAAGTATTCAAGTGTAGGTGACTAAAATTTTAAGCATTGAAAATATTGATGAAATTGAAAATTTCTAAGGTTAGGTGATAATTTACCCTAGATATTTTGAAATGAGTTATGGGATCAGAATTGGAAAACAATACTAATAACCGCAAAAGCGAGAAACAAATACTAATCCCTTAATGGGAAGCAAGGAATTTCGCAAATTTTACTTTTTAGAGTTGGAATTTGAAAAAAGAAATCCAACCATTTAAAATTTATCTTTCATATTCAAAAGGTTCAAACAATTTAAATTTTATTTTCCTAAGCAATGAAAATTCACTTCAGAATTTTGATAGTATTTTTTTAAAATAAAGTCAAATGATATGTATATTGAATTTGATAGGATTTAGACATTAATATCCTGCTTGCTTAATAAATAGAGGTCATACTATTCAATGATGTTAAAAAATTTCGAAAAAGAGTGTAGAAAATTTTAATAATTAGTAAATAGATCGAGTTGAAACCTACAATATATATTTCTAACATTAGAATGATAGAAACAAAATTGCAATGATCTCATCAATTCAGAAGATGTCATGTGCTTATGCGATGCTGGGAAAGCCTAATGACAAAATAATTATAAAAATAAAAGAGTTAAGGTGGATATAATTCAAATAAATATTTAGTTCTAGTATTGATTGTGAAATTACATCACCCAAATAACAACATTAATTAAGTTGCAGAAAAAATTCAACTTCTTTAAGGAAAAATGTTGAGATTATTTTTTTTAAGGAATTTATAAGTGTTGTATAAATCATAAACAACAATCAAGATCACCACATAGTATATATTGAAACTATTTTTATTATTTTATGTCATTTTTAACTACATCATGATTTAAGGTTTTTATATCTTTTTTTTTATGAATCTCATTATATTTGCTCTTTTTGATACAATACCTAAAATTACTCATAGCCTCTCTTTAACCCTTAAATAGAGGAATAATACGCTTCAGCGCATTCAAATCCACGTCCTCCTACACTGGTAACAATACCAATGCCAACCGAACTAAGACTCAATCAACTTTTATGACTTATTTTTTAAAATATTATAACAATTGCTTTTTAATGTTATAAATGGGATTAAGAATCTAATTATGCAAGCTTATTAGGATTTGCACGTATTGAAAGAACAAAGCAATTGTTTTATATAAGTAGAATAAACTGAAGGGGCACTTGAAGAAAAAACCTCCTGGTGAAGCTAAAAGACAATTTACATTTTTAAAAAAAATAAAATTATATGGTATGAAATAATGTGGTTGAAACCTCTATAAATTTTGAATACATTGGCCTTCAAATAAAATATATTAAAGTAGTTCCGTCTCGCATTGGGTTAATTATTTATTTTTTAACTAAGGTTTTGTTTAAATGATCATTGAAAAAAATAAATTAATTGATATTTTCAATGATTTAATTTTTTACACATGTTTGATAATCTAGAATAAAAACAATCTGGTAGAATTTTTTTTATAAAAAAATGTAGAAAATAATAAGTAGATAAGAGTTACTCATCACTTAATGGAGAATATTTTCAATTAATTCAATTTTATTTTATTTATTCTAATATTATATTATCCTATAAAAACTTTATGTTTAAAATTTTATTCTTGTTTAGAGTAAAGTGAAATGTTTAAAAATTAAGGATAAAATGTAGAATTTATTTATTTATAACTATATCTATCAAACAATCTGATTATATTCCATAATTAATTTTAAATAATATATAAAAAATTATAACTTAAAATTCAGTACTTAAATTTTCAATACATAATTTTTCAACACTTATTTTTTCAGCACTTAAATTTTAGTTTAGTAAACATCACCTAAATTATAAAATAAAATCTGTCAACAAATATGGAACCATTGAGATATACTTGAGGAAGTGCTCATTTCCTGAAGCATTGTAACAAACTGGATAGTTTCCATATTTACGTGTTTGACAATTTATTGAACTAGATTTTTGGGTTGTTCTAATATTGTGGAATGTATCTAGTCCATCAATGAAAATCATATTTCTTTGGGAAACATATTTGGAGAATCGAATCGGATCAGGTTGAGTCTACTTAATCCCTTGGATTGAGGAAATTGGATCAGATTGGAGCATTGAATACTTAGTTGCCAATAGTCCTTATTTACCGTAATTATCATTATTTTATTGTATTCAACTAGTTTAGCTACTATTTAATAGGGATTGATATAGATCTTCATTATGTTAGCAAGTCTCTATATATTTATATAATTAAGAGACTTGTATAGGTTGTTGTACTGATTTTGAGAGCATTTAATCTGTTCAAGCAAGGAAAACTATTTGTGAGAGTGCATTTGATTGTAAAAATTTTGTGTTGTGGTTTTACAAGCTAAATTCACAAGGGTGAATTTAGTGGTGAGAGTATCAGTCTTCAAGGTACAAAAGTGAGGAAATTTTCATTAGGGTGTGATAAATTTAGGTTCACTTATTGTAAGTTTTGAAGATAGTGAATATCTCTCACTAAGATAGGTTCCACAGATGTAGGGAAACTGAACTATGTAAACAATTTTTATAAAAATGAATGAATTCTATCTGAGTTGCTTTGGCAACGTAATGCCACATTTGCATTTGGATTCACTGACTAGGTCAACTATAGCGTGTTACATTTAGTGGTATCAGAGCTAGAGTTTAGCCGATTTTCAAACTATAACAAGCCTTGTATTAAGTCTAAGGGTACATGCCATAGAAAATGTCGAGTTTGTGTTGAGATTTGGATGTTGAATTCAGTTGTTATTGTTTATATATATTGAAAAGTTTGAAGAATCTAGAAATGCTGCGTATAAGAAAATTGAACGCATAGCTACTCGTGCTGAGAGAGGAGACAAAAATATATTTGGTGCACTCGGTGAGAACCGAGCTAGTGTATATCGAGCGGCTAAAGCTGTAAGGCCCCATCAGGAGGGCTAAGAAGATGAAGTGATGTTGAGCACTATTGCTAACGTTTTATAGAGGGTTGCCAGTGTTGTACTCCATTCTACACCATTAGCTAGAGTTCAGAGGGTTGCAATTAAAGAATTACGAAAGTTTGGTGCTATAGATTTCAAAGGATTGAAAGGTATAAATCCCTCAATCACTAAGTACTGATTGGAAATGGGTGAGCGTTTTCGCTGATAGTTGGAATGCATACCATCGATATGTGTTATCTGTGTGATTTCATTGTTAAAAGAGGAGGCATACTAGTGGTGGCTAACTGTGACTTATCATATTTCTATTGAACAGCTCATTTGAACCTTTTCTTCAAGTTGAATTTAGAAA
Organism: Gossypium hirsutum; assembly: GCF_007990345.1. NCBI lineage: Eukaryota > Viridiplantae > Streptophyta > Magnoliopsida > Malvales > Malvaceae > Gossypium > Gossypium hirsutum. The sequence continues at coordinate 33,505,828 of NC_053441.1, forward strand.
AAAAAATATTTTAGGGAATTGTATATGGATGATAGTAAGTGAGGATTCATTATGTTGATTAAGGGGAACTTATCAGTGGTAGATTACAAATGAGAATTTTATCGCTCACCAGGTATGCTCTGGATATGGTCTTGACTGATGAGGGAAGCTTCAAATGATTCCTTATTGGTTTGCGAGATGAAATTCGGGTTCATATGGTTGTTCATCAAGTTCAAGAATTTGCTAATTTGGCCACGCAGGAAAAAATGGTGGAGCAAGCTATTGGTTTGGATAAGAAACATGACGAAGCCCGAGTTCAAATTAAAAAGGGTTGGAGGAGTTAGTTCACAACCTTTATCAAAGTGAGTTATAGATTTTCGAGGATCAGAGAGATCAAATCCTTCAGACTTTTAAGTTGGCCCAGAAAGTCGTCAATATTAGTGGCTAGCACGAGTGGTTTGGCTTATATACTAGAGTGTGATTTTTTCGGCAGATGACATGACGGTGAATGGTGGAGGAAAATTGGAACTTGCTATCACTATGGATCCATAAAACACTTTGCCCGAAATCATATGAGAAAGTCGAGTGATACTCTTATTCAATATTAGAGGCCTGCTCCTGTACTATGGGGTCTTGGCTCAAGTTGGTGCTACTTTTGGAGGTAGTAACTGAAAGTGAAGTTGTTAGGTCTAACATTCATAATTTTTTTCTTGATTGATACCTTTTTCAATATATATAAACAAGATGTTGTTCAACTCAAGGGCGATGGCGAAGGCAGAATTTTTTTTAAGGGGGCCGAAATTAAATTGTAATTTTTACGATAGTAAAAATGCAATTTCACCATTTTAATAGCCTATATATTTATAATTTTTAAAGGATTAAATCAATTCTTTTATCATTTTAAGGGGAGTAAAAGTGCAATTTTACCTTTATTAATTTAAAATTTTAAAAATTCTAAAAAGCTTAAATGAAAAATTTTCTATTTTAGGGGGATAGAAATCCCTACCAGCCCCCTAACCATGCCCCTACTTCAGTTAAGATTTAGCCTAATAGTTTATATAATGGAAAATTATCCCATACATTATTTTTGAAGTCTTTTAAATGCTATAAACATGTTTAAGATATGGTAAGTGTTACATAAGCAATTTATATGAATATCTTTTAAGTGAAGATATTCAACAAGTTTGGAAATTAAACATTAATGATTTTTTTATTATTTGATTGCATTTTTTTATAAATAGAGAGAGGGGTTTTATAATAAGAAACCAATATAGGTAATGAATACCTAGGATGTTTGGTTTTTTTTTTAGATTTGTTTCTTGGGAAATTCATTGATAGAATGATTGAAAAAATGGAAATTTGATGCCACTCTTTTAACTTATCTTTGTCTTAACTATGGGAATCTTATTACAGAGCCCAAACCAAAACTTTATATTCAGGTTAAAAAATACTACAACAATTTTAGTTAAAAAAGCTATATTTTTGTAAATCCATTGATAAATGGATGTTTATATAACTCCCCAAGCTCCCAAATTCATTCTCTTGTAATTCTTATAACTCTAGTAATCCCTAAAGAATTTATAAGGTCCTTTTTTTTTAATTTATGGTGATTGAGGCCCTATAAATAGATGACAAGTATAAGCTTTTTGTACCCAGGTGAAAGTTGAATCATCTTTTCATTTTTCTACTCTTCTCCGTTGTTCATTCTATAATTCTCTTAATTTGTAATTGTTTTCAGCACGAGCTTGTTCGGTAGTATTTGATATTCTTTTGGAGAACAAGTAATCTAGACGTACAACGTCCTTGTTGAAGAAAAAAATCCTAAAGTATGTGATTTTCTATGCGTGCTTGGAAGATTTTAAGATTTCAATATTCTTAATGAAAAAAAGTTAAAAATGATGCTCATTTTTTTTTCGTATTTAAGTATGAATTTATGTTTTATATATTTCATGGTATGCTTGTTTATGATCTAAGACTTTGAATAAGATTAAAGTATCAACAACTTGAATATTTTTTCCTTAAATATGTATATCTTTCATAACATATGTCACTGATATGATTAAAAAATAGTAGTAATTTTTTAAAATATTATTTTATTTGGTGGCCTTTACCAAATGTACTACGTTGCCTATTAGATTATTTCTAATAAAGTCACACATGATTTGTGAGTATAAACAAATTTATCTGTTTTTATAGACAAAGAAAAAACCATTGTTTTTGTCCAACATCATCTATATAAAGGATTAAAAGTGAAATATCCAATTGCGAAAGATCCTCTTGACTCTTGAATTGTGTAATAATTTGAAAGAATGATTTGACCATTAGAAAACGATAATATTCTCTAAAGCTTGTTATGATTGAAATATCTAATGTGCTCATGTAGCATCGATATTGTGGAAAAAGGCTTTAAAAGTATTTTGAAATGGTCTTATACATTTCTAGTGAAATAAGCTCCATTCCCTGAAGTGAATGTAACAATTCATAGCAATTATGAAAAATCAAAATATAGAGATCGTGGTTGTTGTTGCAATTGAGGGTGTGGTTGGAGATGTACTAATAATTGTTATCATGGTGGTTATAATAATGATACTTCTAACCACTATAAGAAGAATAATAAGGAAAAACAAAAAAAATTGGTGGTAAAAATATTCGAAGGTTATCAAAAATTCATACTACCAATGTGGTATGAAAATGCATTGGTCACGTACTTGTCATACATTTAAGCATCTAGTAAAACTTTATCAAAGCATCCATTAAAAAAGAAGAGAAACTATATTGAGACAAATTTCATTATCCCAAAATGATGAAATGGAGGATAATTTTTCGGCAAAAGATGAAACCTTTTACTATGATCTTAAACCTGACCATGCGTACAAGGATGATGATTTTATAAGCCTTAATGGTATAGCTCAATTTTATGTTTTTATTTTTTCCTTCGTAAGAAATAGTTTCATATAATTTCCTATGATTATTTGCAATATTTCTTAAACAAGGTTTTCTTTTTAAAGAAAAAGATGAAAATTTTTTATTCTTTTGTTAAACCCAAGAATAAAGACATATATCATGTAGATTTTACTACAACATATTCTATTTTTAAAGGTAAAAGTTTATTCTCATTTAATATCATATTAGGTAAATGCAAAAGTAATAAAAGGTTCCAAAAGAGCTATGATAGTATTATTTTAAGGTAAAATATATTATAGGTGATGCATTGTTTTCATCTAAGTCTCAAAGAAATTTATTAAGCTTTATAATATTAACTAAAATGAATATCATATTGAGACTACAAATGAGAAAGAAATTGAGTATATATAACACCCCAAAATTTGAGTTTTATTACTAAGTTGTGTCAATGAATATGTGTGCTTCTGTGGTTCTGTGTTCTGTGTTCTGTGTGCTCACTTGAGATCGGAGGTTCGAGTTGCATAAATTTTGAAAATTTGTTGATTTCTTTATTTGAACTTTTAGCTGAGGATTTCTTGTTTAAGTGTAATTTGTGTCAAGAATGAGCCGGTTGGTTCAATGGTTAAGTGTCTGTCTATGTTAGTGGTTCCGTGTTCGAGTCACCGTGTACACAACAAAGGAATTATTTTTGCACTTTTTTGTAAAACTGACCTAAATTTTAAATGCTCCTTCCCTCTAAAGTGTGGATGTTTCCTTTTTCAATTCTTCTCATTTTGCTCTTCTTTTCTTTTCTTTTATTCTATTTATTTTACGTTCTTCTCGGATTTCTCTTTTGTTCTGTCCATCTTGTGAAATTGCTAAGTTGGATTGTGATATTGCTTGTTTCGGTGCGCTTTACGATAAATTTTGATCAATGGTTTTGTTAGATTGTGTTGTTGTGTGAATTGGAAAAAAAACGTCAAAATCCTGAGTTGTGGTTAATTTATTGTTCTTGTGTTCCAATACGCTAGGGGGCTCAGGAGACGCTTAACGCTTCTCGTTTTACTTGGAAACCAAGTGTGTACTGGGAATTCACAATCAGTAAACTCTCATTCGTTTGTGTAGTGAGTTAAAGGTTTCGACGGAAAAATTGATTATTGTCAGTTGTGTTTTTACGAATGTTTTACTAAATTGGATTTTTGAAACTTATTTTAGGCTTGGAATTGGCATTGGGGGGAATTTACAGCGTTGTATAACAGGTGGGTATCAAAACCCTTTCTTTTACTGCATTATTTCTCTGTCAGAAACGGAGTTGTCGATGACACATGGGCTGCCACACGGGCATGTGTCCAAATCATTTGAGTTACACGGCTATATGAGAGCCCGTGTGGTGGACCGTGTAACTTATTAAGTTCAGATTTGGGGTCACACGGGCAAGATACACGGGCGAGTGTCCAGGCCGTGTGACTCATTGACTTGATAAATAGGAAGGCATTGGTAAGGGACATGGGTTTGTGTCAAGCCATGTGAGGTACACGGGTTAGCACACGAGCGTGTGCCCAGGCCGTGTGACTTACTGATTTGATAAATAGGGCACACGGGCAACCACACGACCGTGTGTCAGGCAGTGTAGAGAGACACTGGCCACCGTTCAGACGTGTAATCTGAAATCTCCAATTTCTGTAATGCCATAATTATTGTACAAGGTGAGTGTAGACTATCTTTAAGATAGGTATCACCGTATTGAGCTGTATGATCTGCATTATTGTGACTATAAACTGGTTATATTTGCACTATGTTATTCTGGAATATGTGATTGTATCTGCACTTGAAATGCATATAGATATCTATCATCTATTTTGTATTTGCATGGGACGAAAGTTATGAATTGAAGGAAGTGTTCAGTACTGATTTGGTGGTCAAACTACCCATAATTATGCCTGATCTAGCAGTGAGACTGTAAACACTGCAACGTGTCTTTCCGACACTATGAAGTGTGTAGGGATGGATGTGTATTATATACCTATTGGTGTGTAGGGTAGATGGAGATGATGTGTAGCAGTTGGGTAGGAAATTGCATCTGTATCTGCTGCCAAACTTGTGTTACATTAGCATCTGTAACTGATTTGCTACGTATCAGGACAGTATGTGTTCGAAATTGTCTTGAGTTACTAATTTGAATGGCAAGACCAAGTTGCTATTTGAGCGCTCACTAATATTTGAGCCATCATGCATATGCTAAATTTTTTATATTATATTCGAAGCTGTAACATAGTAACTACGTTGAAAAGTATGAGTTCATGAGGAAGTTGTGGACGAGGGTCACGTGGGCAATAGGGCATTGTGGGGGAGCTCGGGTTGAGTCATCCTCTATAGGCAGCATAGTAATTTTGGGGATCAGTGAGATCGTTGCTACTCATACTACTGAAATAGGGTCTTAGAATACGCCAAATAGGGATGTCCCTATGTCCCAGGCGATCCTACTAGTACTGGAGAGGGTTGTTGGGACCCATACTGTGTCTGAAGTTCAAGGGTCAGTTACCGAACGGCTCTAATCGAACGACTCCGAATTGTTCAGAGGCATGACTAGAGTCACTCCTTCGGTGGCTGAGTACTAGCTCGAAGCTACTAAGTGCATCATGGATGAAATCGATTGTACACCTGCGCAAAAACTGAGAGGTGCAGTATCCCTCCTCCGAGATGAGGCTTACTAGTGGTGGTTGACAGTCGAGCAGGGTAGCCAGTCTGAACTGATTACTTGGGATTACTTTAAGAGCACCTTTCAAGGTATATATGTTGGGCCAGCTACATTGAGGCTCGCAGACACGAGTTTATGATTCTTGTTCAATGGGAGAGGTCTGTAGCTGAGTACGAGGTCGAGTTTTTGAGGTCGAGTTTTTGAGGTTGAGTTGGTATGCACGAGCACTTGTTGCTAGTAAGGAGGACAAGTGAGTGCAGTTTGAGGATGGGTTACGATATGATCTGCGTGTTCTGATAGCTCCTCAGAGGTGGCGTGTGTTTGCAGTCTTAGTTGATAAGAACAAAATTGTAGAGCACGAGAGAAAATATCGAGAGAGAACTTAGAGTAAGGTGAAGAAATATTTTGGTTCTTTAGGTTCTGTTCAGCACCCAAAAAGACGGGCCAGAGTCGACGGACCTTCAAGGAACGAGGCTTCAACTGCTTCTAACGTGGTTCTAGCTGTGTTGATTGCGGGAGACGCCATCCGGGCGAGTGTTGGAGGAAATTTGGGGCTTGTCACCGTTGTGGGTCAATGGAGTAGTGATTTTGGGACTGCCTTTGCCAACTAGATTAGGTGCCAGCTCCGGCACCAGTTTCGACTGTGAGTACTATTTAGTTCTGTAGGGGAACTCCTCAACCACTTAGAGGATGGGGCATTGGTAAGGGTGGTAATAGTTATGGTAAGGAACAACGAGCACCAGACAAGGGTGCAACTCAGGTTAAGACACGTCGACCTGTATTTGTGTATAAGGCTAGATGTGGTAAGGACATGGACGAATTCGATGTCATCGCGGATACGTTCTTCATTTATTCTATACCATATTTTTCTTTAATTGATATAGTTTCTACTCATTCTTACATAGCTAGCATTGTATCTGTGAAATTGAACATCTCTGCTGTGTACAATACTAGCAAGGTTTCTGTGGTTTGTCCTTTAGGGTAGTCCGTCTGGGCTAACAAAGTTTGCTCAGGAGTACCATTAGAAATTCAGGGGGTAGTGTTTTCGGCTGATTTGATGGAACCAAATTTTGGAGAGTTTGATCTGATTTTGGGAATAGATTGGCTACTTGAACACCGAGTCAGTCTCGATTGTGCTTCTAAGAAGGTTATCTTGAGGACAGAAGAGAATTGTAAATTTATCATGATAGGGGAACGACGAGATTACTTTGTCAACGTGGTTTCTACCCTGGTACATGAGAAAGTAGTTCGAAAAGGGTATGGGGCCTACCTTGCCCTTATCTCCGGCTCTGCTCCAATTAAGGTATCTGTTAACGACATTCAGATGGTCCAAGATTTTTTTGGATGTCTTTCTTGACGAGTTAACAGGTGTACCACCGAACCAAAAAGTTGAGTTTAGTATCGATTTGATACCTAGAACATCCCCAGTGTTGATTGCACCCTATCGCATGGCACCGAAGAAGCTTATTGAGCTAAAAGCACAACTTCAGGAGCTTATCGACCGAGGATTTATTAGACCTAGTGTGTCTCCATGTGGAGAACCGGTGCTGTTTGTCAAAAAGAAAGACAGTATGATGAGAATATGTATTAATTATCTTTAGCTGAATAAGTTAAAAATAAAAAATAAGTACCCGCTCTCAAGAATCAATAATTTATTTGATCAGTTCAGTAGAGCTTCTATGTTTTCCAAAATCGATCTCCGTTCGGGTTACCATAAAATTAAAGTTAAGGAGACAGATGTGTTCAAGGTTGCCTTCAAGACTTGTTATGAACATTACGAGTTCCTGGTTATGCCTTTTAGGTTAATGAATGCTCCAACTGCACTTATGGACTTAATTAATTTGAGTATTTCAGTCGTATTTAGATCAATTTGTAGTCGTTTTCATCGACCATATTCTGATATACTCTAAGACCGAAACTAAACATGACAAGTATCTTCGTATCGTACTTTAGACCTTCCATGAAAAAGAACTTTATGCTAAATTTAGTATGTGCGAGTTCTAGTTGTCTAAGGTTGCCTTTTTGGGGCATGTTGTGATCGCTAGTGGAATCCGAGTTGATCTCAAGAAGATTGAGGCTATAGTTGAATGGAAACAATCGAAGAATGTATTTGAAATTCGAACTTTCCTTTGTTTAGTAGGTTATTACTGGAAGTTTGTTAAGGGGTTCTCTTTGATAGTATCTCCCCTGACTAAGTTGTTGCGTAAGAATACTCCGTTTAAGTGGTCTGAGGAGCATTAGTCGAGCTTTGAGTAGCTCAAGTCTATTCCAACCCAAGCTCCTATTTTAGTTTAGCCCAATCTGGGTAAAGAGTTTGTGGTTTACAGTGATGTGCCGCACGTTGGCTTAAGATGTGTGTTGATGCAAGACAGTAATGTAGTAGCTTATGCCTCCTGCTAGCTTAAGATGTATGAGAGAAATTATCCCACTTCTGATCTTGAACTGGCTGTGGTCGTGTTTGCTTTAAACATCTAGAGACATTATTTGTATTGTGAGAGGTGTGTCATCTACACTAATCACAAGAGTCTCAAGTATCTGTTAACTCAGAAAGAGTTAAACCTTAGACATCGTAGATGGGTTGAACTGCTTAAAGATTACGACTGTACCATAGAGTATCACTCTGGTAAGGCTAATGTGGTGGCTGACGCTCTTAGCCATCGAGCAATGTTTAACCTGAGGGCAATGTTCGCTCGACTAAGTTTGTTTGATGAAGGGAGATTGTTAGCCGGGTTGCAAGTTAAACCAACTTGGGTTGAGCAGATCTGAGCTAAACAGTTAAATGATGAGTCTTTGATTCAGCGCTTGTAACAGCCCGTTTTTAGTAAAATTAGAACAATGGTTTCGGGACCACAAATTCAAATTCAAAAAAATTATTTTAATATTATTTTAATATCTATAGCATGTTAGAATTATGGTATAAATATTTCGTTAAGAAATTTTACCGTTTGTATGCTCAATTTGCGATAAAGGACTAAATCACGTAAAGTGCGAAAGTTGTGTTCTATTAGCTAAAAGTATTAACTAGCTATAGAACTTTAAAGTGGAGGTCCTTATATGGTAATTAGACCATTATTTGAGTTAGTGGATGTGCATGGCATGGTATTTATGAAAATTTTAAAGTTAGGTAAGGGTAAAATAGTAAAAAGGCAATTAATGATAAAAATAAAATAAAACAAAATAGTTATCATCTTCACACATGCATGAGCTGGAAATTTCAACAAAGAAAACACCATTAGAGGAGCTTTGAGGTTTGGCCGATCACTCCCTTGCATGGTGAGTGATTTTCGATCCGTTTTTAATGATTTTTATGTTTCTGAGATCGTTGTAGCTTAACCTAGCTATCCCGGGGAGTAATTTGTAAAATGCTTAAAAGTATAGGGTTTTAACATGAGTATAACCTAGTTTGTTTTGAAGTTTAATGGAAGGAAACAAATCCTTGTGGTTAGTTAAACGACATTTGTTAAGTGAGTTATGATGAAATTGTTAATTAGGGGTTAACTTGAGAAATATGAAAATTATGTGTTAAACGTGTGAATTGGTAGAATATATGGACTGCTATAAGCACATATAAAATTCAGCTAGGCATAGGTGTAGATGAAATTGCATGAATTTCATTTTACAAGCCTAGGGACTAAATTGTAAAGAAGTTAAAAGTATAGGGGCAAAATGGTAATTTTCTATAACATGAATTTTGAATTGAATTGAATAGATTGATGATTAAATTTGTTAAATTTGATTATATAGATCAAGAAAAACAATGTATAGAATTAGATTGAGGGAAAGATAAAGTCGTGGATTAAACTATTGTATTTTCGTCGTACGTGTTTAAGGTAAGTTCATGTAATTAAATTGCGTATTTATATGCTTTAATTGAAATGTATGTATGTGAATGGTATAACTATTATGTGTAATTATCGAGCGCATAACCAACGACATACGAAGAATACCGAGCCCCGATTGAACCTTAGGAATTTCGTAGGATACAAATGACATGTCATTAGGGTTACCGATTCCAGCTTTTATGAGCTTATCGATACTCGGCTTGTATGAGCTTACCATTATTCAGCTAAGAGGAGCTTACTGTTTATCGCTCATATGAGCATGCATGTACAAGAATTGATGGATTTACAGTTTAGTACACCTCGCGTGTACTGCCCGTGTATCTAACGATATTCTAAGTGGTTCGACGGGCATAGTGTTATTACAAGATTATACAAGTTTGATACGAACTAGTACATGTATTTACATGGAAATGGTTTATATATGATATAAAGATACACGGTATAGATGTTACATGTACATGGAATTTATTAATTGTTGAACTCATACATGATTCTCAGCTTTTATATGAATACATGACTAACTTGGTAAATGGTTATGTGATAGGCTTTGACCAAATTGAATTATGTTATGCTTTGGGTTATTTACCTAAATTTGTGGTTAAATGGTAAGCTTAATTCTGTGTTAAACGAACTTACTAAGCTTAATTGTTTACTTTGTTTATTTTTCCGTGTTTCATAGTGTTTTGAAAGCTTGTTCGGATTGAAAGTTGTCGGAGATCGTGTCACACTATCAAAAGTTATTTTGTACTTTTGACTTTATATTTTGGGTTAAATGGCATGTATAGGTCTTTTTGGCTAATGGAAGTCTATATGTCTAGTTGTGTTTTAGGCAATTGATTTGGCTTGTTTTGTGGACATATCTTTTGAATTGTAAATATGTAAATAGCCTTATAGTTTATAATGTATGATTGCTATGTAAATGATTTGGTTGTGAATTGGTATTTTGTGTATCAAATGGTTGAGATTTATAAGTGGCATGCATGTTAAGTTTTAGGCACAAAGATTTCATATATGTGTTTGACTAATTAGGTATATTTAGAGACATAGTTTGCATGATTATGAGTGGCCATTTAACGTACCTATATGTATCATGATGGTATGTGATATTATAACATGTTATAAGCTTGATATTGGTTGGTTTTGAATGGCTTTATATGTCATGGTTATATGTAAATTGTTGTGTTTAGGTTGGTACCAAATTAGGTGAGAAATATGGCTTGGAAATTGACCTATTTTTGTCTACATGGGCAGAGACACGGGCGTGTGTCTCAACTGTGTGTGACACACGGCCATGTGTCCCTTGATACTTCTATAGAAATCAAGTCAATAGCTTCACACGGCCTAGCACGGAAGAGTGTGGCTTGGCCGTGTGGCATAAGTCAGTATACCCTCCAGTTTTCACACAACCTAGCACACGGCCTGGCACATGGGCGTGTAAGGCCATTTCGAATGGTACACGGCCTGGCACACGGATGTGTAGTCTGGCCATGTGACCTAATTCAGGGAGTTACACGGGTTCAGACATGGGCTGGGATACGGCCATGTGACCCCATTTTGAATGCCCACAAGGCATGAGACACAGGCGTGTTTCTTAGCTGTGTAAGACACATGGCCTGGCCACACGGGGCGTGTGTCCTCTGCACTTTGAAAATTTTCCATGCTTTACTAAAAATTTCTTGAGTACTCGATTTAGTCTCGAACCATTTTTAATGTTTATTTCGGGTCTCGAGAGCTTGTATTAGGGACTATATAATTGTCTATGAATGGTTTTTGAATTGAATGAGAAATGTACATGAAATGTTTGATTGATTGAATTGTAAGTTTGGTAATACTCTGTAACCTTATTTCAGTGTCGGATAAGGGTTAGGGGTGTTACATTAATTGGTATCAGAGCTACGGTTTAAATCATGTTTTCATATAATAGTGGATTCCAATTTTCAAACTAATGTAGCGTATGTTAGTCTAGCTATACATGTCATTTTATAACCTGTGATAGTGTTTTATAACCTGTGATAGTGTGATGTCTCCTGACAGTTTAAATCATGTTTTCATATAGTAATGGATTCCAATCGAGCAGACTCCGATGATGTTGAAAGTAATGTGCCGGCCTCCGTTCGTGAGGCAACATCGTCTGGGTCTAGACCCGTGTCTGAGGGTCGAGAAGGAGATGCTAAGGAAGGATTCTTCCATATGATGAACGAGTGGTTTACTAAGTTTTTCGGAACTAATCCGGCTACTCAACAACCTCCACACCCCACCTTTTCCCCAATCAGTCCCCGTAGCTTCTCAAGTTTTAGAACACATACGCTTCAGCAAACCGCCCGTTGATAAAATTCAAAAATATGGGGCCAAAGAGTTTAGAGCTACAGTTGATGACGACTCTGAGAGTGCCGAGTTTTGGCTTGAGAATACAATTAAGGTATTTGATGAATTGTCTTGTATGCTAGCGGAATGTGTTAAATGTGCCGTATCTCTTCTGAAAGATGCTGCATAATGGTGGAGCACTTTAATTTCTGTGGTACTGAGGGAACGTGCTACATGGGAATTGTTTCAGTCGGAGTTCAGAAAAAAATATATAAGTCAACGATTCCTTAATCAAAAGGGTAAAAAATTTCTAGAGTTGAAACAGGGTCTTATGACCATCCCCGAGTATGAAAGAGAGTTTGTTAGATTGAGCAAGTATGCCTGAGAGTGTATTCCAACTGAGGTGGTTATGTGTAAAAGGTTTGAAGACGGGTTGAATGAAGAAATTAAGCTTTTAGTCGGAATACTTGAATTGAAAGAATTTTTTGAGTTAGTCGACAGAGCACACAAAGCTGAGGAACTTAGTAAAGAAAAGAGAAAAGCTAAATTTGAAGCTAGAGATTCGAGAAAGAGATTTACGGGAAAGTCTCATCAGTCAACATCGAAGAAATCTAAAGAACATCACTACCGTCCTACTGTTTCTGTGGGGCATTCAAATAGAGATAGAGATGCGAGACACTCTAGTCCTAAACCCCATACTACATCTGTAGCGAGTGTGGGTAGTGTTAGAAATGCTAGACCCGAGTGTAAACACTGTAATAGGCCATATTATGGCGATTGTCGAGTGAAAAGTGGAGCATGTGTCAGATGTGGTTCTTTTGACCACTACCTTAGAGATTGCCATGAGGAGTCTGAGAAAGAAAAAGCTCAAACGTGAGGCTGAGAAATACAGCTGCTAGAGGGAGACCACCCCGAAATACTAGAAATATGAGTGGTAGTCGAGGTGCAATGAGAGATTGTGCAATGAGATCCAACGCACGGGCACCAACTAGAGCTTGCCGTTCGAGCTCGCGATGTTGAGTCAGCGCTAGATATTATCACCGATACTTTTTCTCTCTATAACACTGATGTAACTGCTTTAATTGATCCCGGATCAACCCATTCTTATGTATGTATAGATTTAGTGTTTAGTAAGAGTTTACTTATTAAGTCCACTAAATTTGTGGTCAAGGTATCAAACCCTTTAGGTCAGTATGTCCTAATTGATAAAGTTTGCAAAAATTGTCCTTTGATGACTCAGGGTTATAGTTTTCTGGTCGATTTGATACTTTTACCGTTTGATGAATTCGATGTGATTTTGGGTATGGATTGGCTGATTCTGCATGATGTGGTTGTAAACTGTAGATGAAAGCTTATTGTATTGACATGTCAGAACGGTGACACTCTTCGTATTGAATCCAATGATTCAATGGGTTGCCTATCATGATATTGACTATGTTAGCGCACAAGTATGTGAGAAAGGGTTATGATGCTTACCTTGCATATGTACTAGATACTAAAGTGTCTGAATCGAAGATTGAATTAGTGCCAGTAGTTTGTGAATATCCAGATGTATTTCCAGAAGAGTTACCCGGGTTACTACCGATCAGAGTGGTTGAGTTTGCTATTGAGTTAGTACCGAGAACATCACCAATATCGATACCTCCATATAGAATGACTATGAAAAATTTGAAAGCTCAGTTGCAAGAGTTAATAGATAGAGGTTCTGCACGACTGAGTTTCTTGCCCTGGGGTGCATCAGTTTTATTTGTAAAGAAGAAAGATGGTATCGATTATCGACAACTTAACAAGGTTACGATTAAGAATAAGTATCCTTTACTGAGAATTGATGATTTGTTTGACTAGTTGAAGGGAACAACATTTTCAAAGACTGATTTGCGATCTGGTTATTATTAGTTGAGGGTTAAAGATCGGATGTGCCGAAAACTGCATTCAGGACCAAGTATGGACATTATGAATTTTCAAAGGTAGGTATGCATGAAAGTTTAAGTCTCTAGAATTGACTTAGTAGTTTCTTGAGGCGAAATCCTAGGAAGCATGGAATGTTGAAAATGATTTAGGCAACTCTAGCTTGGACCGTTTGAGCCTTTCAAGCCAACCTTGATGAAATTTTATCCTTTAAAACCCAACTTTGAGACTATATGGCCTAATTTTATTTGAACCCTTGCAATATTTAGCCATCACTTCTCTCTTAATTATCTTTAAATTGTCTCAAACACTAGACTCAGTACTATTCAGAATATTCTTTGAAAATAAGTTTTGGGGAGTTGAAAGAAGTATCAAATTCTCTAAAAATTGTAGTACATACAATAAAATGCTAAAAAAAACAAGAGCACATGTACTTGAAAAAAAATAGATGTACAAAGGAGTATGTGAAAACAAAGTAAGTTCATGTATTGAGGGAAATTATTCCAAAGTTTCGATTGAAGCTGAGTCTAGGGTTTAAAAGCCTAAATTTATCTATCTTTTACCTACCTCTAGCCTAGCTACGTTACTACATTTTTAAAGACCTATTGATTCAAGTTTTCTATGCTACCTACATTAGTGGAGAGAAATTGCTATGTTCAACATATGAAGGCATAAGTTAAATTTAATGATAGCAACTTAATCTTGAGTAAGCAAATAAAATCAAATTGGTAAGGGTTAACATGTCTTGTTAAGGAAGGATTTAGTCTAATTGTGCTATCATTATAGTTGTTGAGATTAATTTGAACGATACGTATACTTAAGTAGCATAACTATCAAATTTCTTGTTTTTGAGCATAAGTATATTAAATTCATAATTCTGGGAAGAATGTTATTCTGAAGGAATTTTTCAAAGGTGTTTTCTGAGTAATTCTTTTTAATTTGTGCATTACTCGGGACGAGCAATGAATTAAGTTTTGGTTTGTGGAAACACAGAAATTTACACGTTTTTACATACCTTTTTAAACTTAAATCATACAGTTTTGATAAAATTCTTGTCAAAAAATAATTAATTTTTAAAAAATAATTAAAGTGCACTTAAAATATGAACATGTTGAATTTTAGTTAATTTTATAATTAATTTTGATGAATTTTTGTTATTTTCGATAGATTTGCACAAAGGGCGAAAAATGGCTCGGTAGACACTACTAGAAGCGCAAAATCGAGAAGCAATTTGAAGTATCAAGGCGAACTAAATTTCAGCCTAAGACGGTCCAAAATTATATGTATTAATTCATAATATAATTAATTTTAATTTATATCCAATTTAATTTAGGTTAATAAATTATTATTAATTAATTATGAAAAAGTGCTCTAGTTGAACTGAATTGAGTGAACCGAACCGACCAAGAAATGGACAGCCCAAAAACCGTCCCAAGAGCTGACCCAAATCATCTTATTAGCTGATTATTTAAGCTTGCAAAGAGTCCCTTGAAGACTTGTTCAAGTTGCATTCAAACCCCTCCACAATTGGTGACTTTATAGATTTGCCCCAAGCCTAAATTAGCAAAGTTGAAACTATCAACCTTACCACATGTGTGGCCGGCCAAGGGAGGGCTCTTTGGCTGATAATTTTAGCTATTTTAGCAACCCTCCTCAGATATAAAAACCCCCTTAGGCTGGTCATTTTAGAAGCACACCTCAAGCATTCACATCTTCCCTCTCTTCTCTCCACTTTCTCTCTTCTTTCCATTCCAAAATTCCCTAGCTCTTTTGCAGATTTCTCCTCTTGGGAAGAGGGCATTGATCAGCTATTTGGAGTAGTAATTAAGTGTTCATAGCAGCCTTGGTCGACGAGGACAAGGGAGAAGGAAGAACGGAGCAACTAGTTAAGCCACGAAAAAACACCGGATTTGATTCTTGTTTCCTATCTCTTTAATTTTTGTTGTTGTTATGCTGAACATATCTATGAATATTTATTTTTTTGGAATGGTTAATTTAATCAATTTAGCTTGAATTTAATTTGTGTTAGGTTGATTATATTTCGTTTGTTAAAATTATTGAAATTGTGTTTATGTTGTTATAGGCCTCAGTAAGATGCTTGATTAAGTAAAATCATGACTAAGTTATTCTTGCATTATTAATGGACACAATACTTCATCAGTGCATGTTTAAGCATCTAAGGTAGCTGAGGGTTAGATTAGCAATGGTATCTGACGATACATTTTCCTTGCATAACTTGTAAGATTATTGTGATTAAACTGTTTTAAGGTAAGGATACTTTGTTACCTCACATAGTCTTTTATGTGTTTATTAAATCGAGTTAATTGTTTGAATTGACATAGGGATATGTACAAGAGATTATTTTGATTTAATAAGTATGTATGTGCAATTACATATTTGTCTATTAAGATTTGTTTAATCGGTTGAATTGACATAGGGATATAGTCAAGAGATAAATGGATTTTGGAAGGTGAGTATGTTCATAAGTTAGCAAATTACCGAGTTATCGTGAACTTATTCGTAACAATATAAACATGAGTTTAATAATTCTAAGTTAAGAAATGTAATTAATCTAACACAATTATGTCATCTTGATTAAAATCGTATTTTGAAATCGTGCATTTGAGATTTATTTATTTAGTTTACTTACTTTAAAATCTTAGTTTTTAATCACCCTCTTCAAACAAAATATTTTTCTTCACCAAAGTGTTTTAAATAGCATTCATAAATACTTCTTTTCATAGTCCCTGTGGGTACGAAAACTTGACATTTACTTGTCAGTTTATTACTTGTTGCGATTGTATACACTTGCACATTTTTGTCGTTCCAAGTTTTTGGCGCCATTTCAGGGGACTGTGTTTTTAAAAAAAAGTCATTATTTGTGAAGTTATTAGTTTTGTATTTTGGTTTATTTTTCTGTTCAAATTTTAACTTAGTTATTTTTTCTGTGATTATTTCAAGTGTTTATGAGTATTGAATGAATCATCGATTTACTCCCTATAGACCTTGAGATTGAATGAACTTTTCGACAGCGAAGAAGACAAGCAAGTTAGAGAAGGACTGAAGAGATGAACTTCGAAAATCTGAATCAAGGAAACGGAGCAAACCTTGCCCAAAATCCTATCCTTATTGTTGATGATAGGGATAGAGCTTTGAGACAGTATGTCGTGCCATTATTTCATGATCTATCTGGGTATTAGAAGACCCGAAATTGAGGCACAACAGTTCGAGTTGAAGCCAGTCATGTTCTAGATGCTTCAGACAGTAGGCCAATTCAGTGGAATGCCTACCGAAGATCCTCACCTACACTTAAGACTATTTATGGAGGTGAACGATTGTTTCAAGTTAGCCAGAGTACCTGAAGATGCATTACGGTTGAAGTTGTTCCCATATTCACTAAGGGACAGAGCTCGAGCTTGGTTGAACTTATTACCACCAAACTCAATTTCAACATGGCAAGAGTTAGTAGAAAAATTCCTTATGAAGTATTTAACGCCTAGCAAGAATGGTAAGTTGAGGAACGAGATCACTACTTTCCAACAAATGGATGATGAGTCATTGTATGAGGTATGGGAAAGGTATAAAGAATTATTACGGAAGTGCCCTCATCACAGAATCCCACATTGCATACAACTTGAGACATTTTATAATGGTCTCAATGCTTACACGAGGATGGTAGTGGACTCTTCTGCTAATGGTGCTCTCCTTTCTAAGTCTTATAATGAGGCTTATGAAATCATTGAGAGGATTGCCAACAACAATTATCAGTAGCCAACCAATCGAGCAGAGTTAAGAAGACGAGTTGCTAGAATACATGAAGTAGACGCTCTTACTTCACTTGCATCTCAAGTATCATCAATATCCTCAATGTTAAAAAATATTACTACTAATGGGTTTAATAGTTTTGTAACATAGAGACTGAATCAATTTGAAAATGTAGCCTGTGTTTATTGTGGGGAAGGACATTTGTTTGAAGAATGTCCATTGAACCCAAAATTTGTGTACCACATGGGTAACCAAAACCAAAATCGAGGAAGGCAAGGGCTACAATCCAATTTCTATAACCCATCATGGCGAAACCACCCGAATTTTTTCTGGAGTAAGCAAGGTGCAGAAACCAGTAACAATTATGTCCAACCTAGATCAACCCAGCCACCTAGTTTTTCCCAACAAGCTCAGAAACTAAACCAAGCTGAACCATCCAATAGCCTAGAGAATCTATTGAATGAATACATGGAAAAAAATGATGCCTCTCTAAGGAATTTGGAGAATCAAGTGGGCCAACTTGCAACTGAACTCAGAAATCGACCACAAGATGCTTTACCTAGTGATACAGAGAATCGAAGGAATCCCGGGAAGGAGTATTATAAAGTGTTGACGTTGAGGAGCGGAAAGAATTTAGAGCCCAATTTTGTCAAAGTTGAGAAGGAGCCAGCTGACGCTCAAGACTTAGAGGAAGTTCAACCGAGTGTTGAAATTTCAATTTCAGTTTCACCGAAAAATGAAATCTACGAATTTCAGAGGAACTTCTGAGCCAGTTAATTCTGATAAACTAATAACTCTATTAGATGCAGAATTGCCACAAAAAATGAATCAACCAGTTCCAGCAAAGAAACCTCTACCACCCTACCCTCAAAGACTTCAGAAGCAGAAGTAGGAAATTCAATTCAAGAATTTCCTAGACGTAGTCAAGCAACTTCATATCAACATCTCGTTGGTTGAAGCACTTGAACAAATGCCGAACTACGTCAAATTCATGAAGAATATCCTGTCTAAAAACTTAAGGCTTGGAGAATTTGAGATGATAGCCCTACCAAAGAAATGCAGTACATATCTTCAGGACAAACTACCCCCAAAATTAAAGGATCCTGGATGTTTTACCATACCTTGCAATATTGGAGCAATATATTGTGGTAAGGCACTATGTGACTTGGGTGCGAGTATCAACTTGATGCCCATGTCAATATTTAGCAAGTTGGGGATAGGTGAAGTTAGACCTACTACGGTTACACTTGAATAAGCAAATCGATCCTTAGCATATCTAGAAGGAAAAATCGAGGACGTATTGGTACGTGTAGACAAATTTATCTTTCCTGCTGACTTTGTGATTCTAGACTTTGAAGCAAACAAAGAGGTGCCAATCATCCTAGGAAGACCATTCTTAGCAACCATAAAGACCCTTATTGATGTGCAGAATGGCGAGCTTACTATGCATATTCAGGATGATCAGGTAACATTTAATGTTTTTAAGTCCATGCAATTTCCTAACACAATTGATGATTGTTCTGCATTGTCCGATTTAGAGGATTTAATTGTGGAGAAGAAACTAAATTATGTTGAGGACCCATTGGAACAAATTTTGACATCAGATCCTCCAAATGACGAAGAGGAGGATGGATACTTAGCTTTGTTAGAAGATAATCAAAAGTGATTTAATTCGCAATCTCGATTTGAACCTTTAGAGTTAGAGAAAAGGGATTATGCCCAACCAAAAGCGTCAATCAAGGAGCCACCTAAATTAGAATTGAAGGTACTTCCCTTAAATTTAAAATATGTTTATTTAGGTAACTCTTCTACTCTGCCTGTGATTGTTTCAGCAGAATAAACTACTGAGTAAGAAGAGAAACTCGTCCTAGTGTTGAAACAATTCAAGAAGGCTGCCGGATGGACCATAGTTGATATTCACAGAATTAGTCCATCTATATGCATACACAAGATTATCTTAGAAGATGGTGAATAAGAGACGATTGATGGACAACGAAGACTGAACCCCATCATGAAGAACGTAGTCAAGAAAGAAATCATCAAGTGGTCAGATGCGGGTATAATTTACCCCATCTCAGATAGTTCATGGGTAAGTCTGGTCCAGTGCGTGCCAAAGAAAGGAAGTATCTCAGTTATTGAAAATAATAATAATGAGTTGATACCGACTAGAATGGTTACGGGATGGAAAATTTGCATCGAATGTTGAAAGCTGAACAAGGCAACTAGGAAAGATCGCTTTCCTTTGCCGTTTTTGGACCAAATGCTGGATAGACTCGCAAGGTGAGACTATTACTATTTTTCGATGGATACTCAGGGTATCATCAGATTAAAGTAGCATCAAAAGATCAGCACAAGACAACATTCACCTGCCCGTATGGTACATTTACATTTGAGCGCATGCCATTTGGTTTATGTAATGTACCTGCTACATTTCAAAGATGTATGATGTCTATTTTTACTGACATGGTTGAGAAATATTTGGAAGTTTTTATGGATGAATTTTCAGTATTCAGAGATACATATGATGATTTCCTAGCCAATCTAGCCAAGGTACTAAGGCGATGCGAAGAAACAAACCTTGTAGTTAACTGGGAAAAGTGCCATTTCATGGTACGAGAAGGTATTGTTCTAGGGCATTGGATAACAAGACATGGAATCGAGGTAGATAAAACAAAGGTAGATGTTATTTAGAAACTCTCACCTCCAATATCTGTAAAGTGTGTTAGGAGCTTTTTAGGCCACGCCGGTTTCTACCGAAGATTCATCAAGGACTTCTCCAAAGTTGCTAAACCTTTATGCAAATTATTGGAGAAGGACACGACGTTTAAATTTGATGAGGAGTGCTTAAGAGCTTTTAACAATTTGAAGAGTCGGTTAGTCTCAGCACCCATAATAGTCACACCAGACTGGGATTTGCCATTTGAATTGATGTGTGACACAAGTGACTTCGCGATCGGAGCTGTCATGGGTCAGCAAAGGAACAAAGTTTTTCATCTTATCTACTATGCGAGTCAGACTCTGATAGGAGCTCAACTGAATTACATGGTAACAAAAAAAAGAGTTACTTGCTATTGTGTTTGCTTTTAACAAGTTTCAATCTTATCTTGTAGGTACTAAAGTGACTGTTTATACGGACCACTCAGCAATTAAGTATTTACTTGCCAAGAAAGACTCTAAGCCGAGACTGATCTGATGGGTACTTCTACTTCAGGAGTTCGATCTAGAAATTCAAGATCGAAAGAGAGTGGAAAACCAAGTAGCAGACCACTTGTCCAGATTGGAGCCGCAAGAAGGAAACTCTCTTCTTATACCAATTCGAGAGACATTTCTAGATGAACACATACTGAAGGTAAATCATGTTCATAATACCCCTTGGTTTGCTGATATTGCTAAATTTGTAGCTTGTGGTTTGATGCCGATTGATAAGACGTATCATCAAAAGAAAAAGTTTCTACACGATACGAAGTAATATTTCTGGGAAGAACCGTATTTGTTTAAAAAGTGTGCAGATCAAATGATCAGGAGATGCGTGACAGAAGATAAAATACATAAGATTTTATACCATTGTCACTTAGCTCCGAGTGGGGGACACTTCAGAGGTACACGTACTGCAGCCAAGGTATTGCAAGCCGAATTCTTTTGGCCAACACTATTCAAAGATGCATATGCTTACGTAAAGAGTTTTGATCGATGTTAAAGGGTCGAAAATGTCACCAACAGAAATGAGATGCCTAGAACAAACATCATTAAGGTAGAATTATTTGATGTTTGGGGTATTGACTTTCTTAGTCCTTTCCCTCCGTCTTTTAGTCACAAGTACATATTAGTAGCAGTAGACTATGTGTCTAAGTGGGTTGAGGCAGAGGCATATCCGACAAATGATGTAACACCCCAAACCCGGCCTAGACGTTATGGTCGAATCTGGCGATGTCACATTGGGGTGTTTAGTGTAAAACTTGTTGTAGTTGAAATCTTTAAAATCAATTAATCATTTTGTTATTAAACGGTGATTCCAAAACGGGTTGTTCATTTCCAAGCGTGCATCATTAAAAGCTAATCACTTTTAAAACGTTATAAATTTTCCAAATTTTTTTTTTGGAAATGTTGCGAAAACATGGTGTCTTTGAAAACAATTACCTTTTAAAAACCCGTCTTTTTTTACAACTAGCGGTTTATATCAAACTAAATAAATAAAAACCCCAATTTAAAGTTTATAACTTTAAGGAGGCATTTTTACAAAAAAAATACCCAAATTTAGTTACTTATAAATCAAAGGCTAAAAAATAAAGCTGATGCGATTGTGTGGCCATCAACGAGTCCCTCGCAGCACTGACCCGCCTACAACTGGGGATTACCTGTACAATTAAACAGATGGTGAGTTTACGAAAACTCAGTGTGTAATCCCCTAATAATCAAACACTCAATTAACCAGTAAATAAATGCAGTTTGGGCATGAGCTCGTTACAGTAACAATCCAGTTCAGTGTGGGCCTAGCCCTTTCCCGTAACAGTAAACGATTGGGTTTGAGCCCATCAAAATGCCAGTAATTAGTAGAGCCTTTGCCCAATTTTAATAATATTATCAGTGGGGCCTTGGCCCATAATAGTAACAGATATTAGTCATGCAATGAACAACATGTAATATCATTAATCGATGCAGTAACAATACAAAATCATTAATCAATGTAGATATACAGTTAGAAATCCTACCCAATCCAGTCTCTACACACCACTCTGTCCCGCCAAACACACCATGTGAGGATAAAATCGACCCACCCAGCCAGACACAGCAAGGTTAGCACCGGTTGTGGCACTAACAGTATTACAGTAAAGCTGCCAGTAAAATAAATGGCATATAACCATCAGTCGGTCCACATTCGTCTTGGGCGACCCGTGCATCCTTATCAGTACGGTACACTTCCTCCAAATATAACAACACATCCCCATGCAATATATCGTGACATAATATCATACGTGTATGCAAAATGTCATGCTCAATCATAGTCTTACATATCATAGAGCAAATCAGTCAAACATAACATAAGGCCATAACAGTCATTTCATCTCCTAGGGGTATAACAATCATTTTACCTTATATGGGTATTTTGGTCATACTACTCTATGGGGGTAGTTTGGTTATTTTACCCTATAAGGGTATTTCGGTCATTTTACCCTATGAGGGTATTTCAGTTATTTTACCTTAAGGAGGTATTTCGGTCATTTTACCCTATTTTGGGGTCTCAGTGTAGATATCCACCTCTCGAAAGGTCTGCAGTCGCCTCAAGCGACTCAGGAAACCTAAATGGTCCTACAGTGTAAATGGGCCCAAGGCCCTTTACTTGGCCCAAGTGGGCCCACACGTTCGTGCAGCCCGTTCAGCCCAGAATTTTCCACGACTATGGGATCTATATTGCTCAGTCCAGTATTTGCCACAATTAGTGGATTTTATCTGTGTGGGGCCCATGAGCCCATTGAGCCCATACAACCCATTTCGGCCCAAGGTGGCCCATTACAGCCTAAGCCCATGAAAATGATCATGGAGGCCTCTACAGTCTATAGCCCATGTTTTGCGGGTTTGGCTTATGACCCGAGCGATCGCACGCTCATGTGGTCTCAAACGCCGTATTTTTGACTTTTCGGCTTTTGCCATCTAACAGTTATAGCGGGGTGTCTACACACCTGATGCGATTTGTAGATTCCCTTCGTTTCGAACACTCTTATTCTAAAAATCAATGATCATCGCACCCTTGGTTCCTAGGAAATGTGCCAATCAACCTCGACCACTACCAGTTAAGAATGGAAGCAATGCAGGTTAGAGAAAGCGATGAAAACGGTGAAAACCTTGCCAATCTCCCATCGAGAACAAGGAACAAATGAGATGATATATATCTCTCCACAATAACAACCTCCCCAAATCCCAATATTCTCTCCTCAAATCTCTCCAAATATCCCTCCTCAAATCTCTCTATGACCAATTTAAACTCCATTTAGCAGTATTTCAATCCAACTCTACCACCCACACGAATTAGGCAACAAAATAAATACTCCCTTTTTGATGCGCTACCACTCGAACCTTAGACCCCATGTACACTCCACATGCCCCTTACCACTAGACCAATAACTCCTTTGTATCATATTTTAACAATAACAATTTAAGAACCTACTATCTAGATCCAAGGATTTTATTCACTTAAAATAAAAATTTTGCATAAGGTAAGGCTTGAACCCCTGACTTCTCAGACACTTCCAAGCACTCCTAAATCATTTAACCACTGAAGCAGAGATTCATTTATGTCACTTTCTTGCACAACTAAATATTTATTTGCAGTTTCCTAACTGTTCCCTTGTTCAAAAAAATATTTCTTCTAGGCCCAAAATTCGGGGTGTTACAAATGATGGTAAGGTTGTAATGAAGTTCTTGCAGAAATATGTGTTCACAAGGTTTGAAACCCTAAGAGCCATCATCAGTGATGAAAGGTCCCATTTTGTGAACAAGTGGTTGAAATGGTTATTAGATAAACATGGAGTGAAACACAAGGTCACTACAGCTTACCATGCGCAGACGAATGGGTAAGTTGAACTAGCAAACAAGGAGATCAAAGGCATACTTGAGAAGGTAGTTTTCCTGAACCAACGAGATTAGTCCAAAAGACTGGATAATGCTTTATGGGCTTACAGGACAGCATACAAGACACCTTTAGGGATGTCACCCTATAGGTTAGTCTTTAGGAAAATCTGCCATCTACCCTTGGAGTTAGAACACAAAGCTTACTGGGCTCTCCAACGACTTAACTTGGATCTGAAAAGTGCCAAAGAAAAATGAATTCTTCAACTTAACGAGTTAGAAGAATTCCGAATGTCTTCATACAAGAATGCCAAATTACTTAAGGAGAGACTCAAGAAATGGCATAACAAGCACATTCGAGTTTGAGAATTTGAAGCAGGTTAGCAAGTCTTGTTATTCAATTCCAGATTAAGGTTCTTTCCAGGTAAGTTAAAATCACGTTGGTCTAGTCCATTTATGATTCATCGAGTCTATCCATACGGAGTTGTTAAACTTCAAGGTAAAGGAGGTCATTTTCGAGTTAATGCTCAACGCTTGAAACATTATTGGGGAGATAAAATTGAACGAAATCAAATCTCGTTCATTTTATCAGATATTTAAATTGTATTTTGAAATCGTGCATTTGAGATTTATTTATTTATTTTACTTAGTTTAAAATCTTAGTTTTTAATCACCCTCTTCAAACAAAATATTTTTCTTCACCAAAGTGTTTTAAATAGCAGTCATAAATAATTCTTTTCACAGTCCCAGTAGGTACGATAACACGACATTTACTTGTCACTTTATTACTTGTTGTGATTGTGTGCACTTGCACATTTCTGTCGTTCCAGCGGGCTATTATCGAAGATTTGTAAAAGGGTTCTCAATGATTGCTACACCGATGACTCAGTTTTTACAGAAAGACGTGAATTTTGAATGATTTGATAAATGCCAACAGAATTTTAATAAGTTGAAAGCACTGTTACCTAAAGCACCACTTTTGGTTCAGCCTGAGTTGGGTAAAGAATTTATGATTTTCAATGATGCATCGTTGAACGGCTTGGGATGCGTTTTAATGCAAGAAGAAAAAGTGATAGCGTATGCTTCTAGACAATTAAAGACACACGAGAAAAATTATCCGAAACATGACTTGGAGTTGGGTGCAATAGTGTTTGCATTGAAAATTTAGCGACACCAATTGCTCGGTGAAAAATGCCACATATTTACCGATCACAAGTGTTTGAAGTATTTAATGTCACCGAAAGATTTAAATTTGAGACAGCGAAGATGACTTAAACTGTTGAAAGATTATGAGTTAGTGATTGATTATCATCCGGGGAAAGCAAACCTAGTCGTGGATGCTTTGAGTAGAAAATCTTTGTTTGCTTTGTGAGTGCTGAGTACACGGTTGACTTTGTCTGATGATGGTTCGATATTAGCAAAATTAAAAGCTAAACCGATGTTTCTTCAGTAAATTTGTGAGGCTTAGAAATGTGATAATGAATTGCAAGCTAAAAGAGTACAGTGTGAGTTTACTACTGATTCAGAGTTTCAGATCGGATCTAACGATTGTTTGTTGTTCTGAGGTAGAGTTTGTGTACTAAAAAATACAGAACTTATACAGAAAATTCTACATGAAGCTCATAGTGGCAGCTTATCTATTCATCCTGGGAGTAACAAAATGTATAGTGATTTGAGACAGTTGTAGCGGTGGTCGGGTATAAAACTTAACATTTCTGAATTTTTGTCTAGATGTTTAATTTGTCAACCGGTCAAAGCCGAACATCAAGTGCCTTCAGGACTATTACAGCCAGTGATGATACCGGAGTGGAAATGGGATAGAGTTACGATGGATTTCGTATCGGGATTACCTCTATCTCCGAAAAAGAAAGATACTATCTGGGTCATTGTTGATCATTTGACAAAGCCCGCACATTTTATTCCGGTGCGTACAGACTTCTCACTCAACAGATTAGCCGAGTTGTATATTTCTGAGATTGTTAGATTGCACGGAGTGCCAGTCTCCATTATTTAGGATAGAGATCCGCGGTTTACATCCCAATTTTGGAAGAAGTTACAAGAGGCTTTGGGTACTCGGTTGCATTTTAGCACTACCTTTCACCCTTAAACCGATGGTCAGTCTGAGAGAGTAATTCAGATTCTTGAAGACATGTTTCGTTGTTGTGTTTTAGAGTTCGAAGGTAATTGGGAAAAATATTTACTGTTGGTTGAATTCGCGCATAATAATAGTTTTCAATTGAGTATAAAGATGGCATCGTATGAAGCTTTATATGGTTGTAAATGTCGAACTTCATTGTACTGGACCAAGCTTAGTGATAAAAAGATACATGAGGTTGATTTGATCTGAGAGACCGAAGAGAAAGTGAAAGTGATTCATGAGAGTTTGAAAGCCGCTTCAGATCAATAGAAATCATATGCAAATTTGAAATGTAAAGTTATTGAATTTTAGATCGGCGATAATGTGTTTTTGAAAGTATCGCATTGGAAAAGAATTCTTCGTTTTGGTTGCAAAGTAAAGTTGAATCTGTGATTTATCGGATTGTACAAGATTATCGAGAGAATTGGACCAGTGACTTATCAAATTGAGTTACCGTCAGAGTTGGAAAAGATTTATAATGTGTTTCATGTATCCATGTTACGATGATACCGATTAGAATCTTCGTATATAATTTCTCCGACAGAAGTTGAGATTCAGGCTGACATGTCGTATAACAAAGAACCAATCAGAATTATGGCACAAGAGATCAAAAAGTGAAGAAACAAAAGTATAGCCTTAGTAAAGGTTCCTTGGCAACGTCACGGGATTGAGGAGGCTACTTGGGAACCCGAGGAAACCATAAGAAAACAATACCTTAACCTATTTTCTAGTAAGATTTTTGGGGACAAAAGTTCCTAAGGGGGGACGAATATACCTCTGATATTTCTATAAAAATCAAGTCAATAGCTTCACACGGCCTAGCACATACGTGTGTGGCTTGGCCGTGTGGCATAAGTCAGTATACCCTCTGATTTTCATATGGCTTAGCACACGACCTGGCACATGGGCGTGTGGTCTGGCCGTGTGACCCAAGTCAGTGAGTGACACAGGTTTGGACACGGGCTGAGATACGACCGGGTGTCCCCATTTTATGCCCACATGGCCTGGCCATACTAACGTGTGTCCCTTGCACTTTGAAAAATTTCCATGTTTTCCTTAAAATTTCTTAAGTACTCAGTTTAGTCCTAAACCACTTTTATTGTTTATTTTGGGCCTCGAGAGCTCGTATTAGGGACCATATGATTGTCTATGAATTGTTTTTGAATTTAATGAGAAATGTACATGAAATGTTTGATTGATTGAACTGTAAGTTCGGTAGTACTCTGTAACTCTGTTCTAGCGTCGAATACGGGTTAGGGGTGTTACAACGTTTACGTCAGGTTGAATCTAATAAAGCTTCTAAATTTAGTTTGAATAGTGATAGGGTTCTGTGCTTCAAAGGTCGGGTTTGTGTGCCTAAGGCCGTGAATTACGATAGTCGATCTATAGGAAACACATAACAACCCTTACACTATACATCCTAGTGGGACTAAAATGTACCGTGATATTCAAGAACTGTACTGGTTCTCTGGTTTGAAACAGGAAGTGACTACTTTCATTTCTCATTGTTTGACGTGTCAGAAGGTCAAGGCTGAGAATCAATTGCCTTCAGGGTTGCTTTAGCTGATTAAAATTCCCCGGTAGAGTGAGAATGCGTAACAATGGATTTCGTTAATGAGTTACCTCTGACGTCTTTTAAGAAAGATTCAGCGTGGGTCATCGTTGATCAATTAACAAAGTCTGCTCATTTACTTCCAGTTAGAACCGATTATTCGCTATAGAAGTTAGCTAAACTTTATGTGTTTGAAATCGTGAGGTTACACAGGGTTCCGGTTTCGATTATCTCGGATAGGGATCCATATTTTACCTCTCGATTTTGGAAGAAATTGCATGAGGCTCTAGGTACTTGACAAGATTTCAGTACTGCGTATCATCCTAAGTCTGACAGACAATCTAAGCGAATTATTCAGATATTAGAGGAGAAGGAGCCTGCTAGTTTGTGTCAAGAATGAGCCTGCTGGTTCAATGGTTAAGTGTCTGTCTGTGACAGTGGTTCCGTGTTCGAGTCTTCGTATACGAAACAAAGAATGAGCCTGCTGGTTCAATGGTTAAGGATTTATTTTTGCACTTTCCGACTAAAGTGTGGATGTTTTTTTCAATTCTTCTCATTTTTGCTCTTCATATCTTTTCTTTTATTCTATTTTTTACGTTCTTCTCAGATTTCTCTTTTGTTTTGTCCATCCTGCGAAATTGCTAAGTTTGATTGCGATATGTCTTACTTTGGTGCATTTTACGGTAAAATTTGATCGATGGTTTTGTTAGATTGTGTTGTTGTGCGAATTGGAAAAAAATCGTCAAAATCCTGAGTTGTGGTTAATTTGTTGTTGTTGTGTTCTGCTACACTAGGGGGCTCAAGAGATGCCTAACGCTTCTCGTTTCACTTGGAAACCAAGTGTGTACTGGGAATTCATGGTAAGTAGACTTCCATTCGTTTGTGTAGTGAGTCAAAGGTTTCGACGAAAAAGTCGATTATTGTCGGTTGTGTTTTTACAAATGTTTTAGTGAATTGGATGTTCAGAACTTATTTTAGGCATGGAATTCGCATTGGGTGCTTCTACAACATTGTATAACTGGTGGGCACCGAAACCCTTTCTTTTGTTACATTTTTTCTCCGTAAAAAACGGGGCTGTCGATAGCACACAGGCTACCACACAGGTGTGTGCGCAAGTCGTGTGAGCCACACAGCCATATGAGAACTCGTGTGGTGGACCGTGTAATTCCATGGGTTCAGATTTGGGGTCATATAGGTACGTCACACGAGCGTATGTTAGACCATGTGTGAGAAGTGAAGTGTAGGGGTCACATGGGCAAGAGACACAAGTGTGTATCCAGACTATATAACTCATTGAGTTAGGATTTGTAGACATGTGGGTGAGTGTCCAGACCATGTGACTCATTGACTTGATAAATCAGGAGGCACGGGCAAGGGCATGGGCGTGTGCTGAGCCGTGTGAGGTACACGGGTTAGCACATGGGCGTGCGGCCAGGCCGTGTGACATATTGATTTGATAAATAAGGCAAACGGGTAACCACACGGTCGTGTGCTAGGCCTTGTGGAGAGACATGGGCCACCGTTCGGCGTGTGAGCCTAAATCGCCAATTTCTGTAATACCGTAATTATTGTTCGAGGTGAGTGCAGACTATTTGTAAGATAGGTATCACCCTATTGAGCTGGATGATCTACTTTATTGTGACTATAAACTAGTTCTATTTACACCCTGTTATTTTGGAATATGTGATTGTACCTACATTTGAAATACATATAGATATCTATTATCTGTTCTACATCTGCATTGGGCGGGAGTTATGAATTGAAGGAAGTGTTTTGTATTGATTTGGTGGTCAAACCACCCATAATTATGTCTGATCTAGTGGTGAGACTGTAAACACTACAACGTGTCATTCTGACACTATGATGTGTGTAGGGATGGATTATTATTATATACCTATTTGTGTGTAAGGTGGGTGGAGATGGTGTCTAGCAGTTAGGTAAGAAATTACATTTGTATCTTGTAACAGCTTGTTTTTTAGTACTGTCAGAAACAGTGGTGTCGGGACCACAATTTTGATGAATAATTTCGTATAATTGATATTTAAATTATACAAGTTAATACTAATTTTTATATTTAATTTTGATTTGATGATTTTAAACAAATGAATTAAAGGTTAGTGTAAGTGATTTAGTTCAAAAGTCAAGTCGTTATTGAAAACGAGATATTAGGACGTTGTTTCCGTAATATAAAATCGTAAATATTTTTATTAAATATTTACAGGGTCATATTATATGTTAATTGAAGTTGGGTCCGGTAATTTTGATGATTTATCACTTAATTGAGCTAAAAGGATTAAATTGTAAAAAATGTAAAAGTTAATTGCTAGATTTAAAATAGCAAAAGGACCAAAATAAAAATTAAACCACGGTAAAAAATTCCAAGCGGTGATAGCATGATTAAATCTACTAACTTTTGTGCTAATTTTTCATTTAGTCCTAATTAGTTTAGGAATTGGAAATAAGCTTGTTTAGTTAAAATTTAAAATAATCGAAGGACCAATTATGAAATTAAACCCTCCTTAATTTGAAATTATATCATTTGAGTAGATAATGGATGGTTTTGGGTTTTTATTTGATGAATTTTAAATGACTTATTAAAAGATAAAATTGGAATTAGATAAATAATGGTCTTCAAGTAAAATTAATAAAACATGAAAAAAATGTCTTCATCTTTTTCATTTTCTATACCGAAAAACCCTAGAAGCTACATGAGAAGCTACAATTTTCTTTGAGTTTTGATTTGGTAAGTGAAATCTTGCCGGTTTTTAGTAATTTTTATGTTTTTGAGCTTGTATTAGCTAAATCTAGCTAACTCGGGGATTAATTCGTAAAACTGTCAAATGTTTTGGATTATGCCATTGATGAAATTGTGTAATTTTTTAAGTTTTATGGTAGAATATTAAGCCTGGTTGCTAGATAAGACTATCTTGTAAAGTAATTTTTGGTAATTTTAATGTTTAAGGACCAAATCGTTAAAGTGATAAAATTATAAGGACTTGTTGTGTACTAATAGAAATTATGGGCTGTAGAGAGGCCTTATATAGTTCGACTAAACTTGATTTTTATGTGAAATTGGTTAAGTTGCATGTTTTGGGCTTAGAGACTAAATTGTATAAAAGTAAAATATTGGGGGAATTTTGTAAAAATGTAAAAATGACTTAATTGCATAAAATGAATTAATTTTTTGTTAGAATTTTTGAATTTAATGGAATTATTATTTTAGATCCTATACAAGTGGAAAATCGAGGAAGAAAGGAAATTACCAAATATCCATTGTACTTCGTTGTTGCTGCAGTTTAGTTTGGTAAGTGCGTATGTTTTAATTTTATTATATTTTTCAATTTATTATAGGAACTTAATAGCATAATATTGGATTATATTGATGTGTGTAATTGGAAATGGAAATAATGAATTGAAATGACATTGATCACTGATTAAGATACTATGAGTCGTTACTGCAAATCAATCTTGTAAGTTCATACATTTATTTATGATTCTAATAATCCTTATACTCTTTGTTAATATACTGTTATTGAATGTTATATTATATTCAAAATGAGATAGCGAATGTTACCCATTGATATACTGATTGTTGCCCGAATGAGCCATACCTACTGAAACGTATGCGCTTTCGAGCGATACCGACTAAATCTACTGAAATGTATGCACTTTTGAGCCATACCTACTAAATCTATTGAAACGTATGCGCTTTCAAGCGAACCTACTGGATCTATTGAAACGCATGTGCTTTTGAGCCATACTTACTGAATCTACTGAAGTGTAGGCGCTTTCGAGCCGTACTTACAGAATCTATTGAAAGGAATGCTCTATCGAGTAAAAGAATGTACTGGTATACTGAATAAATCTCAAAGAACGTTATCCACTGATATACTAAAAGAAGCTCAATCAAGCGGAATCTACTGATATACAGAGTAAAGCTCAAACGAGCCCTCTCCCCTGAATATACTAAACTACTGTAATTATTGTTAATTTATGATAAAGGTTACGTTTTAGGGAATTTTCAACATTTTGTTTTAATTGATTACTATGTTTAATTGGAAAAGTTTATCAACATATATATACAAATGAACTTACTAAGTTTTATTCAAGCTTAACTATATTTGTCTCATTTTGTAGATTACGTTTCGAAAGCTTAGAAGATCGGATCAACATAAGAAATCACACTATCCAGGAGAGCTTTGGTAGACTTTGTTCTAATTTGGTATATACGGCATGTACTAGGACCTCTTTGCATGTATGATATTGAATCCTAGTATGAGTAAGTTTACTTAAGTTTGTGTTATATGTTGTGACAGATGAAATTATGCATGTTTTATCTAAGTTTAAGTGTTAAGCAAAATGGTAGAAAAAGTTGACAATATGTGAGATTATGGTATGAAATGAATTGATGTTTTGATGTGTAACTATATCTTGTACATGCAATCTTGAAGATGAAATGTTATGAAATGATTTGTGGTGTCAATGATGGCACATTGGTTTGATATATAGGTTGAATCCATTGACATGTTTTGAATGTGTTTGAAGATGATTTTTAGCCTATGGAAATGTGTATCTGAATGTGTTAAAGCTTCTAGAAATTTTAGCTTTGAATTGTTCATTTTTGGGCTCACATGGCCTGGGACACGGGCTGTCACATGACCGTGTGTAGCACAAGGGTAACCCACATGGGTGGGTGCCCAGAGCATGGTTTTAAACAGTATAGGTGCAATTCTCACACTGGTAGACACACAGCTTGCGACACGACCATGTGAGGGTATTTCGAATGGTACACGGGTTGGCACACAGTCTGCAACACAGTCGTGTGATCCAAATAAGAGAGTTACATAGTCCATGCACACGGGCGTGTGATGTCGTACACGGGCATGTAGGTTAGCCACATGACCATATTTGGAGCCACACGGGCTGGACTCTATCACATGGCTTGGACACACGACCGTGTGACCCCTAACTTGAAAATTTTTGAATTTTTCCTGAAAGTTCTGATTTGTTCTGATTTGTTCTGATTTGGTCATTGATTGTTTGTAATTTATTTTTAGAGCTTTGAAAGCTCGATTTAAGACCCGAAACCGAATGATCTCATTTATATTGAATATTACTTGTATTTATGGAATTGAATTGATTATTGAATGTAAATCATATTAACTATTCCAACTTGACCGATAACATCTAGTATCCTATTCCGGCAACAAAAATGGGATATGGATGTTACATATCTCCTACCAAACTTGTGTCACATTAGCATCTGTAACTCATCTGCTACATATCAAGACAGTCTGTGTCCGAAACTGTCTTAAGTTACTAATCTGACTGGCAAGACTGAGTTGCTATTTGATCACTCAATAATATTTGAGCCATCATGCATATGCTAAATTGTTTATATTATATTCCAAATTGCAACACACTTACTATTTTGAATGAATTTCATGGAACTCTCAAGAATAGGTGGCCGACGGATGTGGGACTTAGTTATCTATCAAACTTAAATATATATATGTATGTGTGGGAATTTACTTCTTGGTTTTGTGTTTAACTTTAAAGATTTAACCATGTCTCTGGATAATGAATGCTTTCCTGTTTTAACTTTGGATTTGAAAGATTCGTTTTAAGTATATATGTATTTTGGTAAGTTAACATGGCGTTCTAAATTTGGCCTTTCCGTCTAGGTTGGTTTAGGGTGTTACAGTATCCACAAATAATGTAAATTTATCTAGAAAGAAATGTGTCTTAGAAATTACAAGTCTTGTCTTTTGGCTTATAATATACAATTATTAGTCCAATTGAAACAATAAACCAAAAATTTACTGATACAAATACATTTACTACTTGGTGTGACTACTTAGAGCATCTTTGGCCATTTATGATACAAATATTAATTAAGAACTAATATGGACATTCATTAAAGAGCGAAAAGATTCTTTATTTTTAAGAATTCTCATATGTTACTTTTTCTCAATGAAAATTGATTATTAGAAACTTACTAACTAAAGTTGAGATTTAATAATTTACATTTCTAAAATGAATATGGGCTTATTCATTACTATGTGGATGGTTTTGATTTTATATGATTTTGGTAGACACATCTACAAAATAATCATATGTGTTATTAACTCACAACCTGTCGTTTGTAAGAATGTTTTTTAAAAACTTGATTTTAGATTATGAAATTATGGCAATTCATCTTACTAATGCTAATGAGTTTATATCTCAGACTTTTATTGATTGTTGAATATGAGTTGGAAAACTTTTGCAAAGTCTGTCATATATATGCACAATAAGTTAGAGAAATTATGGAACACCTTCAGTAAATATCTAAACAATTACTTATGATAACAAAACTTATTGTTTAAACATGAAATTATGTTCATTTTCATTTTACAACACTTGTACGCATCAAGCTAATAACTTATAAGAAATACTCCCCATTGCAATTGACTTTTGTTTAGGAGATAAATATTGCTTGTCTTAGAATTTTTGGTTGTGCAATATATGTTTTAATTGTTTCACCACAACATACAAAGATGGATCCTCAAAGGAGGTTGGGTGAAAATATTATATAGCTAAAAAATATTTTAATTTCTCAAGTATAAAGATATTTAATAAAGAGTTGTGGTAGAAATATAAGGGACTTATATGAAGATACTTGAAATCTTTATATTTGACTCGATCAACAATATTTAAAATATGTAATAATATAGAGTTCATTGGGAAAATTGCTCGATTAGAAAAAATAAATTTTTTTATGGATTAAGAAAATCTAGACGCATGTGATACAACTGTCTTAGTGAATATTTGTTGAAAGAAGGTTATAAAAATGATTCAAATTTTTCATATGTTTTTATAAAAAGGTCATGGCTGCAGCTTGAGCATTTAAAGGATGCAATTCATCTTCATCGGTCAACTTATACAAAAAAAATCCTAAAGAAATTTTATATGGATAAAGCACATCCATTGAGTAACGAGATTGCTGTAAGATCACCAGATGTGAATAAAGACTCATTTTGTCCTTACAAAAATGATGAAGAGTTTCTTGGTCCTGAAGTATCATATATAAGTGTCATAGGGGCATTTTTATATCTTCCAAACAATACACGACTTGGTATAGTATTCGTTGTAAACTTTTTAACAGGATTTAGTTCTTCTCAAACATGTAGACATTAGAATGGAATTAAAAATTTATCTAGATATCTTAGAGAAACCATTGGTATGGGGTTATTTTACTCAAGCGATCCAAGATCTTTATTAGTTGGCTATGCCGATACTAGATACTTATAGGATCCACATAAAGAAATAATTGCAATGCATGAGGAAAACCAAGAGTGTGTTTGGCTAAGGTCAACATATCCAAAATATATGTGATTTTCCTCTGCAAGAAAAGATATCAATTATCTTATACAAAGATAATGCAACTGTATAGCACAATTGAAGGGTGGTTACATCAAAGATGACATAATGAAGTATATTTCACCAAAATGATTTTTCACTCATGATCTTGAGAAGAAAGGTGATATAGAAATTTAAAAAATTCATTCTAGTGATAATTTGACATTTTTTTTAAGGCATTGCCAACCACAACATTTGAAACACTACTAAACAAAACGGAATATGTTGACTCAAAGATGTAACGTTTCCCTTAGGGGGAGTTTAAAACACAATGTTCTCTTTTCTTTTAATAAATGTTTTGTTCTACTGGGTTTTCTTGGTAAATATTTTTAATGAGACAACTTTTAATATGTGACTGTGTACTCTTTTTCCTTCATTAAGTTTTTATCCTACAGAGTTTTTTCTAATAAGGTTTTAACAAGGCACATTTTCATTAATGGACATCCAAGGGAGAGTGTTGTAAATCCGTTGATAAATGGATTTCTATATAACTCCCAAAACCCCTAAAATTCATTCTCTTATAACTTTTGTAACTCTTGAAACCCCTAAATAATTTATAGGGTGTCTTAATTCTTTTTTTTTGGTAACTTATGGTGATTGAAGCCCTATAAATAGAAGGAAAATATAAACTTTTGGTATTCAAGGGAAAGTTGAATCATACTTCGATTTTTCTAATTCTTTTCTCTTGTTATAAATTTCTTAGTTTATAATATATATATTTGATTGATGTTATATAAATGATTTCCTTTATTCTTTAATCCTTCCGTTTTAAGACTAGAAATAAACATATAACCCTTTTTTTCCTTTCTAAACAAAAGTAACATAAAAAGGAACATAAAAATTTGTTGGAAAAAAAAACATAAAAATAATTCTGATTTGAATAAAAAAATGTAATTGAAGTAATGTATTTAAAGAAAATGACATTTAAAAAAATGTTGTCTAAGGTTTTGATTCTGTGAGACAATGATGGCAACATCTCCATTGATGGTTTATGCTACCATATTTTATAGAAGAATTGATTTTTTAATTATTATTTTTAATTATTGAAATTTTTTTAATTTAAATTTTTTAATTGAAGATAACACTATTATTTTTTTAAAAGTGTTACTATTACAAATACAATATATTCTGTAATAGACTGTTTTTAGTGGTGTTGGAAATAGTGGTTTCAGAACCACAAATCCGACTAATGAGTCCGTAATCTTTATTATTTTAATTATATGGGTTAAATATAGTTTATAATGAATTTTGATTTGATTAAAATTTGATAATTGAACAAATAGTCAACTATAAGTGGTACGTCTCGAAAGTTAAGTAGTTTCGGAAAGTGAGGTATGTTATTTTGATTAAATTTTGATTAAATTTATGGAGTTGTTATTTTAGTTTGTGAAGGTTTGGTTCGGAAATTTTATTTTTTGACTAGTTAATATAGGGAAAAGGACTAAATTGTAAAAGATGTAAAACTTAATCGTTATTAAATTTTATTGGTTAAATGGTTTAATTAATAAATACAAGAGGACTTATGAAGCAATTAGGCCATTACTATGGTGGGTAGACGATTAGTAGTGTTTTTGGATTAAATTA
The DNA here is from genome assembly GCF_007990345.1 of Gossypium hirsutum. Classification (NCBI taxonomy): domain Eukaryota; kingdom Viridiplantae; phylum Streptophyta; class Magnoliopsida; order Malvales; family Malvaceae; genus Gossypium; species Gossypium hirsutum. The sequence goes on from NC_053441.1 coordinate 33,542,445, forward strand.
TATGTAATAATAATAAGTAAAAAACATAAGAAACTTCATCATCTTTATTTTCTTCTCTTTTGAACCGAATACACCATGGGAGAGTTCTCCAAGCTTTCTTCCATCCTAGTTACTCTTGCATGGTATGAATTTTTAATCCGGTTTTAGTAATTTTTATATTTTTGATATCGTTGTAGCTTAACATAACTAACTTAAGAACTATTTCATAAAAATGTTAAATATTTTGAAACTTTCCATTGATGAATTCTAGGTGTTATTGAAATTAAATGATGAATTTATAATCTTGGTTGTTGATTAGAACTATTTTGTAAAGGGATTTTTATTAGTTTTGAGTTTAAGGACTAATATGAGAATAAGTAAATTTTAGCATGTAAATCTAGAAAAATTTTAAGTGATTGAAAGCTGATTTGGGATGGTACTGAATTCGGTTTTGTTATATTGCGGTCAATTGTGAAATATTTAATAGTTTTAGATTTAAGGACTAAATTGAACAAGGTGTAAAAGTTTAAGGAAATTTGAAAAATAAAATTTAAAGGCCACATGCATAGAAATGAGTTTGACAATGTATGTGTATTTGATAAATTGAACTTAATCATTATATGGATTAACAATTGAATCGTACGGAGGATAATCAGAGGAAAGGGAAAATCGCGGATTAGTCCCTACGAGTCAACCAATAGCATATCCTAGGTAAGCTCATAGTATAGATGAATATATGTATATATTTATAACTTGTAATATTGTGAGTTGGTTAAATTGTATTCGGGTTGAATTTTGATGTTAAATTGGAATTATAAAATGTTTACAATTAAGTGCAGGTGAGGAAATATATATTCGATAGTTGATGAATATTTGGGATATTACGATTATATGATATTGAAATGAACTTAGCTGCTTGATAGCATGTGTACAAGACTATTTTGGGAAGTGTATTTGAATTTTAAATGTGATAAAATCTATTAAAATGCCCGTTTGAACATAGTAAACGATTAGGATACGATTAACATGTCAATAGGGCTTGTAACACCCCAAAAATTTGAACATTTGTTTGAGAAATTCCATCAATAATTGAGTCTCTGTATCTGTGGGTAAGTGCTCTGTTTTTGTGTTTGAGGTCGGGGGTTCGAGTCTGCTCTATTAAAATTTTATAGTTTATTTTGGCATAACTCCTATCATTGAACTGACGGCTTAAGTTTACTTATGCATTAATCTATGTTAAGAATGAGCCTGCTGGTTCGATGGTTAAGTTTTTGTGCACTCTATGGTCTTGTGTTCGAGTCTCTGAGTAAGCGAAATGGGAATATGTTTTTGCTACTTTGCAGAATTAGTTTTGTTTTAAAAGAAATTGGTTCCTAAACTTTTCTTCCTCTTTTCCTTTTCTTTTTTTTTCGTTAGTTTTTTTTCTTCTCCTCTTTCTATTTCTTTCTTTTCTTTTTGGTTTCCGAATCGCTAAAGTTGTCAAAAATTTTGCTGCTGTGAGTTCGAGTAGGTGTACATGTCATTGTTAGTTGACTGAAAGGTTAATTGCGTGAGTTTTATTGTAGAATTTCTGTTAAGCATCCATTTTCGTTCATTTTTTGTCAAAGTTGGTTTCAGCTTGTTTTGTTTGAATTCATTGTTAAATGATCATTAGTTTTGTTTTTAGGCGTAGACATTGAAGGTAACAATCTCCATCGCGCTAATTCGAGTAATTTTCGTTGACTCGTCAGTAAGTGGTGTTCGTTTGGAGGTTTTGCATCGAAGTTTTTGACATTGTTAGTTAAGTGTTTAATTGTAGTGAATTTGGTTATTGAATGGTCGTTTTAGGTTCCAGGATTCTTTTGCATTGCTCCTATATCGAAATTATACTAGGGTGTAAGAAAAACCCAAGATTCTGTAAGTTTTGAGAGCCACAAAACATGGCTCTCGACGCCACACAGTTGTGTGCTTGGCAATGTGTTAGGCAGTGTAACTCACTGTTTCTATTTTTGGTCACACGGGCATGTGCCCAGATCGTGTAACTACCTGTTTTGGATTTAGGGTCATAAGGGCCAGGGACACTAGCGTGTGGCCATGCCGTGTAAGAGGTTGTGAGTTGCATGGGCATGTTATTGGTCGTTTGTCAGACCGTGTAACTCACTGTTTGAGCCAGACGTTCGTGTGTTAGGCCGTGTGGACCACACAAACCAAACACCCAAGCCATGTGGATCTACATGGGCGTGTGGGCCAAGATATTGAAATTTTCCCTAGGGTCGTAAGCATCGTGCGAATCGAACGTAGGCCTTCTATAGGGTCCGTATGATCTGAATTAGACTATACAACTTGATATTTAATACTCTGATGCTGAATAATCAATTATTTGTACGTATAATTGATGTGGTAGTTGTTGAATGATAATGAGCTGTGTTATCTAATTGTTGATTGTAATTGAATAACTATATGTACATCCCTGATATCTGACATCTATAATATGCATCTGCATTGGGTGGGAGCGGTATAAAGAAAGAAGTGCTGACAGTTTAATGATTTGTCGAATTGAGTGGCCAAGCCACAACTCTGTATCTGATTCTAGCAATTTATCACATTTTGATATGGCAGCTATTCTGTAATTACTCTGAAATGTGTCATTTCAACGCGAATTGGTGTGTAGGCCTAGATGAGTACTTAATACAATATATGGTGTGTTGGGATGGTTGGAGATGATGTGTAGTGAATGCGGGTAGGAAACTGCATCTAATTCTAATATGTTCTGTATCTGTATTTGAATTGTTCTGTGTCTTACTTAAACTATTATGATATTACTTAGTATCATCCATTTCTGATTCTATATCTGAATTTGGGTAATTACTATTTTATCTGTATTTTTGTTTTGCCTATATAACAGTTACAAATGTTGATTTATAAACTCATTTTATTTGTTGATTGCATTACAAGTAACCCATAGAATTAGGAGGGTCGACGTGTTGGGAGCTTGGTTGTCTCCCTTCATTAGATATTTTTCTGTTTGTTTAAATTTGAATTAACATATGTTTTATTTTAGATTCTGGTTTGTAAGCTTAGATTTCCATGTTGGTTTGCCTAGTTTGGTGTTTTCTAAATGACGAACTTTAAATTACTTTAATGTTGGTTTTTCTTAAACATTTTGATGTAGCCTCTAGACCCGGTATTAACGTTTAGGTCGGGTATTGGGTGTTAGATTTAGTGGTATCAGAGCCAGGTTTACAAAATTTAGCTTGTGTTTCTAGGCTCTTATTTTTTTATTAAAATGTGTTTCTGAAGGAAAATTTTATTCAAGTAACTCTAAAAATTGATTTTATAAAAGACCGAGTCTCCGGCGCCGAACTTGTAAATATCTCTGCTGTAGCTAAATTATTTAGCTAGGAACCTACTATAATGACTGAACTTGTCGTTTTAGTTAGAGACTGTGATATGAACTGTGAAATAAGATAATTGATGAGAATTCTGAACTGATTTGTGAACTTCTGGCATTGTAGCTAAGTTGATATTATGAGTTCGTGTGGTAGTCGTAGACGTGGACGTGGTTCGTGTTGGCATCATGGACGCCGAGGAGGAGCTCGAGTAGAGTCATCCTCTAGGGACAGTATTCCGAATCTGAAGACCAGTGAGAATGTTGGTACTCCTACTTCTAAAATTAGGTCTCAGACTCCGACAGCCGGGGATGACGTACTATCTCAGGCCATGCTGCTTTTGTTGGAAAGAGGTGCGGGTCAGCCTGAGGCACAACAACCTGCTTTAGTGTACGTGGCGAGGCACCGTAAGGATAGAGATGATGCCGACGTTAAAGTGGGTACGTTCTTTATTCATTCTATTCTATACTTTGCTCTGATTGATATTGGGTCTACACATTCACACTATCTAGTATTGTATTTGTAAATTTGGGTATATCTGATGAGTGTACTGCTAAAGCGATTTCTATAATTAGTCTCTTGGGTCAGTCAGTTCGAGTTAATAAGATTTATAGACGAGTTCCGTTAGAGATTCAAGGCATTATGTTTCTGACTAACTTGATGGAATTTCCATTTGGTGAGTTCGATCTAATTATGGGAATGGATTGGCTTGTGGAACATCGAGTCAGTTTAGACTGTGCCTCTAAGAGGGTTATTTTGAGATCAGATGAGGATTTTGATATCATTATAAATAGTGAGCATTGAGATTACCTTTCTAACGTGATCTCCACTCTTGTAGCTGAAAAACTAGTTCGGAAAGGTTGCGAGGCATACCTAGCCTTTGTATCTAATTCTAGTTCTGTACAACTTTTTGTTAAGGATATTAGAACTATGAAAGACTTCCCAGATGTTTTCCTTGATGAATTGCTGGGAGTACCACCAGAAAGGGAAGTTGAATTCGGTATTGAACTGTTACTAAGTAGTGCTCTAGTGTTCATAGCTCATCACATGACACAAAATGAGCTTATGGAATTGAAAGATAAGCTTCAGGAACTTCTCGATCGAGGGTTCATCTGACCGAGTGTGTCCCTATAGGGAGCACCGGTGCTATTCGTCAAGAAAAAAGATGGCACGATGAGAATGTGTGTGGATTACCAGCAATTGAATAAGTTGACAGTAAAGAATAGATATCCACTTCTAAAGATCGATGATCCATTTTATCAGTTCCGCGAGGCATCTGTATTTTCCAAAATTGATATTCGTTCTAGTTACCATCAGCTCAAGGTTAAGAAAATTGATCTGTATAAAACAACTTTCAAGACTCGTTATGGGCAGTAAGAGTTCCTAGTCATGCCCTTTGGATTAACGAATGCTCTAGTTGTGTTCATAGATATGATGAATCAAGTATTTCAACCGTATTTGGATCAGTTTTTTGTAGCCTTCATTGACGACATTATGATTTATTTGAAAACTAAAAGTGAGAATGATGAACATTTTCGAATAGTTCTGCAGATACTCCGGGAGAAAAAGTTGTGTGCTAAGTTTAGTAATTGTGAATTCTGTTTGCAAGAGGTTACTTTTCTAGGCCATGTTGTGTCTGCTGAGGGGATCCAAGTTGATCCTAAGAAAGTGAAAGCTATAATCGAGTGGAAACAGCCGAAGAATGTGTCCGTGATCTAGAGTTTCCTTGGTTTGGAAGGGTATTACAGGATTTTTGTTAAGGGGTTCTCGCTTATCACAGCTCCCCTAACTAAGTTGTTGAGTAAGAACGCTTCGTTTGTGTGGTCTGATGAGCAGTAGGTGAGCTTTAAGAAGCTCAAGTCCGTTCTGGCATAAGCACCTATTCCAGTATAGCCTACATTAGGTAAGAAGTTTGTTGCCTACAGTGACGCTTCACAGATCAGTTTGGGTTGTGTTATGATACAAGATGACAAGGTAGTGGCTTATGCGCTTCGACAGCTTAAGTCGCCCTATGACAACTATCCTACGCACGACCTTGAGTTAGTTGCAGTTGTCTTCACTCTAAAAATCTAGAGGCACTATCTGTATGGTGAGAGGTGTATCATCTACACCGATCATAGGAGCCTCAAGTATTTTCTAACTCAGAAGGAGTTGAACCTTAGGCAGCGTAGATGGGTTGAGTTGCTTAAAGACTACGACTATTCGATAGAGTATCATCCGGGTAAGGCCAATGTTGTGGCCGATGCTCTTAGTCATAAAGCGATGACTAATTTGAGAGAAATGTTTGCTTGTTTAAGTTTATTTGACAACTATAGTCTTCTGGCTGAGTTATAGATTAAGCTGACCTAAGTTGATCATGTTCGAACTAAACAGCTGAGTGATGAGCCTCTGGTTCCTCGTTTTTTTCAGATTGAGGATAGTGGAACTTCTAAATTTAAACTAAATGGTGACAGGGTTCTATGTTTTAGGGGTTGGATCTCTGTGCCTAATGATGTTGAGTTGAGGCAGTCAATTTTATGGGAAGCGTATAGTAGCCCTTATGCTATGTATCCCAGTGGGAATAAGATGTACAGAGATCTCCGTGACGTTTATTGGTGGCCTGGTTTGAAGCGAGAGGTAACTGCTTTTGTTTCTCATTGTTTGACGTGTCTGAATGTTAAGTTTGAGCATCAGCTACCTTCAGGTTTGCTACAACTGGTTAAGATTCCCCTTTGAAAGTGGGAGTGTGTAACTATGGACTTTGTTAATGTGTTGCCCTTGACACCCACTAAAAAGCATTCGATTTGGGTCATTGCTGATTGTTTGACTAAGTCTGCTCACTTTCTTCCAGTATAGACTGATATTCGCTTCAGAAATTAGCTAAGTTGTATGTCTTTGAAATAGTAAGATTACAAGGATTTCTGGTTTCGATCATTTCTGATAGTGATCTATGTTTTACTTCTTGATTCTGGAAGAAGCTTCACGAGGCTTTGAGTACCCGATTGGATTTTAGTACTACGTACCATCCTCAGACATATGGACATTCTCAGTAAATTATTCAGCTTCTAGAAGATATGCTGTGGAGTTGTGTAATTGACTTCCGTGGTAGTTGGGAGGATTATTTGCTGCTGGTTGAGTTACGTATAATCGTAGCTTTTAGTCTAGCATTCAGATGGCACCTTACGAGGCTTTAATGTTTGTAAGTGTTGAACCCCTCTATGTTGGACAAAGTTAGGTGAATGTCGGGTATTGGGTCTCGGGCTAGTTTCTTAGATTGAAAATATTGTTAGATTGATTCGATACCATCTTAAGGTAGCTTCTAATTGAAAGAAATTGTATGACAATATTAAGAGAAAATATATTGAGTATTCGGTGAGTGATTAGGTGTTTTTGAAGGTTTTTCCCTAGAAGAAGGTTTTTCGGTTCGGACGTAACAGCAAGTTGAGCCTGAAGTTTATTGGACCTTACCGTATTCTGAAAAATATCGGACCTCTCACTTATCAGTTAGAATTACCTCCTTAGTTAGATCAGATTCATGATGTGTTCCATGTCTCGATGTTGAGACGGTATCGATCTGACTGTTCTCACATTGTCTCTGTTGAGAAGATTAATGTGAGACTGGATCTGACTTTTGAGGAGGAACCTATTCGAAATCTAGACCGAGACGTAAAGGTCTTGATAAGGAAAACCAACCTTCTGGTTAAGGTCCTAAGATGGAATCATGGTATCAAGGAAGCCACTTGGGAATTTGGATTTGATTTGTCAGCAATACCCTCATCTATTTGAATCAGGTAAATTTCGAGGTCGAAATTTCTTTTAGGGGGAGAGAGTTGTAATGCCCCAAAAAGTTGAACATTTGTTTGATAAATTCTGTCAATAATTGAGTCTCTGTATCTATGGTTAAGTGCTCTATTTCTATGTATGAGGTCGAGGGTTCAAGTCTTCTCTATTAAAATTTTACAGTTTATTTTGGCATAATTCCTATCATTGAACTGACGACTTAAGTTTAGTTATGCGTTAATTTGTGTCAAGAATGAGCTTGCTGGTTTGATGATTAAGTTTATGTATACTCTGTGGTATTTTGTTCGAGTCTCTGCGTAAGAGAAACGAGAATATGTTTTTGCTACTTTGCAGAATTAGTTTTGTTTTAAAAAAAATTGGTTCATGAACGCTTTTTTCATCCTTTTCTTTTCCTTTTTTTTCGTTAGTTTTTCTTCTTCATCCTCTACTTCTCCCCTTTCTTTTTCTTTTTTTTCTTTTTGGTTTCCCAGTCACTAAAGTTGTCAGAAATTTTGCTACTATGAGTTTGGGTAGGTGTACATTTCATTGTTGGTTGACTAAAAGCTTAATTGCGTGAGTTTTATTGTAGAATTTCTATTAAGCATTTGTTTTCGTTCGTTTTTTGTCGAAGTTGGTTTCGGCTTGTTTTGTTTGAATTCGTTTTTAAACGATCGTTGAATTTCTTTTTAGGCATAGACATTGAAGGTAACGATCTCCATCGCGCTAATTCAAGTAACTGACGTTGACTCATCGGTAAGCAGTAGTTCGTTTAGAGGTTTTGAGTTGCAGTTTTCGACATCGTTAGTGAAGTGTTTAATTGTGCAAATTTGGTCATTTATGTCACTTAATTGGTTATTGAATGATTATTTTAGGTTCCAGGATCTTCTGCATTGCTCTTACATTGAAATTATACCAGATGTGTAATGAAAACTTGAGGTTATGTAAGTTTTGAGTGTCAAAAAACATTACTTCTGACGCCATACGACCGTGTGGTAGGCCGTGTAAGCCACACGTCTGTAATGCCCCTATCCCAAATCCGTAGCCACAATAGGGTTACAAAGTATTACCAGAGTTTACAAATTAATTATCAGATATTTCATTTCATCCAACATTCATATTTGAAACCAATCAAAATCATACTTATTGCCCCTTAAACGAACCATCGAGGCCCAATTTTACGCATTAGAAACACATATGGACTAAGTCAAAAACTCAAAAAAAATTCGAAAATATTTAAAGTTCCCAACACTACAGGGGTCACACGGCTGTGTGGCCATGCCGTGTGACTTACACGGGTTGGAGGCACGCCCGTATCTCAAGCCGTGTGGGTATTCGAAATAGCGACACACAGCCGTGTTTCAACCCGTGTCCATGCTTGTGTGAGTATACTGACCTGGGTCACATGGCCAAGTCATACGCCCGTGTGCTAGGCTATGTGAGCATTCTGTTTTGGACAAATTTAAGATACAGGGGACACACGGCTGTGTCACTTGGCCATGTGTCACACACAGTTGAGACACACATCCGTATCTTTGCCTGTGTGGATGAAAATAGGTCATTTTACAAACCATATTTCTCACCCAATTTTGTGTCTATCTACAATCAACATTACACATATCAACAAGCCATAATTAGACATTCACAACAAGCCAAAATAAGTGGCTAAACTCAACACGCTACATATAAGTCATCATTAAACAAAATACCTATACATGCCATTATAACCAAAATCAAAACATTCGAAAATACTGATAGAATAGATGGATAGTGTGATATATCTCCGACAAGCTTCCAATAATCTGAAAAGTAGAAGAAAACAAATACATAAGCAATGAATGCTTAGTAAACTCATATAAACTTTAATCATAATACTTCCTTTTCAAATATGAAATTTATACTTATCAAGAATAATCTAATATTGCTACCACAATACTCATGAAGTTATATTTAACAACTCACTAAGTGAATAAATCTACAGTATCACTTATACATAATATTCCGTGCATAGTAGGATTTTAAACAACTTTAACTCTTCCAAAATTTCTTTATTTTCATTTTCGTTTCTTTACTTTCCACACTCATTCCATATGCATAACACACCAGTCATAAGCATATCATTCAACCATAGATACAATCTAGTGCATTTAAACATAGACATTTTTCGAATTAATCACATAATAACTAATTTTATAAGAAATTGCATAACTTAAAACTTACCACTCTTTCATGAGCACAAGTATATTTTCATTTGACCACTTACCCTTTCAACGTATCATATAATAAACATGTTACCATTTTAACCAGTAACTTGGCACTTGTCTAAGCATCAACAACAACACTTGTTAGCATACTTAAACATATTTCATATAAATTCAACATTGATAAACTTATTTTATCAACATATCACACTTGAGTTTATTACTCATCACAACTTACACTTGAGTTTATATATACATATCATGACACATATCATTCTCTTACTGTTTCTTCATATACATATATCATCCAAAAACAACTTCTGTTATTTTACCATTCGAAGAATGAATTATGAATATGAGTACATCATTTTCAGAAGCCCGAAGGCTAAACAGAAGCTCATGAGAGCTAAATAGAAAGTAAAGATGAAAGTTCGTAACAAATGTTGAACCTCGGTTTACTTGGATAATTTGCTGTCAATTCATCCTTTACATTCGTAGTGCCATAACCCAGTTATGATCTTATCATCAAAATGCCATAGCCCAGCTATGGTCTTACATATAAACACTGCCATGGTCCAACCATGGTCTTACGTTCATAGTGCCATAACCCAGTTATGGTCTTATCATCAAAATGCCATAGCCCAGCTATGGTTTTACATTTAAACACTGCCATGATCCAACCATAGTCTTACGTTCATAGTGTCATAACCCAGTTATGGTCTTATCTGTCAATTCATCCTTTGCCACAGAACAATTGTACTCAATCCCGCATTCCACTTGTTTTGAACATTTAATTCAATTTCATAATTTAACAATAATTTTGTTTTCAGTAATAGATATGAATAAATACATAATACCATTCATAAATTTAATAAATAAACATTAAATTTTAACCATACAAACTTATTTGAATTGAATTGTAATAATTGCAGGAGTTTAGGGACTATTTCACTATTTTTTTATTTTCACGAGTATCTACGAAATCTTGATCTAAAATATAAAATTACTCATTCATTAGCATATATTTTCGGTTTCAATTCATTTCACTATTTTTACCCTTCATTTTTTTTCAAATTTAAATAATTACCCCAACTTTTACAACTTTTACAATTTAGTCCCTTAACTAATTAATCTATCAAATCAACTAATTTACTCAATTAATAATTTATCCAAATATTCTAGGCTATCAAACAACCCTTAATAAAATAGAAATTTAATACCAAACCCTAATATTTTAACCATTTTCATAATTTGATCCTATCATCAATACTTAACAAAATCACTTTATAATATCATCATACAACAAAATTATAGTTCTAAACCCACTTGATATTAATAGTTTCTTTCAATATATTAATTTAGACAATAAAAATTTCATTTCATGCAATTTGGTCATTTTTGACATTTTTACAAAATTACCCTTAAAATTTTACTTTTATTCAATTTAGTCCCAGAGCCTAAAACATGCAAATTAGCCATTTTTAATGAAAACCCATGCTAGATGAATATTCATATATTTTCCTCCTCCTTCTCTCCATTCCACATCCTTAATGTATATAACATGCTTAGATGTAATATTATCTATAATTCTACTATTTACTTATGTTCATATTAAAGCTGTCCACTTGAGTCATAGTCAACAAATTATTTATATCTTGAGATAAAGAATTATAAATTAATATTCGCTTGATTTTTTTGAAACTAGACTCAAATATATTTCTACCATAAATTTTTCAGAATTTATAGTTTAGCCAATAAGTACAGTAAAATCTTCAAATTTATCCTTGTTCTGTTGTTTGGCAGCTTTGGCCTTTGCTTACTAAAAATTAATTATCTCTTAGTACGGGGTTTGGTTGATATATCTGTTTGTTTATATTGAAAATAGACTCATCAATAATTTAAACATATAAATTTAAACCTCTAATTATTTTTTTACAATTTTTGATGATTTTCCAAAGTCAGAACAAGGGAATTTAATTTAAACCCCTAATCAATCTGACCCTGTCTCACAAAAATTCATATATCTCATAATATGAAATTCTTTTGCTTACACCGTTTCTTCCATGTAAAACTAGGCTCAATAGGATTTAATTTAGTACTTTAATTAAACTCTAATTAAATTTCAATAATTTTTGGTGAATTTTCAAAGTCAGACTACTGCTGCTGTCCAAACTGTTTTAGTGTAAAATATTGATAACCAAATTTATAACACCCTCCTGTTCTTTCTCTACAATATTTCCCATAAATTCCTCTTATTTCCCTTCACTAACATATCAAGAACATAGAACCTTATATAATAAAACTCTACTTTTAACATCATTTTCATACTTTTTCAATAATATTAAACTCAAAAATATATTGAAATCTTGATGTTCTTACCTTGTTCTATTGATTTCAATCTTTAACTTGATTTTCTCTCTACTCTAACTTCTATATCTTGAATCTAACTTGATATTATAGCTCCCCATTGTCTCCTTATTATTTTTCTCTCTTGGTAGCTATGGAAATTCTTTTGATTTCTAAGTGAAAATGGTGAATTTTTGATAAAAGGACCAAATTGTAAAGAAAGGAAAATTTCTTTCTTCTCTTCTCTTCTCATGTGGGTGCATGAAAAGATGATGAGAATTCTTCATATTTCTTTCCTTTTATACTAAATAAAATAATAATAAAACATCTCATTAAAATATTAATAAAATAATATTTATCTAATTAAATAATTATAAAATATCATCAAAATATCTCTAATGTCATCATTACCTTCTAGAGTTCTCTCTCTTTCTAATTGACTATTTTTCCCTTTATGATCTTTTAAAATTACATCCTTGAGTCATCACTTAATTTGGTAAAACTACGATTTAGTCCCTCATAATTCTTCACCTATTCAATTTGGTCCTAATTCATCCATTTTCCTTAGTTTCTAGATCATTCCACCCTTAAAATATTTTCACTATTGGTCCTTTAACTTTTCATATTTACACTTGAACCCCTCAAATTTTGAGTATTTACTCTTGGGCAACAAAATTTTTCTCACTTTTGCGATTTAATCTTTCTTGAATTAATATGTCATAATATACTTCCCAATGTTGACATTACTTAAAATTTCCCTTTTTGTCATTTTATTTCCTTATTTTACTATATCAAGGATACTATCTTACTTTCTTACTATAGTAATTTTTAGGGTATTACAACGGCCGTGTAACTCACTACTTTGGATTTAGAGTCACATGGGATAGGAAAACGGGCGTGTGTCCAGGCCGTGTGAGAGGTTGTGAGTCATACAAGTGTGTGCTTGGTCGTTGTGCCAAACCGTATAACTCACTATTTTGAGCTACATGACCGTGTGGACCACACGGGCCAGACACCCATGTCTTGTGGATCCACACAGGCGTGTGGGCCAAGATACTAAAATTTTTCCTAGGACCGTAAGCGTCATGCAAATCGAACATAGGCCTTCTATAGGGTTTGTATGATCTGAATTAGATTGTACAACTGGATATTTAATATTCTAAGGCTGAATAATCAATTATATGTACGTATAATTGAAGTAGTAATTGTTGAATGATAATGAGCTGTATCATCTAATTGTGGATTGTAATTGAATAACTGTATGTACATCCCTAATATTTGATATTTTTAGTCTACATCCGCATTGGGTAGGAGTGGTATAAAGAAGGAAGTGTCGATAATTTAATGATTTGCCGAATTGAGTAGCTAAGCCACAACTCTGTATTTGATTCTAGCGATTTATCGTATTCTGATCTAGTAGCTATTCTGTAATTACTCTGATATGTGTCATACCGACACAAATTGGTGTATAGGGCTAGATGTGCACTTAATATCCTATATGGGGTGTTTGGATGGTCGGAGATGGTGTGTAGTGGATGGGGCGTAGGAATCTGCATCCGATTCTAATCTGTTCTACGTCTTACCTGAACTATTACAATATTACTGAGTATCATCCGTTTAAGATTCTGTATCTGAATTTGGGTAATTATTGTTATATATGTATTGTTGTTTTGCCTATATATCAATTACACATATTGAGTTATAAGCTCATTTTATTCGTTGATTGCATTACAGATAACCCATAGAGTTAGGAGGGTTACCGTGTCGGGAGCTCGGTCATCTCCCTTTATTAAAATTTTACTATTTGTTTAAATTTGAATTAACATATGTTTTATTTCAGATTTTGGTTTATAAGCTCAAATTTCCACGTTGGTTTGGTGTTTTCTAAATGACGAAGTTTAAATTACTTTAATGTTGGTTTTTTTAAACGTTTTGATGTAAGCTCCAGACTTGGTTTTAACGTCTAGGCCGGGTATGGGGTGTTACAGGGTTAGAACGCACGCTTGTTCGGGATTGCAATTCGGTGATTCTGTTAGCATTTTGATGCTCTCTGGTGTCTTTTGGGGAAACCCGTGTATCCAAGTCATGTTGCTATAGTTCATCGAGCTATGAAAATTATGATTAATCTCAAAATGACTTATTATTTTCAATGATTATTCATTAAAAGGTTTGTATTAAAGTAATATCATGTTTGAACGTTTCATTTGGTATTGATGAAATGAAATGTCTATGTTATGTATATGAAGGTTTTGGTTGAACTGTTAATTAGCATGAATTATTTGAGGAACTAATTCTGTACTAATTGTGTGAATTCTCGTACTGTCAGGTGAAATTAATCTAAGCTATATTTTTTTTTACATTGTTAATTGAGGTAAGTTGATTTGAATTTCATCTATGAACTTACTAAGTTATTTAAGCTTAACCTGTTTGTTCTTATTTTCTATAGTTAACATTTTGTGGAACTGGTTGAGCGAATCAATTTCAAGGTTCACATTATCAAACTTCTATTTCGGTAGTTTTGATTTGGTTATTTCGATTTGTGGCATGTATATAGGGTTTTGAAGTTGTTAAACTTAAAGTTCTTGTTGAATTTACAAGCTTGTTTAAAGTTGTTATAAAATGTTAAGTTTATGTTTTATATTAAACTTGTGATGAATGTTGAATTGGACATTTTGGTTTTGGAATCTTATGGTTTTTAGGTTGACTATATTTGCCTTTGGAAAGTTTGTATAAATGGAAGATTTTGGCATATATTATTTGAGCCATAGTTGATAATTGAATGAGATTAACATGTTAATATATCTTTGATTTGAATGTTTGATGTTAATGTTTGAATTGAGGTGCCAATGAGGGAATATTGGTTAGGCACTTAGGGTGATTGTGAATTGATATATTTTGACATGTTTTGGCACATTTTAAATAGGTTTGGATGTTGGTTAATGAATGGCTTGGAACCTAAGAGAGGGTGTGTGAAATGACTTGTGTTTGAAGGTGTTTTTGGGTACACACGGCCTGTGACATGGTCTGCCAAACGGTCATGTGCCCCACGCGATTGTAAGACACAACCATGTGCTTTGTTTAATTTTTGTGATTTTAGGTCCAAGCAGTTTCAGAGAGTTACATGGCTTGGAGACATGGCTGTGTGACCCTGAATTATATGAGCATAGATTATTACATCGTTTGGTCATACGGTCATGTCTTTGCACCACATAGGTTGAACCCTGTCACACTACCTAACCACACAATTGTATGAACCCTGTTTTAACTATTGAACTTGAAATCAAAAGAATTAAATGAAAATATATAAAGACGATCTTTTAATTTTCAATAGTTAATTGTACCAATAAATCTTCTCATATTGAATTTAGATAAAATAATTGTGAATAATTAAATCACAACCCGACTTCACTTAATCTGTTCTACCTCAAAGTATACACAATTGAACCACATTATCTAAAAACAAAAAAAAAAACAATTATGAGTTTCACCTATAAAATTGGTGGTGTTTGTCTATATAATTAATTCAATTAACTATATCTATAACTAGTTATAAATTCTCTGTGTTTTATATACCTTTCACCCATAAATCAATGTCTTCATATTTATTTTTTCCCTCTCTTTTCTTTTTGAGAATCCTCCCATGTAAAATTATAAAGAAAGACAGAAAATCCATCTCAACTTAAAATCTTTTATTAATCATTTATATATTATAAAATTTTAAGTATATTTATATATTCATTTTGCATTTGTATTTTTTTAATATATGATGTTTTTTTTAATAACTTATAAATCATTTCGTCTCAAATATTATCCCGCATGCAAAAAGACACTTCACTCTCCTTTTGTTAGTGAGCCATGTGAGTATCTCTAGAAGCCAGGGACCCTCTCAAGTCTCAACCATCAAATACAAAGCTCTCTCCATTTTTATTTATCATTATTTTATTTAACTATCTCAACTTTTCGCGTAGATCATAAAAAATTATAATTATTTATGTATGTAATAGGTAAAATTAAAAAAATAATATAATTATAATTATTTTAATAATTTGTAAAAATTAAATTAAATTAAAATTTGATTTAAAAATAAATAAAACCAAAATTTATATTTAACATTCTACATTACAACAAAATTAATGAATAGTATTGAGATTTATCTCAAACCTTTTTCATTATTATACTTGATGATTAAAATCATGTGATTTTGAGAGAAAAATAATTTTTTAATTTCTTTTACCACAAGTTTTAAGATTTTTTTTTATTTTTATTTTTAGCTATGAAGGGTATATTTCTAACCCTCTTGATAAAAAGTTCAAAATGAGCTTCTTTTGGTTGTGTTTTCTGAAGATTGTTAATAGGCTTTAAATTCTTTTAATCATTTTTCCCACTTGTTTCGAGGGCTTTTGATTTGTTTTTCTGATGTAAAATTAGAGGGTCGAGTTGAAAAAAAGTAAAAGAAAAATGAAATCCTTGAGCAGTGTAGGGCTTGGTTTGAGCATAGTTTTTGGCTGTCTTGTATTAGCTTTGATTGCTGAAGTATATTATCTGTTATGGTGGAAGAACAGGTTAAGAACAAGCACAGATCTTGAAAATGATTTAAAAAATCCAGGTAAAGATTTGCTTTACATGTTTTGTTTCATCAGCTTCCATGCCTAACTCAACTTTGAATCCTCAAGAAATTATATTTGCAGAAGAAGAGCAAAGTCATCATCATCATCATCATCGTAATCTGCAATCGAACAAAGATTTGTTGTTGAAGCCTTTAGATGAAGAGCATGGGAATGGAAATGGAAATGGAAATGATGAGCAGCTGCCACCCAGATTTCTCTTCACAATTACTGAAGAAACAATGGAGGATTTGGAGTCTTTCGAAACCCCATACTTAACCCCTTTTTCTTCACCTCCATTTTTTACCCCTCCACTAACTCCAATTGATGTTGCTTGTTTCAGTCACCAATTGGGATTCAACCCTTTGTTTGAACCCGAAGCTGATGCAAATTTTAATAGGTTAAGTTCATCATCATCATCATCATCGCTTCATCCTCCAGCTTCGAGGTTCAAGTTTTTGAAAGAAGCTGAAGTGAAGCTTCATAGGAAACCATTAAAGGAAGATGTTCATAACAATGGCGGATTTAAGCTTTCTTCAGATTATCTCAGAGAGGAAGAAGATGGATCTTTTATCACAATCATTGTTGATAACAACAAAGAAGAAAGGTTTAGTCACATTAATCAGCACCAAAGTCGTACTCCTTCTCAGGTACTTCGTTTTAGTTAAGACTTGTAATTCACGTATTCTTATCAAGTATGTGGATTTTATCCTATCATAATTTTATGTGGATAATTTGTGTTATATCGATTTTGTAAGTTCATAATTATAATTATAAATAATACATATTTCAATAGATTATTATAATTAAAATAAAGTATTGTAGCGTTTATATTAAAAATAAAAACCTATTTAATGAAATTCAAACCATATAATTTACATAGGTTAGAATCTAATCTTTAATGTCCGCTTCATTACTTGTATATATTTTTCATATTTATAAAAATTAATATTATTAAATTTATGATTATCTTTTTTAATAGTATTATTTCGAAAATTTAAACCGTATTTTTCTCATAAAAATAAAATATACCTTATTATTACATTCTTAATTATGTTATATTAATTTTCAATCTTGTGTGTCGTTATTTTTTTAATATTCATAAAGTATATAGTCGTATAATACGAATTTAATTATTAACCTTCAACATTCAATTCGCCAACAGACACGGCTGTTCCCTTCTAATCAACAATATTTTTAGAGTTTCTTGACCAACCCAATTATTATTTTTATTTGTACTTTTTTGTTTTTTTTATTCTTAATTTCTTTGGTAATTTTTTCAGGGAGAGAGGCAACATCCTCTTCCAAACATAATGATGTGACATTAGGTTATTTAGATTTAAAACCTGTATATAAATAAAAGATAATAATTTTGTCTATTGTTGGTAAAAAAAATCATAAATGAGTTTGGAATGCTGTGAAATTTCTATTATTATTTCATTATAATTTAAAAATATATTAGATGTGCTGATTGACTTTTAATTTGATTGGCATCAATATTATTGTCAGTGTAGGAGGACATAGATTCGAGTATATTAAAGCACATTATCTTCCTATTTAAGAGTTGGGAAGAGCTATAAATAGTTTTAAGTATTGTATACAAAATAGATGATAAAAAGATTAATGTTTAAAAAAAAACACACTAAAATGTTATCATAAAATTAAAATATTGAATAAATAATTTAATAAAAATAAGAAAAACTAAAAATTTATTTAATAAAATTTATAACGCAGGTGGGGCTGGTGGTGTTACTTGTTTTATTTCAATCTACCCATCTCCTTCTCCTTTTCTCCTTTTAACTTATGTAATTATTCTCTGAGTCAATTTGAATTTCACGTTATAAATATAACTAGGAATAGGAAAAAAATAGTTAAATATTAAATTCATATAAATATAAATTATTAATTTATTAAATTTTATATAAATATTTTATATTTAAACACAATTAAATATAATAAAATATATAAATACAATAACATACATGAACGACCCAATATGATTCTTGTTTAATGTTTACACAAATAATGAATAATATCTTTTCCTAAAAAAAGAATAATATCTTATATATATATACATGGTAATTTATATATTTATTTAGTATTAGGCTTTTTTTTTTAAAGGCAACTTACTCCCGAGTTACTATATGAGATAGTTCTTCTTCTAGTAATCCCCATTGAGTTCCGCATTATTTACTTGTGTACTCCTTATGGTGGTGCATCAAAAGTTTACGCCCGGGGTATTGCTACTAGAAAGTTTGTCTATGAAGTGAATAGACATTGTTTGCCTTCCTATATATATATATATATGCTTTATCTGTACTAGCCAAGGTCACTGTATCATTTGCTTATGACAAGTTTCTTCCTTCATTGGTGTCTTCATGAAGTATTGTTACCACCACAAAATATGTCTAAATTTGAAATTCATGTTATTTCAAGTCCATTTAAAATTACCTTTAATTCCGACAATATCATTTCAACCATTTCTCTTGTCTATCACGAAAGACTCCCCATGTTCTAACATTGTTTCAATTCCTTTTTTTTTCCATCTACATTTGTTAAAGTTGAGTGACTCAAATCCTAGTTAGAATAAAATAGTGGTAAAATAGAATAAAAGTAAAATTCATATAGAACTATATTTCTTTTATTTTACATTGATTAGAATAAGGTTTTTCAACCTATAAATAGATGTAGTCTAAACTCCTATTGTATCATTTGAATTTCAACATTAGTGAATTTTCTTCTCTTTTGTCCGTGGTTTTTTTTCCCAAAAGGGTTTTCACATAAAATCTCTGTGTTCTTATTTTTTCTTCCTTTTTGCTTTGCGATCGTTTTATATTGTCATTATCGACATTAGCTCTACAAATTGGTATCAAGAGCTTTTCGAGTTACTTGTCTTGATCACGGTAATGGCGACATTAAAGTATGATATTTTGCTGTTGGATTGCAACACCATATTCGCGTTGTGGCAGATAAAGATGCAGAAGTTCTTGTACAAATGAATTTGGAGGAAGCACTGCTAATGATAGATAAGATGCCTTCGACATTGACGGAGGAAGAGAAGAAGTGTAAAGATTGAAATGCTTTAAAAAAATTACATCTACATTTGTCGAATGAAATTCTACAAGATGTGATGAAGGAGAAGACTGTCGCTGCATTATGGGCAAAGCTACAGTAGCTATGCATGTCGAAAACCCTAACTAGTAAGTTGCAAATGAAGCAACGTCTTTATGCTCATCAATTGGAGGAATGTGCGTCCATGCACAAACACTTAACTGTGTTTAAAGAAACTCTCTCAAACTTAAAGGCCATGGAGGTTTAGTATGATAAAGAAGATTTAGAGTTCATTTCCCCTACCTTATTCAACCTTTTAGAGATACGATTTTGTATAACCGCGAATCTATCACAGTTGATAAAGTATATGCTTCTTTAACCTCGTATGACAAGATGAAACATCTTGTGGTTGGATCTAACTCTCAGGGAGAGGGTCTCATTGTTTGTGAGAGACAAGAATGAAATACTGATGATAATTGTGGGAGGACACATGAACGAAATCCTTGTAAATCTAATGGTAGATCAAGATCTTCAAATAGAGGTAAAACCTGTAACTTCTGCAAGAAGAAAGGACACATTAAATCTGAGTGCTATAAGTTGCAGAACAAGATCAAAAGGGAGGCTGCGAATTAAAAGGGAAAACAACCAGAACAATCCGGTGAAGCTGATGTTGTAGAAGGTTACTGCGATGGTGAACTCCTAGTTATTTCTATCGACAAGTCTAAAGTGAGCAATGAGTGGATCCTTGATTCTGGTTGCACCTTCCATATGAGTCCTAATCAAAATTGGTTTACAATATATGAAACAATGTATGAAGATGTTGTTTTGATGAGAAATAATGCTTCATGTAAAATCACAGGTATTGACACGACCAAAATTAAGATGTTCGATGGAGTCGTCAGAACACTTAGTGGCATATGACATGTACCATAATTGAAGAGGAATTTGATTTTGTTGAGTACTCTTAATTCAAATGAGAACAAGTACATCTGTTGGATTGCAACACCATATTCGCGTTGTGGCAGATAAAGATGCAGAAGTTCTTGTACAAATGAATTTGGAGGAAGCACTGCTAATGATAGATAAGATGCCTTCGACATTGACGGAGGAAGAGAAGAAGTGTAAAGATTGAAATGCTTTAAAAAAATTACATCTACATTTGTCGAATGAAATTCTACAAGATGTGATGAAGGAGAAGACTGTCGCTGCATTATGGGCAAAGCTACAGTAGCTATGCATGTCGAAAACCCTAACTAGTAAGTTGCATATGAAGCAACGTCTTTATCCTCATCAATTGGAGGAATGTGCGTCCATGCACAAACACTTAACTGTGTTTAAAGAAACTCTCTCAAACTTAAAGGCCATGGAGGTTTAGTATGATAAAGAAGATTTAGAGTTCATTTCCCCTACCTTATTCAACCTTTTAGAGATACGATTTTGTATAACCGCGAATCTATCACAGTTGATAAAGTATATGCTTCTTTAACCTCGTATGACAAGATGAAACATCTTGTGGTTGGATCTAACTCTCAGGGAGAGGGTCTCATTGTTTGTGAGAGACAAGAATGAAATACTGATGATAATTGTGGGAGGACACATGAACGAAATCCTTGTAAATCTAATGGTAGATCAAGATCTTCAAATAGAGGTAAAACCTGTAACTTCTGCAAGAAGAAAGGACACATTAAATCTGAGTGCTATAAGTTGCAGAACAAGATCAAAAGGGAGGCTGCGAATTAAAAAGGAAAACAACCAGAACAATCCGGTGAAGCTGATGTTGTAGAAGGTTACTGCGATGGTGAACTCCTAGTTATTTCTATCGACAAGTCTAAAGTGAGCAATGAGTGGATCCTTGATTCTGGTTGCACCTTCCATATGAGTCCTAATCAAAATTGGTTTACAATATATGAAACAATGTCTGAAGATGTTGTTTTGATGAGAAATAATGCTTCATGTAAAATCACAGGTATTGACACCACCAAAATTAAGATGTTCGATGGAGTCGTCAGAACACTTAGTGGCATATGACATGTACCATAATTGAAGAGGAATTTGATTTTGTTGAGTACTCTTAATTCAAATGAGAACAAGTACACAGCTGGAAGTGGGGTTCTGAAGATTAGCAAGGGTTCCCTTATTGTGATAAAAGGGTAGAGAAAGACTGTTAAGTTATATATTTTGCAAGGTTTTACTATTACTGGTGATGCAACTTTCACTTTCTCTTCCTTGTCAGATGATGATGTTACTAGACTTTGGCATATGCGTCTAGGGCATTTGAGTGAGAATGACATGGCAGAATTAAGAAAAAGAGGACTTCTAGATGGACAAAGCATTAGCAAACTAAAGTTCTGTGAGCACTGTGTTTTTGGGAAGCAAAAGAGAGTTTGATTCACCAGAGGAATCCATATCACGAAAGGAACGCTAGATTATATTCATTTTAATCTTTGGGGACCATTCAGAGTGCTTTCGAGGGGTGGCGCTAATTATATGCTGACGATCATTGATTATTTTTCTAAAAAAGTTTTGGCATTCTTCTTGAAGCAGAAAAGTGATGTGTTTTTTACATTTAAGGCTTAGAAAAATATGATCAAGAAGCAAACAAGAAAACATATATAACACCTTCACACAAATAATGGCTTGGAATTCTGTTTTGATAAGTTTAATGAATTGTGCAAATAAGAAGAAATCATGAAACATTTGATAGTTCGTTATACTCCACAACAAAACAACGTTGTAGAATGGATGAATAGAACAATCATGGAAAATGTTCAATGTATGTTGTCGAATGCTTGTTTATCGAAGTTGTTTTGGGCTGAAGCGGCCTCTACTACATGTTTTTTTGATTAACCGATCTCCGTTCGTTACCACTGAGAAAAAGACTCCACAAGTGGTATGGTTTGGTAATCATGCTAATTATTATGATTTGAAGAATTTTGGGTGTCCTGCGTATGCTCATGTTGGTAATGAGAAATTGTAACCTAGATCTATTAAATGTATTTTTCTTGGTTATAAGGCTAGTATTAAAGGGTATAAGTTATGGTGTCCTGAAAATAGAAAAGTTTTGATTAGCTAAGATGTTAGTTTTAATGAAACTGCTATGCTACCTAACTTATCTCTTAAAGACTTTTCTAATAAAGGTCAACAAAAGTAGGTGGAGCTTCAGATTGATCCAAGATCTACAATAGAGTCTACTCCTCAAGTTAGTATAGAAACTCAGAGTAGAGTTTATTTTTTACCATAATATTCTAGTGCCAAGAACAGTCCTAGAAGAGAAATTAAACCTCCAAAGAGGTACACCGAGGTTGGTCTAGTTGCTTATGCTTTAAATGTGGCTGAAGATATAGATGCAAATCAAGAGCCATTTACTTATTCTGAGGCAGTTAGTTGTGAAGATTCAAGAAAGTGGATGATTTTCATCAAGAAGAGATGAAATCGCTCCATAAGAACAGAAAATGGGATCCAGTGAAGCTTCTTAAAGGTAAGAAGGTTGGTTTTTGTAAATGGGCGTTCAAAAAGAAATAAAAAAGAACTTTAGGAGTTGAAGAACTCAGATACCAAACAAGGCTGGCTGTAAAAGTTACGGTCAAATTCCAGGTGTAGACTTCACGGATGTATTTTCTCCAGTTGTGAAGCATAGTTCGATTAGAGCCTTGCTTGGTATTATGGCCATCTATGATTTGGAGCTTGAGCAGTTAGATGTAAAAATAGCATTCTTGCATGGAAAACTTGAGGAAGATTTTACATGCAACAACCAAAGGGTTTTACAGTCTCAAAAAAGGAGGACTATGTTTGCTTGCCGAAAAAGTCCCTTTATGGTTTGAAACAGTCACCAAGGCAATGGTACAAGAGGTTTGATTCTTTTATGACTACTCATGATTTTTAAAGAAGCAACTTTGACAGTTGTGTTTTATTTTAAGAAAAACAATGATGGTTCTTTTGTGCATCTACTCTTCTATGTTGATCACATGTTGATAGTAACCAAAGATAAATGAGAGATAAGAAAGGTCAAAGCCCATCTTAGTAAAGAATTTGAGATGAAGGACTTGTGAGCAACAAATAAGATACTTGGAATGGAGATTCTTAGAGATAGAAAAGCATGTAAATTGTACCTAAGTTAAAAAGGGTACATTGAGAAAGTTCTTTGCAAGTTCAATATGCAGAATGCCAAGCCTATTAGTACTCCATAAACAACCCACTTCAAGCTTTCATCAACTTTGTCTCTACAATCAGATGATGAGATTGACTACATGTCACGTGTTCCACATTCTAGTGCAGTGGGATCTCTCATGTATGCTATGGTTTGCTCACGTCCAAATTTATCATATGCAGTTAGTGCAGTCAGTAGATACATGCCGAATCTAGTAAAGAACACTAGAAATCAGTTTAGCGGATTTTTAGATACTTTCGAGATACTATTGATGTTTGCTTACAGTTTGAAAGAACTATAGATGGAGTCATTGGGTATGTCGGTTTTGATTTTATTGGAGACCTTGATAAAAAAATATCTCTCACAGGGTGTGTCTTTATTATTAGGGGTTGTGCAATCAGTTGGAAAGCCACTTTGCAAACTATAGTTACTTTGTCTACTACTGAAGCTAAGTACACGGTGATTATTAAGGCTTGTAAAGAAGTTATTTGATTAAAAAGACTCTTTGGTGAACTCAGTAAAGACCTTTAGATCAATACAGTGTTTTGTGATAGTCAGAGTGTCATCTTTCTTATGAAAGATCAAATGTTTCATGAGAGAACAAAGCACATTGATGTTCGGTATCATTTTTTGCATGATATTATTGGTCATGAAGATATTTTTGTGAGCAAATGTAGTACTCATGAATATCCTGTAGATATAATGACTAAGTCACTTCCTATAACCAAGTTTGAGAGCATTGTTTGAACTTGGTTGGTGTTCATTTTTTAAGAACACCCCTTAAGGGGGTTTCATGGAAAAGGTGGAGAACTTTTTCGTTGAGAGTTCGTGGTGAAGAACTTATTCGTTGAGAATTCGTGTCAAGGTGGATATTGTTAGAGTTGAGTAACTAGAATCCTTGTTAAAATAAAATACAGTGGTAAAAAAAGAGTAAAATACATATAGAACTATATTTATTTTTTTACATTGATTAGAATAAGGTTTTTCAACCTTATTATACTTCATCTATTTGACATTGATTAGAATAAGGTTTTTCAACCTATAAATAAATGTAGTCTGAACTCTTTTGCCCGTGGTTTTTTCCCTAAAAGAGTTTCCACGTAAAATCTGTGTGTTCTTATTTTTTTCTTTCCTTTTTCTTTACAATCTTTTTTATATTTTCATTATTAACATTAGTTCAACAACATTCAACTTAACTATCCCTATTATGGTGGTTGCCAACCTATACATCTAATCTCCTTTCAGTGCTTAGCTTGCTCCCTTTGCTATGATGCCTTAAAGTTTTTTGGCTTATGCATATGACTGGTTAAGTACAACCATAACATGTAAATTTATTGCATTAACGACTACTTTGTTTCTCTACTACCGCATTTGCTAACATACCAAGCTAAAAAAGATACCCCATTCTACCTTAACATACAATGAAACTTTGATTCATCATGTTTTCAACTAACCATTCACGGAAAGGTAGTGAGAAAAGTCTAAATCGGTTCTCATTAGGAATTAGTTTCAACTAGAGGTGATCATGGGCCGAGCCGAGTTCGGGCCGGGTCCAGACAAAATTTTAGGCCCGTTTTCTAGGCCTGGGCCTGGCCCAGCCAATATTAAATTTTACAACACCAATAAAGTATATATTTAATATATATTTAATTAAAAAGTATATTTGATTAAAAATAAAAAATATATATTTAATATATAATTTGGGCCAAGCTCGAGCCAAAAAAATTTTACCCAAGGCCCGATTCCTTTTTTAAACGGGCCTCTTTTTTGCCCAAACACATATTTTGGGCCTATATTTTTACCCGAACTCTTCCATTTTTCGAGCGGGCTATCGGGCCCGGCCGGGTAGCCCAACCCATGATCATCTCTAGTTTCAACCATACCAACTTCATTGTATGGCAATCACAAACGGTATGCAAATTGGATTCCTATGTACCACATTTACATCATTCGAAGTTGGCAAGTAGCCTATTATACATCAAAACCTACAAGAAATTTCAAATACTCTAAGGTACCTGTAGCTTTTAGATTGTGTGCTATACATCCTCCTTGTTGTTCCAATTCTCCTTACAAAGAAATTTGTGAATTGTAGCCAAAGAGAGTCGGCCATTATTTTTCCACGTCCATAAAAATTTATCAGACACAATTCCCTCTCGAGGATGACATATTATCTATATATTCAAAATCACCTCTTGTGGGAGACAAACAACAAAACTCTCCTATTGCCATCTACCATCTTCATCAGTTATCTCATTAACTTGACAACCATCATGTTCATGTTATTCATTCAAACAATATTTGCAATATGGTCCAAATTTTAGTAACCAAATATCTTTTCAAAAACATGTAGTTAAACATCTCCAAGGGACAAAAACACAAACCCAAAGGGAGTCCTTGTTAGTAAGTTGAAGTTGAGCTTCACCATGAACGACTTATATTGAGCCTTTAGTCTCTACAAACCCCCTTGTTTTCCAAGGGTTGACAACAATTATCCTATCGAATAAGAGTGGGATTTTTCTTTTCATTCGTTACTCCCTAAATAAAATTTCTAGCAAATCTTTTAATCTCATTGCACACATTAGATGGAGTCAATGAAAATTACATAAAATAATTTGGTATAGAAAGGAGCACTGATTTTGCAAGAGTTACTCTACCCAGCCAGGATAATAGTTTCACGTCCTATTCATTTAGTCTTTATTGGACTTTGATAAAGACAAATTTATAAGTCTCTTTGGTCACTATTTTACTGAATAGAGGAACATCGAGGTACTTTCTTAAATTTGAGACTTGAAATCCCAACGTCATGTTTATTTACAAAGTTGCATTCTTATCAACACTCGACGAGAAATATAATTGAGTCTTTCGGGCATTAATCTTGTAACCTGAGTACTTAAAAAATAAAGGAGAACACATTAACCACTATTTTTCTTTGTTAAAAATTTACCTAGTAGAACAAAACCTCATCATCAACAAAAAACAGGTGGAAATAAGTAACCCATTCCTCAATTTTTTAATCAACTTCCAATCCTTAGCCATAACAACTTTGTTAATACAATGGCTCAAACATTCCATTCCTAAAACAAAGAGATATGGGGACAAAGGATCACTTTGTCTGACACCTTGGGAATGTTTAAACTCTAAAGAAATGATCTCATTCAAGAGAATTTGCATGGAAACATTGTCACAAAATTCATGATAATCCACAAAAAAAAGGAATGCCTACTTTAGTTAAAGAACTGACCAAGAAGTCCCATCGAATTAGGTCATATGCTTTTTCAATGTCCACTTTAATCGTCATATTCCTTTTCCTCCTTTTTCAAGTCCACATAGAGTGTATGACCTTTTAATTTATGATAATGTTGCCAATATTGTTTCTTCTTGCTACAAAACTCATTTGATTTAAAGACACAAGCTTCAACATAATGTTCCGAAGTCCATTTATGATGGTTTTGGTTATCACTTTGTACAGAACTTTACATAAGCTTATGGGTCTGAATTATGATATCGATTCTGACGCAAACTTTAAGAATCAAGATCGATAGAGTTTAGTAATCCAATGATTAATCAGAACTCTATTGAAAGCTTCTTCCACAAGTTTGCAAATCTAAGCACCCACAATTTCTCTTTGACTTTGATAAAACTTATCATGCAATTCATTTAACACTAAAAGCTTTTAGAAGGGCAATTTCAACAATAGTAGTCTTTATTTCTTGACTTGTTACATTCGAAATGAACATATCAACCTTACCTCCTTTTAAAGTCAAAAATACATTCTCTAATTGTGAGTCTTTCTACTTCACCTCCCTCATAAACATATAGTATGTTAAAGAATTGTATTGTTTTCTCTTTTAGTATGCATCATCAAAATACCATTGCTAGTCTTCTAGTTTTAGAGCTTCTATTCAGTTTTTTTCTTCTTCTAGCCATTATCTTAATATGAAAATACTTGATATTCTTATCTCATTTTGTTAGCGAACCACTTCTTAAATTTTGTTTCAAAAGTGTTTCTTTAATGTCTAGGATCTCATTCACCTCCATTTGAAGCTTCAACTCCAACTCACTCAAATTAACTGTGTTATGAGTTTCCAAAGCTCTTTGAATCCCCTTTTACCCTTATTGTTAATTACCTTCCTTTTTCACTCATTCAAGTTGCCAAAAACAAATTTATCTGATTCCTTGATTGTAGAAATCAGAAAAATAATTGTATTCTTTACACTACTGTCTAATAGCCAAGTTTTTTTGACAAGATCATTGAAAGAGGAGCGAGTCATCCATCCAACTAAAAATATAAACGGTCTTTGTCCCCGCCAAAATCTCTCATCCTCAATTTTAATAAAGAGAGGTCAATGGTGATATTTTAGTTTTTGAAGGTGTTGAATCCCTATGTTTGGCAATACCTCATCCGAAGACAAATTACATATAGTTTAATCTACTCTTTTATGTAAGTTCCCATATACCAAGTTAATCGTGGTCCGATGAACCCCAAATTTCTCATACTATTATCGAATATAAAATCATGAAACATCTTACAACTTCCATGATCCATTAAGACTCACCCTTTCCTTTTTGAATTGTAAAGAATCAAATTAAAGTCCCACGTAATCTTCTTGGACTCCTACAGATAATAGTAAGGGACAAAGAGGTTCCTACGTCTCCGAAGATACTTTATAGTGTATGGAATGGAAGTGATTATAAATCACAGTAAAAGTAATAGGTCAATTCCAACACACCCAAATATTTCCAAGTATTCTCTAGCTTCTATTCAATAAGAGAAATCAAAACCCAATTCTTTGATAACCTTATATGCCTTATTACCACTAATATAATTTTGCAACGGGTACTACTATGTCTAACTTAAACTCTTGCAAGTATGCTCTTATTTTTTTGTAAAGCATGGACTCTTACATCTATAGCAGTTCAACACAAGTATTCATAAATTCATAAAAGAGGAATATATGTACAATAAACTAACCTTTGTCAACACTCTTGGAAGACCTCATTTTCTTTATTCATCCTCAAATATTTCCACCTATATCATATTCCATCACCATATATTCACCTTCAAATACATCTTCCAATTGTTCACTGGTAAGTTGCATCTTTCATCATCTTTATCTTCACTGTAGTTCCTTTTATTTGTTTATGGAGTTCTCCTTAATTAAATTTATTAGTTTTAGATGATAAAATGGAAGATAAGTCATCATGATGTACACAAACCCTTTCACCCCCTTTATTTTCATCAATGTGCACTACTGTGTGGTTCTAGGGAAAACTTGCAAGTGCAAAGTGTTGGTTCCTCAGTTTTTGTAAAGGACATTTGAACCTATAGGGACAGAGTCTTACTAGGATGTTTCAAGTATTAGAGCCTAGCAGTTTCTGGGCTACTTGAGCCTATATCATTCATTTTACCATTTTTATTCTTTTTTGGATACATATGAACTTTTTTTGACACTAATCCTAAACTCTTCCTTATTTTTGGTTAAAGAATCTCCTTCTATATTAGCTCCTCACCATTTTTAAAAAATTCATCTCGATTTTATGCTGACTTCCCATACTCTTTCTTGAAATTTCTCTTGCTTCTCATCTCTACTAACATTTATGGCCCAAACCTTTCGACCTCCACTTTCCAGCTTACCTTCAATGATTCAGCTGCTAGCACGAAATCTTGAATTTTAGGATAAATCAGTTTAACATGGTCATACTTGTCACCTTCACAATAGTCATTCAGTAAACCTTTGTATTCCACCCGTTGAATCTTACCTTTAATTGTAATATTGTATATTAGAGGTTTCCATAAATCAATTAAAATTTTCATTCTCGCAAATTTTCCTTGTGCCCTATTATCTATGTTATAATCTATCTTCATAACCCTGCCAATGGTATTTCCAACCACCCATAAAAGGCTCTTCTTGTATACTGCACTTGATAAACCAATGAGACGTATTTAAACAACCACATCATCAATGTTTAACTGTGAGGTGATAAAAGTAGGAGTCTAAGGTTTCACAGTATGGTATTTCCCAAAGATAACCAAAGGTTCATTAAAAACAGCTTTATTAAAATCTTCTCTAGCATCAAAGTTCATTAAAAAATAATCATTTTCTAAATTGATTAATTGAATTGATTTTTAAGGCTTTCAAATGGAAAGGATTTTTATTCCAAAAAATGTTGAAGTTAATCTTATGGCCTAGTAACTTGATCTCTACAAATTTGGACATATTCTATTCCAATAGATTGTGAACTCTAAAAAAAACTTATTGTCGGAATACATCAAGAACACTAATGATAAAGTCATCCCCCATTAATTCAAAGTCGTCATACTTATTGTTCACACAAGATTTCTCATTGGCCCCAAAGAAATTCATAAGCTTATCCTTGAATGATGTTTTACGATCAATTAGATTTTCAACCACCATGTCTACTACATTAAGATGTTCATCTTTTTTAATAGTACCTTTTTTGGTTGCCTTTCTGCCATAATTACTGCCCAAATAATCTGGCGTACAGGTGTCAAAGTCGAGTTATTTGATCCAAAAATAACTATTGTTTTACTTTATGTTTAGTAATTATTCATATTAGGTTTTTTTTAACTACTATAATTATCATGATAAGAAGGGAAAATATTAGTAGCTCTTTCAAGGAAAAATTATTATGAGGTATTTCTTATTGCATCAACCATGGTATAATGCTATATAAGGCTAGAAATGGCCATGAAATGATTGTAGAAGAGTTTGGAAGAGATGGTGTAGCCATTGAGGAGGATACAACTAACCTCAATAGTGAATATTGATTATGTGAGGTTAAATTGTTTTTATACTTTGAATCATATTAATGGCATTGAAATCTTTTTGTTTTTTTGGAGTAGGCAAGGATATAAGCATTCTTGATATGGTATCTTGAGGAAACTTTTTGAAGCGGTTGGCTAAGTGCCAAGCAGAAGTGGCCACTTCCATCAATGATGCGACTTATAGATACTTGTCATAGTTGAAGTTGTAAATATATTGAAACAAAATATTTGGACTTCAAATGGTGCTACTATTCTAAATGTATGCAAACTCGAATCTGAAGAACAATCCATTTAATGCAACTTTCCTTAAAATATTGGAATGGATCGAATATTAAGCAATTGGATCCTTTGGATGGTGGAGATTAGATCGAGATAGCATTGGAGATACCATTGAATAATGAATCTCCAATAGTCCACTTCAAATTGATCTTTATTAGTATATTGTATTTACCTGTTTAATAGTTGTCTTTATTAAGGGATTGGATTGTAATTGATCTCCATTATGTTAGGAAGTCTTGAAAACTTCTATATATTGAGAGATTCGTATAGGTTTGTGTACAAAGAATTGAAAGCTCTAATCTATTTCTTAAGGTACATATTTCTTAATGCATTATAGAGTAAACAGTTTGTGTATACAACATAACTTAGTGGTAAGTGATCTAGGTCTTTAAGATACAAAACTGAGGTTGCTAACTAGGAGAGTGATAGTACTTATATCACTTGTGTTAGGGATTAAAGAAAGTGGATTTACTCATTGAGCTAGGCTCCACAAACGTAGGAAAACCAAGTTGTGTAAACAATCTCTTGTGTCATTTATTTGCTTTGTTTTCTGTTTGTTTAAAATAGTGGCACCCAAAATGGTCACTACAATTGGTCAAGAATTTTTATTCAAACACTAATAATTCTAAGTAATTAACAATTGTTCGATTTAACATTTGGTATTAGATTTTCCTACTTAGTGTAGCTAGTGGAATTCCCCAATATTGATTGCTAGATATGGAAGGATCTTCGAATACTCGTCATACTATGTTAGATAGTGAAAACTATGCCTACTTAAAGGGAAAGATGAAAGCCTGCATTAAGTCTACTGATGAAAAGTCACCGCGTAATGTTTTCTCTGGATGGAAAGCACTTATGTTCGAACTTGAAGTTGGAAGAATTCCTAAATCTAAGTTGGAATGGACTACTGATAAGGATGTCTAGCTAAAACCAATTCTAAGGCATTATATGTTATCTTTTGTAGTATCAATTAGCAACACTTTAATAGGATTTCAAAATGTATAGTTGCCTAGGAAGCATGGGATATAATTTAGACAACCCATAAAGGTTCCAACATAATTAGACAATCCAAGATGCAAAAATTGACTAGTAAATTCAAGTATCCAAGAATGCAAGATTCATATACCATTGGAGAATTCTGTGGCAAGCTTTGTGATTTGTCAAATTAGGTGTTTGCTTTTGAAGAAGAGTTGTAACACCCCATACCTGACCTGGTCGCCATGTCTGAGTTACAGGATGTCACATTCATTTTTGAAACAATTACAATCAATTACATTCAATTATATACCATTAAAAATTTAATTACGAGTAATAGAAGTATATAATAAAATAGACAAACATTTCTAGGTCTTATACGAGCTTACGAAAGCTCTATTGCAAACCTAAGGTTGAATTACGATTAATTTTTAATGTTTTCAAACTTTAGCATTGATGTCATGACATTGAGTGTTCCTCATTGCGACGCCACATACTGACTTGACCTTGTTGCAATGAACATTTCTTGATGTCGTGGCGTGACATATGGATTTGATCTTGTCATGTCGTAACATAATGTTTCCAAATGGTACCGATTTGACACCACTTGCAATTACCAAAATAACTAATATGCACTTCCATAACTTATTTTTAGCCAAACACTTTATTTTAGCAGGTTCAATTCTAACCAAATCTACCTTAGACATAATTTTACAATTAACATACACAATGTGTAACATTGTCATACAACATATAAGCTCAATTCATGATATGACCAATCATAACATCTAGTATGTGAAACTATTCAAAATAGCCTTGCCATAACTGCATTTTGGAAGCATTTCAAGCATTAAGACATTCAAATACATGATATAATCATTTCGTATCCTCAAAATACCAATTCTAGTTTCAACTATAAACATATTCATACCAATTACCCAAAACCAACTTAACCTAGCTACATGCCATACTAAAAAGTAAATGGGATTATACAAATTTTGTTGAGTTGGAGATAGCTTCTTGGATGCTAGATCTACTATTCTCACTCTCGATGATCCACTATACCTGCGCACAGAGAAAACAAATCGTACGCTAAGTGAAAATGCTCAGTGGTATTTCCATGATTCGAGTCAATATAAACAAGTATAAACTAATGCATACATTCAATTCAAATTCAATTTATAACCTATTCTCATGTCATTTCATACTGAAACACCTTCACTTTCACATTGACAAATATATAACTAATCCTACACACCAAATCATTAGGTATGCACACATGCTTAACAACTCTCAACAATTTCACATACCATTTGATTCATCTCTAGTTACATACATATTCTTTCATTTATCATCATTAGCATCTATACACATATGTCTAATTTCATACCAACATTTCAATCATTTCCGAGCCTATTGGCTCATTATTTATCTATCAGCCCTCAGGGCTCGCTTTAACTCATTTCACATGCTGATCTATATCATATTTCAATCATAATTCATTCCATATATCATTTAGCCAATTCATGTGTTTTTGACCCTATTAACCATACACAGACTCAGAATAGATATGTGAATGCGTCACCTCCGGTTGCCCGACAACAATGGTTTTCACAATCTGAATATCATGTCACCCTGGATTGGCCAAGAACAATGACTTTATATGTACAATCTACCATCCCGGGTTGCCCGACAATGATGGGTTCCAATCAATATCCTGACCCTAAGGCATGCTAACTATATCTAACCTTGTCCGAACAGCCAATAGGATAATCAAATTTCCAATTATGGTATATTTTTGTTTCATAATACACCATTTAAATTTCATTGATATTTCACCAATTCATCATATCACATAACATGTTTCAACACAATTCGATGCCATATATCATATATAAATCAAATCACACTTCTTCCTATGCTACTCAATTTAGTCTCTAACTTGATGTTCAATCTCAACCATTGCAATTCAATTCAAATAACCAAAACAAACTCACCTCAACATTATATAATGCAAAATCACATGAATATGAAGTAATTAAATTCATCTCGAATCATAGAAATACAAACCGAAAGTTTGCGTCACTCGTCGTTGGCTTTCACTTTTCCTTTCCCTTTTTATGGCTCGTTGTTGTATTTAGCTATGAATAATAATTCAGCTATAACACAATATAAATTTCCATCCAATTCACATTCAAATACAAATCCATCATAATTTTCAATTTATTCAATTTAGTCCCTAAATTCGGGAAAAGTAAAACTTTTGGTTTAGAGCTTCAAATTAAAATCTGATTTCACATACACTTATTAAGGACCCTCTACTTACTATTCCTACTTCAATTTCATAATAATTTTTTATTCTATTCAATTTGGTCCCTAATGTACAAAACTAACAATTAAGTTTTACAATTTAGTCTTTTTATAATCTATGCTTAATTTCTATCAATTTCAAACCTAATTCATCCAATTATAAACAATGGAAACTTACCAAAATTTCAAATTTTGAACAAATTGATACATGGGCTAGCTAAATCAAGCTCACATTATAACACCCCAAATCCAGTCTAAACGTTATGATCGAATCTGGCGATGTCACATTGTAACACCCCTTACCCGTATTCGATGTCGGAATAGGGTACGAGGCATTACCAGAACACATACACTTATAAACATGTTAAACTGAGTTATAAAGTTTCATTCAAATTTAAATTCTTTAAATTTTTAATATGCTTTTATAAATCTTCACGTTATAACTTCAAAATACTATATTTGTAACAAATAGGGTTTCTGTGACCCAATACATACTTATGCAATTCAATACTTCATTTCCATTTCATTTAATTCACGATTCTCATGTTCACGATTCAATTCAATTTCTCAATCCAATATACATTTCAATACCACAATAATTTATTTAATTCAAATCATATCATTTGCAATTTCCATTTAATTCACGTACAATTCAATTTCATTAAGTTCAATACTAATACATATTTATCGTTTAACTTAACGTCCCATTTTTGCATCATTTTACACTTCAAGCATGAACCTAGTATTTCATTTCCTTTCCACTCCTGTTTCCTATGCATATCACACAAGATCTAAACATTACACTCAACCATAGTCGCAAGCTAGTCTTTTTGAAGACTAACCACATGATAAACCATTTTGATAAAGATTACAAACTTTAAACCTTACCACCCTTTTATGATCACAAGAATATTTCCATCTAGACATTTACCATCTCAATGCATAATTTTATAAATTTAATGTGGCGTAATCCAGCCACAACTTGGCCAAAGCCTAAGCATACACACCAAACATGCTAGCCAAATAAACATATAGTATAAGCATTATAAGCATGGATAAGCACCACATTTATTTATGTATCAAACTTACCAACATGAGTTAATTCATAAACCATTTCTGACATTGCTACATGCCAAATCATATACCAAGTATGCCACATACACATACTATGAAACTTTATTTTCTCACATGAACTTTAACTATAACTAATAATGCACAATTATAAACATCATTTCTTTTCAATCGTTTATCAATTATAATCGAGCATATAGCCAATTATACACAAATCATTTATATTTGCTTCCAATTTTCCTCCTCTTCCTCTCCATTCCACATCCTTAATGTGTATAACACACTTAAACAACATTAACTACAATTTCACTATTCACTCACATATATATTCAAAGTTGTCTATTCGAGTCAAAGGCACTAAATTATTTTTACCCAGAGCTATAGAACTCCAAATTAAGATCTGTAAATTTTCCCCGAAACTAAATTCACATATATTCTCACCATAAAATTTTCAGAATTTTTTGTTTAGCCAAATAGTATAGTTTATTCTTTAAAGTTTCCCCTGTTTCACTGCTCGACAGTTCTGAGCTCTTTTCACTAAAATTAATTATCTCATTGTACAGAATTTGGATATTGTTTTCGTTTATTTCTATTGAAAATAGATTCACTGAGGATTCTAAACATATAAAATTTATCCCATAATTATTTTTGTACAATGTTTGAAAATTTTCCAAATTCAGAACAGGGTATTTCGAACTCATTCTGACTCTATCTAACTAAACTTAAAACATCTCAAAATATATAACTCTGTTGCTTGCTTTGTTTCTTTTATGTGAAAATAGACTCATTCAACTTCAATTTCATATATTATTTAGCTTCTAATTCAATCTCCACCATTTTTGGTGATTTTTTAAAGTCACACAACTCCAGCTGTCTAAATTGTTTCATTGCTAAATGTACTCTTTTAGAATTTCACTTTTCCATTTCTAAGTCGATATTCAATTCAATTCCACACCTATATTCATTATTCAATTACACTTAGTCAATTTCCTGATGAACACTTCGGAGTAATAACAGATACTCGGTGGATTCAGCACATAGCAACCACCTTATTAATCAATGATGTGCGGTGGAATCAGCACATAGCAACCACTTTACTAATCAATGATGTTCAGTTCACATAGTAGCCTCCACATAGTACTACACATGTGAACATTACCATTCGATACACGTAGTAGCCTGCACATTGTACTACACACGTGATCGAAACTATCTGGTACGCATAGTAGCCTGCATATAGTACTACACATGTGACCTATCATTCCGACACACGTAGTAGCCTACACATAGTACTACACACGAGACCATCGCTTTCACTTTTACATAGTGGCCTACACACAATCCGTGCCACACATGTGATCATTTTTGTCACTTCATTCGTATCCCTTTTTATTCCAAAGGTTCATTCGAGAATTTTTCATTTTTTCTCACTTTTCTTTTTATCGATCAATTTCAATTTCTCGTCTTTCTTGATTTATAACAATACATTTAACTTATATAACCTTCACACTATTCATTCCAGTCGAAAAATCATATTTTGGAAAAATTATATTTTTTCCCCTAAAGTTTCACAAAATTATGATTTTTCCCATTGGCTCGTAAAATAATATTTATTCAATTTCCTTGCATTTTAGGCCTAGATGAACCATTTTAATAACTATAGCAGTCCACAATACTCACTTATTCATACGCTTGTGACATATTTTATAACTTTTACAAATTAATTCTTTTAGGCATTTTCATCGAAAATTACTTAGTACAAATCATTTATCAAACTCAAAACATTCATATTCTTCCATAAAACATCAAAATACATGCATATCATTCATGGGTAAATTTTTAAACACAAACGAGGATTTCAAAAACGTAAAAATCATTAAAAACGGGGATAGAATGAACTTGCAATCGAGCTTGGCAGCTTGAAAAACCCTAGCCATGGTTTCTCCATGCAATTTTCGACCTAGGGGTTGAAGATGGACAAAAATTGTCTTTTAATTTTGTGTTTAATTCATTTTAATAACTAAATGACCAAAATGCCCTTAATGAAAAGCTTTGGAAACATGCCTAACCATAACCATTTTTGTCAACCAACTTAACCAATGGTCTAAGTAAAATATAAAGACCTCCAATTTAAAATTTCATAACAATTGGACACCTCTAACATATAGAACTCAACTTTTTCACTTTTTACAATTTAGTCCTTTTGACTAAATTGAGTGCCCAAACGTCAAAATTTTCGAACGAATTTTTCACGAAATCATTTTGTGAAATCGTAGACCATAAAAATATAATGAAAATAAATTTTTTTCTCGTCGAATTTGTGGTCTCGAAATCACTATTTCGACTAGCCCCAAATTCGGGTTGTTACTCCCATGATCCAAATCCTATACAAAATAAAGAAAAATAGCTTAGGGACTTAGGGTTTTGAAGCTTTTTTCTCACTTTATAAATGGTGGATGGTAGTTTAAGGTTGAAGATGAAGTGCCTTCATCTTTTTTTCCACTAACTTTATCTTATATAGGTTAGTTAAATTTTCATTAACATGTTTAATCATACTTTATTTAATTAGTTTATCATTAATTTAAACTAATTACTCATCATCATCATTATTCACTAAAACATGTTAAATTTTGGTTTATTTACCAATTTGATCCTTTAGATACTACTATCCAAGTCCCCAGGTCCTTTCCTAATTAAAAATCTATAACGATTAAAATTTTACAATTTATTCCCTAGGTCTCAATTAACTATAATTTTGGCTAAATTACTTATATATATTTCAATTGATCTATACACTAACTCTGTATATATCCCTATTTAATATTTACGAACTCGATTTATAAAAACGAGGTTTTAAATCATATTTTTCAACACCACTGGAAATCGGGTCATTACAATTCTCCCCCTTTAAGAAATTTTGTCCCCGAAATTTCCCTAGAAAGAGGTGGGGATACTGGAATTTCATTGTATCTTTCGGCTCTTAGGTTGCTTCTTCTATGCTATGATTGCACCAGAAGACTTTCACCAATGGCACACACTTATTTCTCAACTCTTTCACTTGTCAAGGTAATATCTCGACCGATTTTTCTTCATACGACAGATCAAATCGAACTTCAATTACCTCAACCAGTATAACATGAGATAGACCAAACATATATTGTTAGAGCATAGATATATGGAATAAATCGTGAATCTTTTGTAATTTTGACAGGAGAGATAGACGATATGCAACCAGTTCAATTCTTTTAATGATCTCATATGGCTCGATATACCTAGGACTCAATTTCTCTTGCAGCCAAAGCGCTGGATCATTTTCCACGGAGGAACCTTCAAGAATGCCTTATCAACCAAAGAATACTCGATATCTTTTCGTTTCATATCCGTATACCACTTTTACCTATCAGAAGTCACTTTTATTCTATCTTGGATCAAATTTAATGTATCTTCTACCTCCTGAATTAATTATGGCTTAATTAACTTCTTTTCACTCAATTCTGACCAGCATAGGGCGCTTTACACCGCCGACCATATAATGCTTCATATGGAGCCATTTGAATACTTGACTGGAAAATGTTGTTATACACAAATTCAACTGACGGTATATAACATTCCCAGCTAGATTCGAGATCAACAACATAGGCTTGCAACATATCTTTCAGCACCTAAATAACTCGATCTGATTGGCTATCAAACTAAGGATGGAAAGCTGTGTTGAAATTTAATCTCGTACCTAAAGATTCATGCAACTACTTCTAGAATCTCGAGGTAAAGTGAGGGTCTCAATTGGAGATAATAGATTGAGGCATGTCGTGAAGTCTAACTATCTCGAGAATATATACTTCAGCTAGCTTCTAGAGTGGCCAATTAGTCCTCACCATAAGAAAATGAGTAGACTTCATCAGTTGATGAACTATCACCCAAATACATTTCTTTTGCTCAGTGATATCAGTAGACCAACTACAAAATCCATTGCGATGTGTTCCCATTTTCATTCTGGGATAGAGATAGGTTGTAACAACCCAGTGTGAACTTGGTATTTGGCCTTTACCCACTAGCAGGTCAAACATTTTTTGATATATTAAATAATATGTATTTTAATTCTACGCCACAAATATGATTCTTGCAAGTCACGATACATTTTCGCACCACCAGGATGCATAACAAAGGAACAATCGTGAGCCACACACAGAATCAATTCTTTCATTTTGACATCATTAGGAAAACAAATTCGATTGTGAAACTGAAGGCAATCATCCTTACCAATAATAAAATTATCAATATCACCTAGC
Source organism: Gossypium hirsutum (assembly GCF_007990345.1). Taxonomy (NCBI): domain Eukaryota; kingdom Viridiplantae; phylum Streptophyta; class Magnoliopsida; order Malvales; family Malvaceae; genus Gossypium; species Gossypium hirsutum. The sequence goes on from NC_053441.1 coordinate 33,581,608, forward strand.
TAAACAAGCTTAAATTTCTCTACCAATTTAGCATCGATGAATTGTGCCTTATTAATCTGATCAAGCAATACAGGTTTAACTTTCAACACAGCTATCAAGCTGGCATCTTCAAAAATATTGAGCTAAGCAAACATTGCTCGCAATTCAATTGTTGTTTTTCTACTCAAAGCATAAACTACAACATTTGCTTTCCTAGTAAGGTAATTTATCATACATTCATAATCTTTCAGAAGCACGATCCAATAATGTTGTCTTAGATTCAAATCCTTTTGGCATACTAGGTATTTGAGAATATTTTTAATCTGTATAGATATGACATTTATTACCATAAAATAATGCCTCTAGATCTTTAAAGCAAACACCATAGCAGCCAACTCTAAATCGTGCGCTGGATAATTGCATTTATGCTTCTTAATTGACGGGACATATATGCAATTACTTAACAATCCTACATTAGGACACAACCTAATCCATTCAATGACACATCATTATATACCACGAATTCTTTCCCCAATTCGGGTAAGGTTAAGATCTGCGCTTCTGTCAGCATTTATTTCAGCTTCTCAAAACTTTCTTGACACAGACTATTCCACTTATATGGCATGTTCTTTTGCAGAAGCTTCGCCATAGGTAATGCTATTTTAGAAAACCCCATTCACGAATCTCCTGTAATAAATGACCAAACCAGGGAAGCATCGACTCTCTGACACATTTTTCAGTGCTTTCTATAGAAGGATAGCTTCAAACTATTTAGGATCAACCCGGACTCCTTTGACCGAAATAACGTGCCTCAAAAATACGACTTCAGATAACCAAAACTCACACTTACTGAGCTTCCTAAATAGTTTCTTCGCATACAACACTTGCAATACGATTCTCAAATGATTATCATGCTCCTCCTCTAATCTCGAGTATATCATGATAATATCAATAAACACAACTAGGAACTGATCTAGATAGGGCTGGAACATGTGATTCATGAGATCCACGAATGTCGCAGATGCATTCATCATCCAGAATGACATCACAAGACGTTTTTAGTGATCGTACTGTGTACAAAATATCTTTTTTGGTACGTCACTATCCTTCACCTTTAGTTGATAATATCCCGATCTCAAATCAATTTTGGAGAAAACTGACACCTTTCAATTGATCAAACAAATCTTTGATACATGGAAAAGGATATGGTTCTTGATTTTTAGTTTGTTCAACCACCAATAATAAATGTAGAGACGTGTTGATCCATCTTTCTTTTTAACGAACAATATCGATGCTCCCTAGGGCGATATAGTAAGGCGTATAAAGCCTTGGTCTATGAGATCTTGAAACTAAATGTTTAGCTCTTTTAACTCCATTGACGCCATATGATACGAATAAATTGACACAAGAGCTGTATCAGGGTAAACTTCAATTGCAAATTCAACCTTAGAATTAGGAGGTAATCTTGGCAATACCTCTAGAAAAACATCTGGGAACTTTTCCACTGTTTGAATCTTTCTTATCTATCTTTCATTAGAGTTCCAGTTAATAATATAGGCTAGATATGTTTCACAGCCTTGATTTAAGAGCTTATTTGCTCAAACCGATGAAATGATACAAGTCAAACCACTCGATTTGTTGCCTTTCATTTCCACAACATCACCTTTCAGACTTTGGACAGAAAACTTCTTTTTAAGATAATCCAAAAACCACATCATGCTCGATTAACCAATCCATTCCCAAAATCACACTAAAATCCCCAAACGGCATGCTAAATGGATCTACAAGGAATGATCTGTTTTGGATTTCTAATGGAAAATGTCTACAAACTTGGTTAATGAGCATGGTTTATACCAAAGGACTCTATACAACCATTGCTACTTTTGAAAATTCAGATTTCAAATTCCCTGATTTCATACGCCTAGAATTTATCTAGGAATGGGAAGAATCAAAGTCAATCAAAGCATATACTAGTGCTAAACATAGAAGGAATATACTTGCTACGACATCGATAGTATCACCCTTTTCTCAGGTAAGTATAACATAAGCTCGCACTAGGGCTCTAGCCTCGAATTGTTGAACTACTAACTCAACCCGTTTTCTCAGGTCAACCCTCTCTATAGAACCACCATGAGGATTTCCTCAACCCCTAACAACAAGAGCGAACCTCTAGGTGGTAGCAAGAGAAACATCATCTTTCTTCGGATAATCCCAAGCAAAATAGTCCAATGACCCACATCGAAAGCACACTTCGATCTTCTTCCAACACTCACTCCTATGCCTTTTTCGCATAGATCTCAAATTGAAATATCAACATCTCTAACATTACCTACTGACACTAACGGTTGTTGGTCCTGACCTCTATCTGATTTGGCAGTCCTCAGAGCTGACCTTTAGGTTTCCTGAGACTCTCTAGCCCACTTAGGCAACAGATGCGAGCTAGAGGTCCCAACTCACTTTCTGAAAGCTCGAGAGATTAAATAGATGAAATATTGTATTTGTCTCTCACAACAAAAATATGAAGGGAATTTAGTAAAGAATTATTATGTCGAAAGTTGTAAGCCTTGTAAGTTATATTGATATTGACTAGGTGAGGAAGATTGATGGTCAAAAGATTACATTAGGTGGACACTTATACTTGGGCTCATATCTAGTACCGTGGTACAACAAGAAGCAGGTCTCGGTTTCACTTTCAACAACAAAGGCAGAGTACATAGTTGCTAGAAGTTTTTTTGCACATTTACTTTGGATGAAGCAAATGATGGAGGATTTTAGAGTGAAAATGCTAGTGGGCACTGCATACTATGATAACACGAGTACTATCAACATCTTAAAGAATCCAATGATGCACTTGTGAACTAAACACAATGAAATTAGGCATAATTTCATTAGAGAATTTGTTGAGAATGGTTCAATAGAATTGAAGTTTGTGGCTACTCACAATCAATTGGTTGGCTTATTTATCAATGCTTTAGACTTAACCAAGTTCAAAAACTTGAAAACTCAATTCGGTTGTGTCAAGCTTAAAGACTCGACAATGGAGTGAAGGGAACCAAACCCCCACACCTAATATTGTTTTGGTTAATTTTGGTAATTAAAAATTTTAACACCAAATCGATTTATTTTTGGCAAGTAAAATTTCAATATTTTCTCTCCATATCTTAAAGGGAAAGTGGTTATGGAGATGGTTACTTTTTTTGGCATAAATACCCATGGTGAATCAAGATTTGATACATCTTTAAAGCATTCTCAAAAGCCCTAAAGTAGGAAATTTTGTAGCAAAAGCTTAGTTTATTTCTTCCAAACCTTTCAATCTTTCAAAAATTTTCTTTCTTAGATTCTTAATGGCCAAAGTCAAGATCACATATCAAGAAGAGCATGAGAACACTCAACAAGAGCAACTATCTCATGGTGCTCTTATACTTCTAGTTATGGTGATCTGGTTAACCCTCTCGCAGAGGCAACAGAGGTATAAGAGAAAAAGCGAGAATCAATTATAGAGCCCTCTATTCAACAAGTTGTGGCAAAAATTGATGACTTGTTGGAGAATCCACCTATGCCAGAACATCAATCAATTTTATCAAATAAGATCAATGCCCTAATCCAAATAGTTACTAATCAAAGTGATGTTGTTCATTCTATCAATGAAAATTTGGTAACCTTGCTACCAATCTTTACCTCTAAAAGTATTGTTGGTAAATCTGAGTTTATAACCAACATTACTGAGACTATTGTTAATGTTCTTAAGTCTAAGATAGTTTCCAGTCAAAAGGCTATAGGAGAATAAGATGCAGAATTGGAATGATCTAAATATGAAATGGAGGGGACCACAGTGGCATCTGTAGTGCCCACTTCTACTGCCACTACGACAATCGAGTATAGGAGAACATGCTCTGTTGTCAATAAAGAACTCAAAGCTTTAGCCATATCCAACAAAGTTGCTAAAAGGAAGGCACCTATTCAATCAATGGCTTCTTAGTAAAGAAGAATTATAAAATAAATTTTGAAGCCTCATCTAATTTATCTAATGAATCAAAGATAGATTACGATCCAAAATTTACAGATAATGTTCCTCCTATAAAGGAGATCATTAATGTCAAAGCTTGTTTCAAAAGTCCAAATGTCCCTATGATTGCTCAACATAAGAGGTTAAAGCCAACATGTATACCCTCAATGTTTGCTAAAGTTGCTACCAAGGCAAGGGAAGAAGAGGCAACTCTACTGGAGAAGTAAGAACAAACATTCCTCTCCTTTACTTGCTCCAAGAGGTACCTTGCCTTGTTGAAAAAAAAAAGCTTCATTAAGGAGCAAAACATTGATTAAGCCAACTTTACAAAAACATGTAATTAACACATTTCTCCATGATAATGGGTCTGATGGGCATAGTTAGCTTTGTTAAGCCCTATGACAGGCAACTAGTACTCAAATTCCATGTTAATCTCTTGAGGAGCATCACTGATGATCAAATCAAGCTGTATAATAAGGTGTTTTTTTGGGAAGCAGGTACGATTTTAACCCTACTATAATCAAGAAGGTGATGAATTGCTATTGCTAAAACATGGTTGATCTGGAGAAGTATAGGAATACATCTATTTCAATCATCACAAAAATGTTCATATTACTTGGCCAAAGAAAGATAATATCCAAGTCCCATCTCTTTCAAAAATATATGCAGCTTTGTTTGGAATTGCAACAAGGAACTGATTGCCGAATAGTGTTCCGATATTCGAATGACCTGCAAGTGTACACAGTCATAAATAAGTAATAAAATAGTAAGTATAGAGTTATCGTTTCCACAAGGACTGCATATGTAAGTCAATAATTGCTAATTTAGTTATCAAAAATTTGGTAAGTAATAAAGAATTAGATGTAAGGGTTTAATTAAGGACTTAAACTAAATTAAACTAAGTATGCAAGTAAACAAAATAGCAATACAAAATAGAATAGCAGTGGAAAAGTTTAATACTAAGAACAATGAGATGAAAGGCTAGAATAATTATTTTTCCTTATCATGCAATCATTAAAAACAATGCTATTAAAAGTTACGACAAATTTGTGGCAATATGATGATTTACTAATCTAACTTTTGCAAGTTGTAAGCTTATCTTGAATTCCTATATCAATCTTTTAGTTACCTAACAAATATCTATGCCAAATTAACACAAAGATCACCTTCTCAGGCATCATTCATAAGGACTATGCATGTAACAATTATCTCCTGATATTGTCTCAACATGCACTATTCAAGTTGTGTCTCCATCAATTATTACCTCTTCTCAGATTAAATAATTAATTTAATTACTTATCAATGTTAGTCGTGCATTTGTAAGTTTAACATGGAAATTACTTGAATGAATAAACAATCATATGCAAACACATTAATAGCAAAGAATCAACAACAGCATATCAAAGATCCATAATCATTCTAGCAAAACAACATTAAGCCATGATCAACAAAATGAAAGCAAGAAGACAATTTTCAATCATGTTCATCAAAATAACAACACAAAAAAAATAAGATAAAGGAAAGATGAGCCAATGGTGGTTCTCCGCGACTAAACATTTAAGAAGTTATGATAGGTGAATGTAGTGGTTCTCTATGACTAACTTTTTCTTTCTCTTTCGCAGTGGCTCTCCTCCTCTCCTAGGTGTCATTCTCACCTTAATGCTGTCAAGTTAATGTTTTTCTTTTCTGCTCTCAAATTCTGAGTTGAATGCTTTCAATTGTGGTGTGTGGTGGTACATTTTCTCTCAACCATTTTCCCCTATTTATACTAGTTTGAGCCCTATTTAATCCCTCTCCATAGTGGACAGTTTCCATGATTTGGGGTATAGGTTGCTTAATTTTCTCCATGGTTGATTTGGGGGTTGCTTGATTTTCTCAAATCTGGTTGGTGGTTGCTTTCAAATTTGGTTGGTTGTTGCATGATTTTCTCAATGTGGTTAAGGTAGGTAAAGACCAAGTCCCTTGGACGATTTTGGGCATGTAAGTGGATGGTTTTGGCTCTCCATGCTTGATGGACGGTTTGGGTTGTCTATGTTAGTTTTTCCACTACGTCATTGGGTTAAAAAGAGGTTTTAAGTTCAACAATGTTGAAATGAGGCATCCAAAGATGTGCATTTCTAAGCTTGACCTCGTCGGTCCAAGGCTGCAACAATGTTGCAACATTCAACACCAGCATGTGAATTTCAATTCCTTCTTTCCTATGAGTCCACCAGTCACATTCATGGATGAAAGCTTCATGTTTTGGCATATAAATTGATCAAAGTGCATTATTCTAATAACAATTTACAATTAACCGAAATTAGAATAATTACAAAAAAATCGTTATCAATCACCCTTGACTTGAATGAAACTGTAAGCTAAAATGTATTAAAATAACTCTATAGTTTAGAGTTATCAAATAGTTAGAGGGATGCACTGAGCAAAAAGATAGTTGTGCTAATCAAGAAAGTGGTGAAGATGGTAGAGTTTGACCCTGGCTGAATGATTTATGAAGAAGTGGTGAAACGTGGAGAAAAGGTTCATGTTAGATACCTACTACCTTCTCCCTCTCTAATTTTTCAAGTACTTATTAATCAAAATCCAAGAGTTTTTAGAGCTACTGAACAACCTAAGAGAGTTGTTCTTGAGCTAAATTCTTTCTCAAGTGGCTTCTGGTAAAGCATATCTCTACTGATCCTGCTGATGAATAAGAACCTACTACTGAAGCAACTGAAAAGCTCCTAAGGTGACCACTGTCATAGACACTTCAAGCGATCCAATAAGGTTCAACAAGAGAATGATTGATCATTTTTTCTGCTTCATTCAATTATCATAGTCGAATCATTGCCAAGTTGTGAACAGATACATGAAGCATCTAGAAATTTTGACAGAAGGAGATTTCCTTGCGCAATGATTTGCTAGATGATTAGTTGGTTGTTGTTGCTTCACTATTTCACATCTACTTGCACCCGTGCACAGAAAATAAGCAATTTATAGAACAATTTAAAAGTGATTTTTAACTGCAAGCATTTAGTGTCGAGTTGTAATGTAGAAAATTTTTCAATGAAGTACAAAATTATATTGAGGATCAAACCCAAGGGAATGTCAAATTGGTAAATGCATTTGTCAAACTAATTATAAGCCAGAAATTACTAATCTAATTGAGTTTGAAATTATTAGTTAAAACCAAATATAAAAATATATTGAGACTAATCCTAAATTATTAATTGAACTATTTAAACTAAACTTTCTTTCTATTGCCTTCAACTATGCAAATGACAAAACATGATGGTCGATTGATTAACCAATTGCTAACTCAGCCAATAACATATCCCGATTGGATTGCTTACGACTCCTAACTAGGAATTTTCTCTCGGTCTCATCCTAATTGGGAATTACCACTTAAGTTCTCCTCTCAACCTCACTACCCTGTCCAATTATATCAAACTATCCAAGATATACTCATCTCTCGATCTCATTTATCTAAATATTCCACTAAAGGCGACAATTCTAGCGTATTCAACAATTAAATATAATTGAAAAAACAAATTAATCAATAATAGATATCAACTTCATCTAACAAATAAGTAATAAATCAACCAACAATTAATTTAGCACACAATCAAATTCAATAACAATAAGAATTTTATCAAACACATGGTATGCAATATACAAAAGTAAAAAGGTTTAAGAAAATGCTCCATTAATTTATAGAAATCCAATAAAGCCCAAGAGTTTGATCATCTTTCTTTTGTAAAGTCTTCAACAAGAAAAGAAGAAATAGAAAAAGAAATCTATTCTAATAATGAGAGGAAAAGAAAAGAAAAATTATCTAATGTCTAATGTCTAACCTAATTTTCTACTCTCCTAAAAAGACCTATAAAGTGATATTTATAGACTTTTCTAATTTAACCTACGCCAGACAAGTATGGTCTCACTTAATACCTAATTTAAGACTTATTTCACTACAAAATGTCGTTAAGCAATTTTCCTTGTTAAGGGTCATTATCGCAACACCCTCAATAGTTGACTCAATTGGGTGCTTTTGGGATTCAGTGTTGCAACCATCATTCTTTGGTGTCGCAACATGCTATTGAGACAATTTGACTTCTTCATCTTTAAAAGTTGTGATTGGTGTTACGAAATCATTAGTCCAATGTTGCGACCAGGAGTACTTGTGTCACGAAATCAGTTCATAGGTGTCATGACCTTGGAAACAGTGTACTCGATCGTCCCATTTAATGAAGTCCAACTCCATAGTCGATGGAAAAGGCATTAGAGTTGCTAGATTGACTATTCAATGTCGCGACCTCGGCTCAAAATTGAAATCTTATTTTCATTTTTGCATAAAAAAGTACTTGAAACAAGTTCAACTCAAATATTAAGTCCTTAATGGCATATGCTTTCCATTTTATTCAAAAAAGCATTAAAATGCGATAAAAACTAAAACTAAACATGAAATCCATAAAGTGTAGAAAAAGTAATAAAATACAGTACAAAATACTCAAGAATAATTTATTTAAGTGTTTAGAGAGCTTAACTTGTTGTATGTAAATATGATAGATCATTTCATCACTTCACTATTATTTTGGTCTTTTTGGTGCATTTACATTTTTGTGAAAATGAACTTTTGAATATTATTAAGTGGTTGTATGATAATACATTGGTGCACATTTTCTTATTCGCATCTTAGTTAGAATTAGAGTATTTTGATTATTGGTGAAAATTCTAGATAAAAATTTGATAGCTAATTTGTTTAATTATGTTCTAAGTTGTATTGAGGGAGCGTTATAAGTAATATGTTGATTAGCCACTTGGCTTGGTTGGTTTTCCTCAAAAAAATTCTAAAGGGAGAGATTGATAAGGCAAATTGTTGAAGTGGCTGGCTAAGTGCCAAGTAAAAGTGGCCACTTCTATTAACACTACAACAAGCAAATACTTTCCAGATTTTGAGTTGGAAATTTATTAAATCAAATTCTTTGAGCTTTTAATGGTTATGATATTCTTAATGTATGCAAGCCCAAAGTTCAAGACTAATCCATTTAAAGCAACTTTCCTTGAAGCTTGGATTGTCTTGATCAAGAAATCAGATACAATACCTAATGGATAATGAATTGGGATAACATTGAAGATACCATTGAAAATTGAATCTCTAGCAGACCCATTTGTATTGGTCTTTATTAATATAGTATATTTATTTTATAGCTTTTATTATTAAGATATTGGATTGTAATTGATCTCTAGTATGTTAGCAAGCCTCAAAAACTTTTTTATACTAAGAGACCTGTAGAGGTTAATGTATAAAGAATTGAGAGCGGTAATATGTTCATTGAAGAACAAACCTTTGAGTGCATATAAGAGTTCACAATTTTTGTTTACAACCTAAGTTCTTAGGGGGAGAACTTAGAGGTGAGTGATCTAGGCTTTTAAGATACAAAAGTGAGGTTGCTATACTAGGAGAGTGATAGAACTTGAACCACTTGTTGTATTAAGGATTAAAGATAATGGATTTACTCTATCGGCTACGCCCCATAGATATAAGGAAATCGAACTTCATAAACAATCTCTTATATAATTTGTTTACTCTATTTTTAGTTTGTTTAACAAAGTGGAACCTAAAGTGGCCACTGCAGTCAAGCACTTCCATTCAAACAATAAGCATTCTAAGTAATTAGTGATTGTTTGATTCAACTTGATATATTCATGAAGGAATATATTAACGAATCTGGTCATGATATAATATCTTAAGTAGAAACAAGAGTTAGTGAACTAAATTTGATTTATTTCCAAACTTGGTTTCCAAAAGTCTCATCGCGTTGAATCGAATGGTTTCTTAAAAAAAATCTGGAGTCACTAGAAAGAAGTGGTGCCAATAAATGTGAAACATAGTCATTCACTTTTATTTCTTGCCAAAATATCCTGCCCCAATCTTCCCTAGTCATTTTCAATGACTTTTTTTTTATGGAAATCCACTTGTTTCAAAATGGAGGACTTTAATACGATCTTGAGTGAATATAAGAAGAAAGGGGGAGTAACAAGATCTAGTAAAGTTGCTAGCTCTTTTAACAATTTATCTTTGACAATAATTTTCAATATGGGTTTCAAAGGCTCATTGACGCATTTTTTAATGTTTAAATATGGTAATTTGTAATATTGAATGCGATTTGTATGCCTCTAGACTTTGGATCTCTTTCATGTATGAAAAAGTTTTTAAATTCTGTAGGAATAATGGACACATTGTTCTCACTTTTCCTTATTGTATTTTGGATATGGATCTACTAAAAATGCCATTAATAATCAAATTATAAAAATTAAACACATGTTGGGTTATGAATATGTTGTGGAATTAGATTATATTCGATTTTCCTATGAAATTAAGACATTATTGAATAAAAACAATAGAAGAACTACTAGTATTATCTACAATGAGATTGGTGACTGTGATATCTTCCTTGAGCCTTTACAATGTTATGTTTGAATATATTCGTGAGGGAGTACCATCTATTTCAAACATGTAGGATTTTGACCAGGTTTTAGTGTGCCCTCTATTAGAGCAAATAGTCATGACTTTTCTTTTGGTCTTCAAAACCAAATCTATGATAAGAATCATCAAGTCATAAAGACTTTGAAGAAAAAATAGGGGCAGATTACCCAATTGATGATGAAGATAACTCTCTTAATGAAGCTCTAGATTAGGGGAGAGGATGATGCACATTATGTTGGATCTGGTATCTTAAGTGTAGTATATTCATTTGTAAACTTGTAATTTTTTCGAACAAATTGGTTAATAAAATAATTCAAGGATTACATTAATATACTTTATATAATGTCCTCATATGGTTTTTGTGCGCAAAGCAAAATAGAACCAAATATTGGCTCACTGGTTATGTAATGTTTAAATTAATACTAAGCATATTACATGGCCGGATCGTAATACGGAAAGATAGCTTATATTAGTAGACAAACCTAAGCATGTCTTTAGTCTAATTGAAATTGAGCAAACCAATTGAAAGACTAATATCGTCTATCAAGTCCAACTAGGGAGACGCCTTGTCTTGGGCATCGAAGTGGATGAATCCCAAAAGATAGAGGCATAGATGTGACTGACTTGACTAACAGTAGATTAGACTGAACCCAAAAAGAATAGATCCTAAATCCGTTTATCGATTAATTCACTTGTGACATTTAAAGTGCATCATACCTTAATCCTGAATGGATTATGGACTCAAAAGCTTGTCCAAGGACTTTGTAGGCTTTTGGGTTGCAAATAACCTTAGGAGCAAGAATCTAACGCTTACACAACTCATGAAAGAATTACAATCCTATGAGTTAATGTTGAATGACAGTCAATCGGTCCAAAAAGCAAAAGCAAACTTAGTTGTTACTTCATCCTCTAAAGGGAAGGGAAAACACACTAAAAGAAACAAGGCTAAGTTCTCTAGGCCACCTAAAACGGAAAGGAAGAGAACCAATAAGCTTAAAGACATATCGAAGTCTAAATGTTTCTTTTACATCAAGAAAGGGCACTTCAAGAAAACTACAAAGATTACCTAGCCATTTAGGGAAAATTTCTAGAACTCTTTATGGTAGAAGCTTTCTTAGCGGAAGATTCAATAGACCACTAGGTCATTGATTCTAGAGCCAGTAATCATGTGTATGTTTCTCTACAGGGGTTTGAGGAAACGAAAGATCTTCGAGATAAAAGTCTATTGTTACAGATCAAAAACAGTACAACTGTAGCGGCTGAAGCAATGTAAGATGTACATCTTTATTTTGATAATTTTAGGAAAATTATTTTAAAAGAGGTATTCTATGTACCAAGTTTCAAATGGAAATTTATTTTTGTTGCATGTATACTTAATGATGTCTTGATCGTGACTTTTAATGATAGTATTACAATATTTAGAAATTACAAACTTATCTATAATGGATAGATGTCAAATAATATTTATTTTATCAAACCAAAGATGTGCACACTATTGAAACTGAAATTTTGAATAAAAGACTTAAAATTTCTCACTCTAATGAGGCATACCTTTGGCATCTGAAACTTGATCATATTAACCAAGAAAGAAACACTAGACTTGTGAAAGATGACACCTTAAGTTAAATTAATGAATTTGATCTTCCTCAATTTGAATCTTTCTTGAAAGATAAGATGACTAAGTGATCTTTTAATACAAAAAGAACGTGGGGCATAAAACCCTTAGAACTTGTGTTCACTAACGTATGTGGCCCTATAAACGTTAGTGCAAGATGTGGTTATGAGTATTATGTAACCTGTATAGATGATTATTCTAGATATGAGTATTTGTACTTAATACACCGCAAGAGTGAAATATTTGATAAATTCAAAGAGTTTTGTATGGAAGTGGAGAAACAACTAGATTTACCCATAAAGGCACTTCAGTTTGATCGAGGTGGGGAACATTTATTGGATAAGTTCTTAGGGTATCTCACAGAGAATGGGAAACAATCCCAGTTAATTATATCGGGCACTCCACAATAGAATGGTGTGGCAAAGAGAAGGAATCAAACTTTGTTAAACATGGTTCGATTGATGTTAAGTTATTTGAAGCTGCCAATTTCTTTTTGGGGATATGCATTACAAAGAACTTGTTATATTCTGAATGATATGCTAACTAAAGTAGTATCTAAAACTCTATACGAATTGTGGCACAACAGGAAGCCAAATATATTATTTAAGAATTCGAGGATACCCAGCCTATGTATTAAAAAAGGATGTGATGAAGTTGGATTCACAGACAAAAATGTACGTGTATGTGGGATACCCCAAGGGAACAAAGGGTTGTTTGTTTTATAACCCGAAAGAGCAAAAAATGATAGCGTTAACTCATGCCACTTTCCTTGAGGAAAGTTACATAATGACTTTAAACCCCCAAAATAAAGAAGTACTCGAGAAACTTTCGAGGAATGCAGAAAGACCTACAATAATGGTTCCAGAAATAACTCCTAATAGTATACCTACAAATAATCAACAGCATAGGGTGATTTGTCACAGTGAGAAATAACTATGCAGAAAGTGTTTTAAAAACTAAGTCTGTCAAATAGGAAGATGATGACCCACTCATATTTGATGAAGCGATGCTGAGTGTTGGTTTCAAACTCAGGGAAATAGCTATGAAAGTTAAAATGGATTCTATGAATTCCAACTCAATGTGGGAACTTATAGACTTACCGAAAGGGATAAAACCCATAGGGTGTAAGTGGATCTACAATAAGAAAAGAAATAAGAATGGAAAATTGGAAACTTACAAAGCCAAACTTGTAGCAAATAGTTATACTCAGAAAGAAGGTAACGATTACGAAAAATCCTTCTTTTTGGTTTCCATGCACAAGTCAATCTGTATATTGTTATCCATTGTGGTGGCTCTTGATTACAAGATCTGGCAAATTGATGTCAATACAACGTTCTTGAAATGCTATCTTGAAGAAAGCATCTATATAATGTGACTCATCAGATATATAGCTAAAGGAAATGAGTATAAAGCTTGCAAAATGCTTAGATTCATATATAGACTTATGCAAGCATCCCACTTATGGAATCAAATATTTGATCAAGCGATCAGAACTTTTAGATTTGAGCAAAATGTAGATGAACCTTATCTTTATAAATGTAGTGGGGATGGAAAGGTGGTCTTTCTCATTTTGTATGTTGATGACATTCTACTTATTGGAAATGATATAAGGACATTGTCATCGGTTAAATTATGGTTAACTCAATAGTTTAGCATGAAGGAATTGGGAGAAGTTAACTTTGTTCTAGGTATTTGAATCCTAAGGGATCGAAAGAACAAAGTGACAACATTATCACAAACTTTATACATAGATGAGATATTGGAACGTTATGCAATAACCAATTTTAAGAAGAGAACTCAACCTTTTGTGTCGGTATTTCATCTTCTTTAGAGGACTATCCTAAGACAGCGAAAGAAAGAGAAAACATAAGAAAGGTTCCTTATGCTTCTACAGTAGAAAGTCTCATGTACACTATGTTGTTTACATGTCTAAAAATATGTTTCGCAATGGGGTTAGTGGGTCAATATCAGGTGAATCGTGGCCCAATGCACTGGTAAGCAGTTAAGCATATACTCAAGTATTTGCGGAGAACAAAATATTATATGCTTTTGTATTCCAGAGGAGATCTTACTTATGTCAGATATACTAATTCTGACTTCAAAATGTGTCAGGATTCGTTGAAACCGACATGTGGCTTGTGTTTTTCCTAGGCGACGAGACCATAATGTGAATAAGTGTCAAGCAAGGTTACACTACTAACTTCACTATGGAGGGTCAAATATATAGAGTAGAAAAAGCTATGACACTATAATAGTGTGAATATAGTTAAACCCTAAAGAAACCAGATGAGGACAAAACACATTAATAAAAAGTATCATAAGAGATATGGTAGTGATTTACGAAATAGTGGATGTAGTCAAAGATCACATTCAAAGACAAACCTTATGGATCTTTTACCAAGACTCTGCTAGCTAGAGAGTGTTTTGGGAAACATATGAAGGGCATGGGAATGCAAAATATTACTCATCTACTTCACTAGGTCAAGTAGGAGACTGTTGGATATGGTACCCTAAGTGTAATATTTTCGTTTATGTACACTTTTAATTTTTTTTAGGAACAGATTAGTTTAATAAAATTATTCATTAATTACATTAATATCATTTGTATATCGTCTTCATGTGCTTTTTGCATGTAAAGCAAGATAAAAGCAAACATTAGCTCATTAGTTTCTAATGTTTAACTAATACTAATTGGTATTACGTGACCTGATCATAATACGGAAATACAACTTATATTAGTAGACGAACATAAACATGTTCTTATTCTAATAAAAAAATGAGCAAATCGATTGAAAGACTAATATGTCATCTATCAAGTCCAATTGTAGAGATGTTTTGTCTTGGGTATCAAAGCGAATGACTTCTAAAAGATTGAGCGGATTAGGCTTTCCTTTTTATTCAAACAAAATTTTTTGAATGATCATTAACCACTAAGAGGAAAATAATATATAATCTTAAAACATGATTTTCTCCTTTATCTATAAGATTAAAATATGTGAAACATATTTTCATATTATTTTGATTGACTCCTCTAATATATATGTGCATCAAGTATGTACATATATTATAATTAATTTTAAAATTTTCAAATTAAATTAATTATTAGAACATTTCTATAATTAATTTAACTTTTATGATATGTTAAACACAATCCCAACTTTCATTACATTATGATCTCCTCAGCCAAAGGGTGTAACCCTATAGGATCCTATAATGTTGGCAATAACATTAAAACAATTCTAATGTTACAAACCGTGAGTGGCGTCTAGCAATACATCACTGCTACCCAAGTTGCAGGAAGTCGTGGTTCGACATGGTCTTCTATTATAATATCATTATGTATTATATCTTTTTGTCCTTTATATCTAGATTGAGCACAAGTCATGGAATAATCACACTTGTATAGTCTAATCTCTTGTTTCTTGATTCCTAAGTAACTAAAATAAACAAATAAGTGTGATATCTCATATAAACTAACTTGAGCATGATCATGCACTTCTAGTCTCACTCAATCAAGAGACTTGGATATTTCTCCCATTATGTAGGAGGGACAAATCTTATCTTAGTCACTCACATCCTACTACACAAATTGTGGCACACCCAACATCATTCTTTATTGTACAATCATTTACCAAAGATGTTTGACTATGTCAAAGCATATGACTCGCGATGTTGGAACAATGATGGTATCAAGTCTAAGGCTCATACATACAATTATAACTATGAAAAATGTTGTGAGTATTACATAATAGTCCAAGAAACATTTTCATGGCGGGTTAGTCCAATATATTGTTCTCTAAAATATACTTATGCGTTGATGTGACATCACATCTCTATAGCAACACTTGTAATCACTTAAGCACATATTAGTCTCAATGTGTTCTTTTTCCAAACCCAAAATAAGACTTGACTAATGATATTTTAGAATGATTATATCATTCTTTTGATATTATCATTATACAATTTATTTAAACATAGAAATAAGTATTGAAAACAATAATAGCAATGCCTTTATTAATAAACTAGGTAAAATCATGTTATTACAATCATCATATGATTAGTCTTTACGCAAACTCTAACAATATTTTCGTTGAATTATTGCAAATGTGTGGACTATATGGATGTGTAGGAATGATATTGTGTTTACTGGTAAAACTCTAGACTGTCTTCGACTGATAGTTTTTGCTAAGTAAAAGGCATTAGGTATAGGCTAAGTGGACTAATTGTAGTAAACAGTGTGTTGAGGTTTTTAGATTTCTAAATATGTTTAAGCCTTTTTTCAAAGTTGAATGAAGAAAAGAAAAACTTCGGTTGGACAGCTCCCCCACTAGTTCACTAAAAGTTAACATAGACAGCTCCTTCACAAGAAATCTCGGCATAGGTGTATGTATAGGTGATTTTCTATGAGACGATATAAGTTCTATTCCAATCTTCTTTTTCAAATCTGTTGGGATCATCAACGTGATACTTGGTTAAATTTTAGCCATCAATGAAGCAATGTCCATCTTTGCTGCTTTGAGGTGGAATTTTCTCAAAAGTTGATAATCGAGAATGATTATTGTAATGCTATAAGATGGATTAAGGACCCCTTGCAACTGTCACAAGGCTAGAACTTTAGTCTTGCAATCATGCGGCCTTAGGTGATTCCTTGGTTTCAAATCTGCCTAAGTCAACATAACTCTTGCAAAGTGAGAATTCTCAATAGAAATTCTCCAAGGCACTGTAAATAAAGCAGAAGCAACTAAAAATGAAAGAGTAACGGAAGAACAAAAAATGTCCCAAGAAAGTAAAGCACGCCAAGTGTTGACTAAATGTTCTCAAAGTATTCTATTACTTCAGAAAGAATACAAAGAATGGGATGATTACAAATGAGGAGAAAAGTCTCTATTTATAGTTGAGTTCCCCCAAAACCAACGGTATAGATTGAGTTACATTGACGGTCGAGCCTATCTACAATTGAGATTTTTAAGTGAGTGACTCAATCCTTTAAGATTACAAAATCAAATATTATCAGGTTACATGTCTTTTATGATTAATTCCCCTATTTACCATGGTAGCTCTAAATTTTGTTAAGTGTTTCACTTGGTCACCAAGGCTTCAAATAGATGGGTTTCTCCACATGTTTCACAAATCGGGTCAGTTTAAGTGGTCAAATGAGTCTCATTTAATCGACTAACCTCCATGAGACGCTCTTTCTCGCAATTGTTACGAGCTTTAATTCGCGACCAGTAACACATGATTCCTACATTTGTTAGGACTATGATCAAAATTATTAATCATTCTGAAACTGATTGGTTGAAACTCTATCATGTTTCTAGGGAGATTAACAAAGAAGCACATCCACTTGCTAAGGTCAGGATTAACGGAGATGATGATTTGGAATCTACGTTAGTTTGAAATTGTCTCTTTCGATGTTCTATCATGTCTTTCACTGGTTTTTAGGCTTTGTAAATTTCCTTTGAATGCACTTGAATATTTATGCATTTTTATTAGTTTCAATTTTATATTCAAAATAAATTATTAGCTTCATTTTAGTACTCATTTATGACTAATGTTGACCCACCACTTTATGAGTAAAAAATATATTTTCTATAAAAATTTGGGAGTATAAAAATATTTTATTAAAAAATAAGTATATTTTAGTGAGTATTAATAATGTTTAAATTTTTAGTGGTTATTTTTAAATTAAATGACTTAAATGGCCTAAATTTGTTTCTCTCACGTTCCTTTTCTTTGTCTTTTTTTTTTCTTTTTCAGTCTCATTTTCAATCGCTTTGGCGGTGATTTCTAAGGCAGTTTAGATTTGATTAGTTACCACCATGTGAAAGTTTGTAGATAAATAAAAGTTAGATTCTGTTTTTTTTCAAGTAGTAGCAATTTTAGTTTTGGTTTTAGTTTTTAGTTTACTCTGTTTTTTTTTTAAAGTTGTGTTGATTTTTATTTTCTTTTAGGTTTAAGATTTTTCATTTTTAGTTATAATCATGCATATATAGGATTTGTCTAAGTAAAGATGTCACTAGATCTATTAGGAACTGTTATCGAAATATTTTGTCATAAGATAGAACACTATGATGGTGATTGTAAGAATGGACTTTAAGACGATGAGGAGAAAAGATCATTTGAGGCTTAGTTTTTCATGCATTACTAATGCGGTGAAGTCTCTTGAGAGCGTTTGGCAAAGGTTAGTTGGTTTGCCAGAGTTCATCACTGGATTATCTAATGATGGCAATGTGATGATACAAGTATCTGTGGTTGATCAAGATAATGTATCTACAATTTGTTTCAAAACCTTCCAAGGTTGTAATTACTTTCAATCTACCTTTCTCTTCAGTTGGATTCTTTTTACAGATGATGGTATTTGTTTAGCAATTTATAGTGTTTTATTGTGGTCTATACTATATCTCAGGTCTATGTGTAACTATTTTTTAGGAGTCTTAGAAATTATTTTTGCTAAAAAAACCTAAAAGGCCTAATTTTATTTCAATATTTTAAATCTAATTTAGTGTTTTTCTTTTTTCATTTTTGTCTTTTTCCTCCGGTAGTTTGGCGGCATTGATTTATGACACTGAACTATTATATTGGGGCTATAAGTTAAATGTAAATCAATTCAGTTCATGTGATATAAAATTTAAGTATAATTATGAATAAGGGAGGCTAATGAGGCATTGGGTTAATGGCAAAATAGAGGGTATGAGAATATTTGAAGTTTCAGGTTGGAGTCCACCTTTATATAAATGTATGGATTTTTTTTTCCTAAATTTATTCTAGTAAGTTAAGTGATTTAAATTAAGTTAATTATTCAATTGAGTGTTTATAATGATCAATTCGAATTAAAACTGTTGATATCACGGTAGTTGGTCCTGTTCAGGTACCAATTATACCAACCTATACATTTCGTCTTGGACATAAACCGGAACCATGGAGCATAAGTTTCATTCTGGTTTAGATTCTAGCCTATTACACTTGTATCGGCATATTTGGAGATATTTCACTTGTACCGGCCGAAAATGAAGTTGTAGTCAAAACCTGGATAACTTTGTTTTTCCCTCGACACTATGGTCTCTGTCTCTTCCTGTCTCTTTTCCCTCCATTTTGGGCCCCTGCAATTAAACGTAAGAAGAAATAGAGGTTATCTAAATCTCTATTTTGGTGTTTCGCTAGTACTATCGATGATGAAACAGACAATAATGAGAGAAAGAGCAGCAATGAAAACAAAAAATTGAAATAAAATAATTAGGGTAATCGTTTTATCCTTACAAGCTATAGGGTTTTTAATGATTTGTTGGGTTTAAAAATTATAGGCCGACAATAAATTTTGCATAATAAGTTCAGCCCAAAGAAAAAAAAACTCAAATTGGTATAATATTTTATAAAAATATTAAATTGTTGAAATGTTATTAATTAATTGGAAAGAGACATAAATAATGTGAGAAAAATGCTCTATAAAGTAATTTCTCCATGGACGAGTGTATAATAATTTAATGTCTTTAAATTTTGATAAAGTGGTAAAATTTTATTAGTGCATAAAAATCTTTAGATTATTCTTATTTAAGTTATTCCCTAAAAACAAATCAATCTTCTTTTATTCATTAATTAGATAGAAAGGAAATAAAAAGCTAAAAATATTGAGGTTGCATAATGAATCATCAGTACCTAAATGAGGGCTCAAACTGTACATACCAGCACTAACCTGCAAGGCATAGAAGGGACGAATTAACTTTTTTCCTTCTAAACAAAAAACACAGAAACATCATAGAAAAAAAAAAGAAGAGAGAGCCGTTCATCTTCAACTCTCTGCAAATCCTAAAAACACATTATGAGCTTACCATCCAAATCATCTTCAACCCTCATCCCTCACCATCACCATAGTCATTCACCCATTACCTTACGATAATCAACACAACCTCATTACCATCATTTTCCAAAGCTCCTCCTATTTCTAAACCCATCACCATTTCCCTCAACCTTCACTAACTCCAACCTTCATCACCAAATTCCAGCATTACCATTATGCTCATTCCTTCCCGTCACTTAAACCTTGAACCCTCACCAACCTAATTAATAATAGCCCACTGCCTCTGCCATTTACAACATCGACCAGCCCTCTCCATCACCATCTCAACCCACGACTCTTACCACCTAAAGCTCCCACAAACAACACCCTCAAAATCGCATCGAAACCCACTGCCTCTTGCATCAACGTGACTGAACCATAGTCACCATATCGTTTGTAGCGGCGCTCAGTTTCTCTTTTTTTTTTTTTTTTTGTAGGGCAAAGGAAAAAGAAAAAAAAAATCCTTCTTTTCGAATTGTTGTTTTAATACTAGAAATTCCTCCTTAACTTTTCAGTTAAGCCCAACAGCATGAAAGCAGTCCAGTCCAGCACATCAGTTCACTCATTCCAACAGCAACAGTACCTTTGGGCTTTGATATAATCTCCCTCTTATTTACTTTTACAGCCCAATTATTTATTATGATGCAAATATTTGCTTTGTTTGGAAAATTTGAATTAAATACGGTTCATTGATTTGCCCCATTATTATATTATCGTGCATGTTTTTCCTTAATGGAATAGCTGTTGATGTTCCCATTTCTTTAAAATAATTTTTGGTATTTCCATTTGGTCATTTTAGGATGCATTTGTTGATGTGCATGCTGATCAATTTACATTATAAATTTTCTACCTTATTAATCAAGACTTAGTTTTATTTTGATCCAGATGGTTGTTGTCTCGTTACTACTTGTAATGCTCTAGGAACATTGATAATAAACTACTTGGTGAGAGCCTAATTGAACGTGGTGTTTCGTCACTTGTTTCGTTTCCGTAAGACCTCAGCAATTAACGGTAAAATTTGATCAAAGAACAAGCTCAAGTGAAAAATGTGGTTGAAGCGGCTAAAAGGCATACCCAAACTCAAGTAATTGATAACTATGTAACGGACTGACTAACTAACTAATGCAACAAATGCCTTGAAAAATGTGCAGATTCTGGAACATAGAGTAGAAGAAAATAAGAAATGTTTGTGTTGCTTTCCTAATTTGTGTTAGAGGTATTGACTATGTAAGATTATAGAGGATCAAGTACTATCCATCAAGACACTCATCAATAACTCTAAATTTGAAAAAATCTAGCATCATTTCCAAATTCCTATCTTAGAGTCCTTAGCATCTAAGGATATAGTACATTCCAAATCTTCAAGTGTTGCTTTTAGTGAGATAATGGAGGCATTGAAGGATTATAAAGTGAAAAAGATTGTAGTGTGGGGAATGGATGGGGTAGGCAAAACCACTTTAGTCAAAGAAGTTGACAAATTATGTGGAAGGATTTGATCGAGTTGTAATGGTCATCGTGTCCGAAACTCCAAACATTGCAAGAATTCAAATGAAGATTGTAGAAGACTTAACAATTGAATTTTGAGAATACTTCCAAACAAGGGAAAACAACAAAGTTATAGAGTAGCTTGATTGTCGGGAAGTTTCTCATAATTCTCGATAATCTATGGAATCAATGGGGTGACGAAGACTTGAAAAATATAGGTATTCCATTAGTTGAAAATGGTAAAGGTTCTAAAGCTATTTTGACAACAAGGGAACAAAAAGTATGCAAATTTATTAGATCTGAACATATGGTTCAACTGAATGTTATGGATGACGATAAAGCATGGAATTTGTTTAACATGAATGCAAACCTTATAGTGTTTCTCCGAAAATAATTGAAGTAGCTATGGGAGTTGGAAAAGAATGTGGAGGATTGCCTTTAGCTATTGTTCCATTAGCAAGGGCTTTAAGAGGCAAAACCCTTAATGGATGGAAATTAGCCTACCATAAAATCAGTAGTTCCAGATTAATGGATATCGAGGATGTCCCAAAGCAGAGAAAAGAAATGCATACATGAGCCTTGAGATGAGCTATAACAATTTGGGGAACAAGTCGAAGAAATTATTTTTGTTGTGTAGTTTATTTCCTGAAGATTCCTTAATTAATGTGGAGTTATTAGTTCGATGTGCTTTGGGTTTGAGGTTGTATCCCAAAATAGTCTTAATTAAACAAGTCCAGTTCGAACTGCCACGTCATTAAATTTTAAAGATAACAAAGATTGTTCTACACTCATCTATATCTAATATCTCCAACATAATTTAAATTTTGTTAAATTACTTAAAATAATTAATTTTTTAAATTATCAGCAAACCACTTTTCTTCTTTTACAAGTTTTAATCATTTTCTATTTTTTTCGTAAGTTATTTTTTTTATTTTTGTGCATTTTTTATAAAAAAAATTGCAATTTTTACTATGTTATTGGTACATAATTTTGATAATAATTTTACCCTAACATAAAACATTGAATCTTGAACTTTGAACCTCGAACCTCGAGATTCTGGGTTTGGGTTCAAGATTTAAGGTTTAGGGTTCAAGGTTTAAGGTTTAAAGGTTAAGGATTTAGGGTTTGGGTTTAAGATTTAAGGGTTTAGGATTCGTGATTACCAAATCAAGGTTTGGGTTCGAGTTTCAAGTTTTACTATTTGACATTATAGGTTTGGGGTTTGAGTTTAGGGTTTATGGTTTTATAATTTGGGTTTTGGATTTAAGATTCTAGATTTAGGGTTTAGAGTTTGGGGTTTAAGATAAAAATTTATCAAAATCATGTGTCAATAACAAGAAAAAGTTGTTGAAATGTCATCAAATTATAGGAAATGGACCATGCATAATGTGGTGGGAATGATCCATAAAATAATTTCGCTATTGTTAACTGGATAATAATATTTTAATTTCTTTAAAATTTGATGACGTGGCAAAAAAAATTCATGCTTAAAAACCTTTGGATTGTCCTTATGTCCCTAAAAAGAAATAATTCATTTTTATTTTATTCATTAATTAGATAGAAATGAAATAAAACACTAAAAATATTTAGGTTGTATAATGAATCATCAATATCTTAATGAGGGCTCAAACTGTACAGACCAGCACACATCTTCAATGCAGAAAAGGGACAAATTAACATTTTCCTTTTCAACAAAAAACACAGAAAGTCATAGAAAAAGAAGAAGTAGAGAAAGTAATTCATCTTCAACTCTCTGTACATCCTAAAAACTTGTCATGACCTTACCATCCAAATCATCCTCAACCCTCAACCCTAATCCCTCACCATCACCATTGCCATTCACCCATTACCTTACGGAAACCAACACACCTTCATTACTATCATTTTCCAAAGCTCCACCCATTACTAAACCCAACACCATATCCCTCAACCTTCACTAACTCCAAACTTCATCACCAAATTCTAATACTACCACTATTTTTCCTCCTTCTCGACTTTTAAACATTGAACCCTCAACAACCTAATCAATAGTCCACTGCCTTTGCCATTTAAAACATCAATAGGCCCTTTCCATCACCATCTCACCCCATGACTCTCACCACCTAAAGCTCCTACAAACAACATCGTAAAAACCGCATCAAAACCCACTACCTCTCACATTAACATGATTAAACTATAGGCACCATATCGTTTGCGGTTGCACTCACTTTTTGTTTTGTTAGTAGGGCGAAGGAGAAAAAAAAGCCTTTTTTTTTTCTAAATTGTTGCTTTAAGATTTGAAATTCCTCCCTATCTTTTCATTTATGCCCAGTAGTAAGGAAGCTATTCAGTCTAGTAAATCAACTCACTCAGTGCAGCAGCAGCATTACCTTTGGGCATTGGAATAATCTCTCCCTTATTTCTTTTTGCAACCTAATTATTTAATATGATGCAAACATTTGTTTTGTTTTGAATATTTGAATTAAATATGGTTCATTGATTTTCCCTATTCATATATTATCATGCTTGTTTTTCTTTAAAAGAATTATTGCTGATGTTAGAGTTGTGTGACCCAAATTCTAAGAGATTGCTTGCAAGTCAAGTTAAACAAAATATATTTTCTTTCTAGAATATTTAGTATTTATTAGTGCAATATATTTAGCATTTATTAGCATAGTTTATTTGACCTTCTAATTTAGCCTATAAATAGGTTCTTTTACAACCTTAGAAAAAAACACCCATTAGAGATTAGAACTCATAACACATTTAGAGAATTTTGTGTTTACATTTTGAAGGTTCTTTGTTTTTAAGTTTTTGGGGTATAGTTTTTATCTCCATCTTTTGTACTCTTCGTTCTTTTGCCATTATAGTAAAATTATCTTTGCTTGTATTTTTTTATCCACTTTGGAGGAGTTTTTCCACGTTAAATTTGTGTGTTCAATTTCTCAATTTATTCCGCTATTTTTTTTACTTGTTGCTTAATCGGGTCGGTTCTAGCAAGTGGTATCAGAGCTAGTTCAATTTTCATAGATTAGCCCGTTCAGAGATGGCAGCAACAAGGTTTGAAATTGAGAAGTTCTATTGTGAGATAAATTTCAATTTGTGTCAAGTTCAGATGATGGCAACTGTAGTTCAAACCAACTT
This sequence comes from Gossypium hirsutum, assembly GCF_007990345.1. Taxonomy (NCBI): domain Eukaryota; kingdom Viridiplantae; phylum Streptophyta; class Magnoliopsida; order Malvales; family Malvaceae; genus Gossypium; species Gossypium hirsutum. The sequence continues at coordinate 33,606,113 of NC_053441.1, forward strand.
GAAAAAGGTTGTTATTGGGAAAAAGCATGAGAATCTAAATCAAACAGAATGGGAAAAGCTTGATGAAAAGGCATTGTCTGTAATCCAGTTGTGCCTCGCGAATACAGTATTGCAGAAGGTATTGATGGAGAAAACCTCATCTGCCTTGTGGAAAATGTTAGAAACTCCTTATGCGACTAAGTCTCTAGTTAACTGTTTAGTGTTAAAACAATATCTATTTACGTTTCGCATGAACGAATGTGAGCTTCTTAGAGATCACATCAGTCAATTCATTACTCATTTAAATGATTTAAAGAACATTGAGGTTCATATTGACGATGAAGATCAGGCTATGCTATTATTGTGTTCTTTACCCCCTTCACACAAGTCTTTTAGGGAGACCTTGATTTATGGTAGAGACAAACTCTTGTTCGAAGATGTGAAGGGTCATATGTTGAGTAGAAACAAACTTGATAATGAGTTTGGCTTGGACAACAAGGCAGATAATCAAGCTTCCATTTTGGTAGCATCAAAGAAACGAGACAAAAGTTGTCACTATTGTAAAAAGTTAGGTCACATCAACGAAGATTGTTATTAACTGCGAAATAAAAGAGCTGCTAAAAGTAACGAGGAAGATTTAGCTGGTGCTAATTTGGCTGATGAAAGCAGTGATGATTTCTTGTTAGTGTCAACGAGCTATAAATCCAAGCTCACGTCTGAATGGATCCTAGATTTGGGCTGTTCTTTCCACATGTGCCCCAATAGAGGACGGTTCTCCACATACAGTTTGGTTGAAGGTGTTGTTGTGCGCATAGGAAACGATTCATCTAGTAAGGTAATTGGTGTTGGTACTATTAAAATTAGGATACACAATGGGACGACGATGTCAGGTATGTACCTGATTTACGAAAGAATCTAATCTCCTTGAGTATTTTAGACTTTAAAGGATGCAGAATCAACATTGAGTCGAGCGACATTAAAGTGTCTCGTGGAGCTCTTGTTTTGTTAAAAGATAAAAGAACCGAGAGTGTTTATATTCTGAAAGGTTCTACAGTGACCGGTGAAATTGGACGTCCCCCGTCCGTTACAGAGTCAGAGTCAACTCGTTTAGAGCGGAGGAAACTTGGTCATAGGAGAGAAAAATATGTGATTGTTTCATTGAAGAGGGGTTCTCTTTTGGATGAAGGTTTTGACAAGTTAGCGAACAGTGTTCGTGAAAATCAGACCCGGGTTAGTTTTAATTTGGCAATGCACAAGTCGAAGGCTAGAAGTCTTCCAGCTTCTAAGCATAGATTCGACTCAGTTAATTTCTTACATAATTCAAGATAGGCCCGTGGCGGGCTTTGGCAAAAATGGCGTTGTAAGAATTCGTGTCAATGTGGAGATTGTTAGAGTTATGTGACCCAAATTCTAAGAGATTGCTTGCAAGTCAAGTTAAACAAAATATATTTTCTTTTTAGAAGATTTAGTATTTATTAGCATAATATATTTAGCATTTATTAGCATAGTTTATTTAACCTACTAATTTAGCCTATAAATAGGTTCTTTTACAACCTTAGAAAAAACACCCATTAAAGATTAAAACTCATAACACATTTAGAGAATTTTGTGTTTAAGTTTTGAAGGTTCTTTGTTTTCGAGTTTTCAGGGTTTAGTTTTTATCTCCATCTTTTGTACTTTTCATTCTTTTGCCATTATAGTAAAATTCTCTTTACCCATGGTTTTTTTATCCTCTTTGAAGGGTTTTTCCACGTTAAATTTGTGTGTTTAGTTTCTCAATTTATTTCGCTATTTTTTTACTTGTTGCTTAATTGGGTCGACCCTAGCAAGTGGTATCAAAGCTAGTTCAGTTTTTATAGATTAGCTCGTTCAGAAATGACAGCAACAAGGTTTGAAATTAAGAAGTTCGATTGTGAGACAAATTTCAATCTGTGGCAAGTTCGGATGATGGCAATTCTAGTTCAAACCGGCATGAAAAAGGTTGTTACTGGAAAAAAAGCATGAAAATCTAAATCAAACAGAATGGGAAAAACTTGATGAAAAGGCCTTGTCTGCAATGCAATTGTGCCTCGCATATACGGTACTGCAGGGTATTGATGGAGAAGACCTCATTGCCTTGTGAAAAAGGTTAGAAACTCCTTATACGACTAAGTCTCTGGCTAACCATTTAGTGTTAAAACAACTTCTATTTACGTTTCGCATGAACGAAGGTGAGCTTCTTAGAGATCACATCAGTAAATTCATTACTCTTTTAAATGATTTAAAGAGCATTGAGGTTCATATTGACAATGAAGATCGACATTAAAGTATCTCGTGGAGCTCTTGTTTTATTAAAAGGTAAAAGAATCGAGAGTCTTTATATTCTGGAAGGTTCTATAGTGCCGGTGAAATCAGACATTTCTCATCCATTACGGAGTCGAAGTCAACTCGTTTGGAGTGGAGGAAACTTAGTCATAGGAGGGAAAAAGGTATGATCGTTCCATTGAAGAGAGGTTCTCTTTTGGATGAAGGTTTTGAAAAGTTAGGGCATTGTGTTCGTGAAAATCAGACCCGGGTTAGCTTTGATTTGGTAGTGCACAAGTTGAAGGCTAGAAGTCTTCCAGCTTTTAAGCATAGATTTGACTCAGTTAATTTCCTGCATAGTTCAAGATAGGCCGTGGCGGGCTTTGGCAAAGATGGCATTGTAAGAATTCATGTCAAGATGGAGATTGTTAGAGCTGTGTGACCCAAATTCTAAGAGATTGCTTGCAAGTCAAGTTAAACAAAATATATTTTCTTTCTAGAAGATTTAGTATTTATTAGTATAATATATTTAGCATTTATTAGCATAGTTTATTTGACCTACTAATTTAGCCTATAAATAGGTTCTTTTACTACCTTAGAAAAACCACCCATTAGAGATTAGAACTTATATCACATTTAGAGAATTTTGTGTTTATGTTTTGAAGTTTCTTTGTTTTCAGGTTTTCGAGGTTTAGTTTTTATTTCCATCTTCTGTACTCTTCGTTCTTTTTCCATTATAGTAAAATTATCTTTACCCGTAGTTTTTTATCCTCTTTGGAGGAGTTTTTTCACGTTTAATTTGTGTGTTCAATTTCTTAATTTATTCAACTATTTTTTTACTTGTTGTTTAATCGAGTCGATCCTAGCAGTAGAAAAATAATTTTAAGTATATTATTTCATAAAAAAGTTAAAAATTATTGGGCGAAATGTAAATTAGATTTTTGAAAATAATTTAAAAAGAAAAGAATAAATTATATTAGTATCATCCCAAAAAGTATAGTTTTTAGGCACCAATAAAATAGTGTTACATCATTAAATTTTAAAGATAACAAAGTATTACTATACATTAATTTATATCTAATATCTTCTCCAACTTAATTTAAATTTAGTTAAATTACTTAAAATAATTAATTTTTAAATTATAAACAGACGTCTTTTCTTCTTTTACAAATTTTAATCATTTTGTTTTTTTCATAAGTTAATATTTTTTTATTTTTGTACAATTTTTATACAATTTTTGGGAAATTTATAACACAGAATTTTGGTAATTATTTTACCCTAATCCAGAACCTTGAACCGCGAACCTCGTGGCTTAGGATTTAAGGTTTAGAGGTTAAGGGTTTGGGTTTTGGGGTTTAAGGTTTAGGTTTTTGGATTTAGGGTTACGAGTTTGAGGTTTAAGATTTCGAGGTTTAAGTGTTTGAGGTTATAGTTTTGAGTTTAGGGTTTAATATTTTTTTAAGATTCGAGATTCTAAATTCAAGGTTTAAGGTTTGTGGTTTAAGATAAAAATTTATCCAAATCATGTGCCAATGTCAAGAAAAAATTTATTGTTAAGAAGTTTCTCATAATTCTCGATGATCTATGGAATCGATGGGGCGCCGAGGGCATGAAAAATATAGGTATTCCATTAGTTGAAAATGATAAGGGTTCTAAAGTAATTTTGACAACAAGGGAACAAAAAGTATGCAAATATATTAGATGTGAACATATGGTTCAACTGAATGTTATGGATGACGATGAAGCGTGAAATTTGTTCAACATGAATGAAATCATCGACGGTGCTTCTCCGAAAATTATTGAAGTAGCTATGGAAGTTTCAAAAGAATGTGAAGGTTTTCCTTTAGCTATTGTTCCATTAGCAAGTGCTTTAAGAGGCAAAACCCTTAACGAATGGAAATTAGCCTACCATAAAATCAGTAGTTCCAGATTAATGGATATCGAGGATGCCCCAAGACAAAAAAATATGCATACATGAGCCTTGAGATGAGCTACAACAATTTGGGGAGCAAGTCGAATAAATTATTTTTGTTGTGTGTTTTATTTCCTAAAGATTCCTTAATTAATGTGGAGTTATTAGTTCGATGTGCTTGGGGCTTGAGGTTGTATCCTGAAGTAGTCTCAATTAAACATGTCTAGTTCGAAGTGCCATGTCATTAAATTTTAAAGATAACAAAGTATTATTATACACTCATCTATTTCTAATATATTCTCCAACTTAAGTTAAATTTAGTTAAATTACTTAAAATATTTTTTTTTTAAATTATAAACAAACATCTGTTCTTCTTTTACAAATTTTAATACGTTTGTTGTTCTTTTATAAAATTGAATTATTTTCTATTTTTTCATAATTTAATTTTTATTTTTATGAAATGTTTTTACAGTTTTATTAACAAACGTATATGTTATTAACACATAATTTTAGTAATTATATTACCCTAACATAATTTTGGTAATTAATTTTATGCAATTTTTGTGTAATTCTGGATTCATGATTTAAGGTTTAGGGTTTGAGGTTTAAGGTTTAAATGTCAAGGATTCGGGGTTTAAGATTCGAGTTTAAGGTTTAAGGGTTTAGGATTACGGGTTACTAGGTCGGGGTTCAGTTATCAAGTTACAGGTTCAAGTGTCTAAGGTTATAGGTTTGGGGTTTGAGTTTAGGGTTTAGGGTTCTACAATTTGGGTTTAGGATTCAAGATTCCAGATTCAGAGTTGAGGGTCCATAAAATTTTTGATAAAATTTTCTCAAAATCATGTGTCAATAACAAGAAGTTGAAATGTCATTAAATAATTGAAAATATACCATGAATAATGTGGTGGGAAGGGTCCATAAAATAATTTCTCTATGGATGACTGTATAATAATAATAATTTAATTTCTTTAAAATTTGATGACGTGGTAAAATTTTATTGGTGCCTAAAAACATCTAAATCGTCCTTATGTAAGTTATTCCCTAAAAAGAAACGATTCGTTTTTAGTTTATTCATTAATTAGATAAAAAGGAAATAAAACACTAAAAATATTGAGGTTGTATAATGAACCATCAATACCTTAATAAGGGCTCAAACTGTACAGACCAACACACACCTGCAATACAGAGAAAGGATGAATTAACTTTTTCCTTCTAAAAAAAAGCACAGAAAAATCATAGAAAAAATAAGAAGAAGAGTGAGTCATTCATCTTCAACTCGCTGCAAATCCTAAAACCCGTCACGACCTTACCATCCAAACCATCTTTAACTCTCATCCCTCACCATCACCATAGCCATTCACCGATTACCTTACGGAGAAATCAACACATCCTCATTACCATCATTTTCCAAAGCTCCACCCATTACTAAACCCATCACCATTTCCCTCAACCTTCACTAACTCCAACCTTCATCTCCAAATTCTAGCACCACCACTATTCTCACACCTTCAAGTCGTTTAAACCTTGAACCCTCACCGACCTAATCAATAGCCCACTACCTTTGCCATTTACAACATCAATCGGCGCTCTTCACCAGCATTTCAACCTATGACTCTCACCACCTAAAGGTCCTACAAACAACACCCTCAAAATTGCATTGAAACCCATTACCTCTCGCATCAAAGTGATGAACCATGGTCACCATATCGTTTGCGGGGGCGCTCAATTTCTACTTTGTTAGTAGGGAGAAGGAAAAAGAAAAAGAAAAGTCTTTTTTTTGAATTGTTGTTTTAAGATTAGAAATTCCTCCCTATCTTTTCAGTTAGCCCAGCAGCATGAGAACAGTCTGGTCCAGCATATAAGCTTACTCATTCCAGCAGTAGCATTACTTTTGGGCTTTGATATAATCTCTCTCTTATTTCTTTTTGCAGCCCAAGTATTTATTATGATGCAAATATTTGCTTTTTTTGGAATATTTGAATTAAATATGGTTCATTGATTTGCCCCATTATTTTATTATAATGCATGTTTTTCCTTAATAGAGTTGATGTTGACATTCCCATTTCTTTAAAATAATTTTTCGTATTTCCATTTTGTCATTTTAGGATGCATTTGTTGATGCGCATGTTGATCAATTTACATTATAAATTGTCTACCTTATTAATCAAGACTTAGTTTTAATTTGATTCAAATGATTGTTGTCTCGTTAATACTTCTAATGCTCTTGGAACATTGATAATAAACTACTTGGTGAAGACAATTGAACATGGTGTTTAGTCACTTGTTTCGTTTTCGTAAGACCTCAGCGATTAACCGTAAAATTTTATCAGAGAACAAGATCGAGTGCAAAATGCTGTTGAAGTGGATAAAAGGCATACCTAAACTCAAGTAATCGAAGAAATATGTAGAGGTCTGACTGACTAATGCAACAAATGCCTTAAAAATGTGCAGATTTTGGAACATAGAGTAGAAGAAAATAAGAAATTTTTACGTTGGTTTCCTAATTTGTGTTGCAGGGATCGACTAGGTAAGACTATAGAGGATGAGGTACTATCCATCAAGACGTTCATCAATAGCTCTAAATTTGAAAAAATTAGGCATCATTTCCAAATTCCTGTCTTAGAGTTCTTAGCATCTAAGGATAAAGTACCTTCCAAATCTTCAAGTGTTCTTTTAATGAGAAAATGGAGGCATGGAAGGATTATAAAGTGAAAAAGATCAGAGTCTTGGGAATGGGTAGGGTAGGCAAAATCACTTAATCGGAGAAGTCGACCATGATTTCGAAGGACTGGATCGAGTTATAATGGTCATGGTGTCCAGAACTCCAAACACTCTAAGAATTCAAATGAATATTTCAGAAGACTTAACATTGAATTTTGAGAATACTTCCAAATAAGGGAAAGCAACAGAGCTGTGGAGTAGTTTGATTGTCGGGAAGTTTCTCATAATTCTTGATAATCTATGGAATCAATAGGGAGACGAGGACTTGAAATATATATATGTATTCCATTAGTTTAAAATGATAAGGGTTCTTAAGCGATTTTGAGAACAAGGGAAAAAAAGCATAGAAATATATTAGATGTGACCATATGGTTCAACTGAATGTTATGGATGAGGATGAAGCGTGGAATTTGTTCAACATGAATGAAAACCTTAATGGTGCTTCTCCAGAAATTATCGAAGTAGCTATGGAAGTTGCAAAAGAATGTGGAGGTTTGCCTTTAGCTATTGTTCCATTAGCTAGGGCTTTAAGAGGAAAAATCATTAACGGATGAAAATTAGCCTGCCATAAAATCAGTAGTTCCAGATTAATGAATATCAAGGATGTCCCAAAACAGATAGAAAAAAGTACATACATAAGCCTTGAGATGAGCTACAACAATTTGGGAAGAAAGTCTAAGAAATTATTTTTTGTATGGTTTGTTTGCTAAAGATTCCTTAATTAATGTGGAGTTAGGTTTGATGTGTTTGGAGTTTAAGGTTGTATCCCAAAGCAGTCTCAATTAAACAAGTCCAGTTCGAAGTGCATGAATCAATTATGAATCTCAAAAATTCTAGTTTGTTATTAGAAGGAAGATAGTCGGCTGAAGTTGAACGCGTGAGGTTCTTATCAGAACAAAAAAATTATTCACTATTAAGGGATGAAAGAGGATACGTTCTATGTTTGACATTATTCAATTTTTGGATTGCAAAAATAAATACGAAAATTCGATTCATTTCTATTTTCGTTTTCAAAATGTTTTAGACTTCAAACCTTCTTTTTTATTAGGTGATCATCCAATGCATCGAAGCAACTTAAATCTATATGTTGGTCTTACTAGTTATGTATCATTACATGATGTGAATCTTGATGTGGCTCGATGGATTGCATCAAAAGAAGACAGTGGTCTTGAGATTCTGTTTCTTGATAACTATTAGAGCAAGACACCGATTGGTATAAAGTTTAAAAAATCGAGCATCATAGAGTTCTTAGCATCTAAGGATAGAATACCTTCCAAATCTTCAAGTGCTATTTTAATGAGATAATTGAGGTATTGAAGGATTATAAAGTGAAAAAGACTAGAGTGTGGGGAATGGGTGGGATAGGCAAAACCACTTTAGTCAAAGAAGTCGAACATGAAGTGGAACGATTTGACCGAGTTATAATGGTCATGGTGTGTAGAACTCCAAACACTGCAAGAATTCTTATAAAAATGGTAGAAGACTTAACATTGAATTTTTTAGAATACTTCCAAAACAAGGGAAAGCAGTATAGTTATGGAGTAGATTGATTGTCGACAAGTTTCTCATAATTCTCGATTATCTATGGAAACAGTGAGGGAATGAGGTCCTAAAAATATAGGCATTCCATTAGATGAAAATGACAAGGATTGTAAAGTGGTTTTGACAACAACAGAACAAAATGTATGCAAATATATTAGAATGTGTAAGTTGCTACAATTTTGCAAAACTTTAAAAGTGTGTTAATTGAGAATTGCAAGAATTTGAAAGTGATATTTCAAACGAACAATGTAGAAAATCATGCAACACTTCTCTCGAGATTCGAATTGTTATCTCCATGCTCTTTGCCTAATTTGGAGCCTATATGGAAATGTCTGCGCAAGATATAAGCCATCAATGTTTACGAGAAGTATGCATAAATTGTTGTCAAAACGCTAAATGTCTCTTCCCATCTTGTCTCGCTCAAAGTTTAGTACACTCAGAAGCATTGGTATTATGCCACTGTAAGGAATTGGAGGAAATAATCGGAGATATGGATGTTCATGAAGAAATATCATCAAACATAGCAACGAAAAGTTCATTGTGCTTGCCAAACTTGAAGACTATGAAGGTAGAAGTATGCCCGATTCTAGAATATATTTTTCCAATTATTTTAAATTTCGTCTACAAATTATTTTAATCCCTATCTATTGGGTGTCGTTTTCTCAAGTAAATTGAATTTAATTAAATCAAAATTAAATAATTAAATTAATTAGCAACTAACAAAAAAATTTCTCATTAACAAAATTAATAATCGAACTCTATTATCTAAGTAATTGAGTAAGTAACCATAACTCAATTATTCACAAATCGAAGTAATTGAGTAAGCAAATACTTATCCTCATCCAGAAGACATTTAGTGTTCTTTAATTTGGAACTCTTAAGTTTAGAGAGTACTATTTCCCATCCACTAAGCGATTTAAAGTTCAAAGATTCTGCTAATGTTAGGATAGCTAAGGGCATACCTTTTCATTTTTTGGCAACTTTCATAACCACTTCAACAATGTCGAGAGAAGCATTATCAAGCCCTGCATACAATTTGAACAGATTCCACACTTCTTCTTCATCCATAAGATCAAGTGAAATCATAGCTTAACATTCCATGGTCTTACATACTTACTTATTCTATTTCGTGAAAATAATTTTACATCCTTCATGATATTCACCAAATGAAATTCCTATATCGATTAGTTTGAGTTCATAGCAAACGTCGTCAACAATAATAAGGAATCTTTTTCTCGTTTTCAATTCAACCCGTAATTCCTTACCTTTTTCCTTCTCGAGTCCTCCTCTCGAATGTTATACCCAAAGAGTCTGCAATGGTATGTTGAATTTCGCCAACATCCAGAGTCTCGGACACAATAGCCATTGTAACATCATCGAAAAGTTGTGATTCTTTGATTTTATTACCCGCTGCACGAACAAAGGTTGCCTTGCCCACTCCTCTTATCTCCCATACCCCTATCATGTTTATTTCATCATCTTCCAATGCTTCCATGATCTCATTCAAAGCAAAAGTTGAAGATTTTGAAGCAACGACATACATAGGTAGGAAGAGTTCGAGACGAGGAAGAGCAACATGATGACCAACTCGATCAAATTTCAAAGTCTCAATAAGCTGAGTGATAGCCAGAGTTTTCTCATACATCTCCTTACATAACCAATATCACTAACACAACTTAGGAAAACAATTGCAACACTTCAGATTTGCTTGCATTTGAATTTCAAGACTCCATTCATCTTGCAAGGTCTTTTTAGTCTTCGACAGCACATCCTCGACAACTTCCTCGATTTTTTGGTTTTTCGTTTTAGCCTTTTCAACATCTCCTTGCAATCAAATTTGTGAGTTGATCAATTTCCTTTCTTTCTCTAAGAAATTTTCAACATTCTTATTGAATGGAAACATGTAATGAGTATGGCGATCTATAGGCCTCTCTGCAATCCCCATCCTAAGGTTGTTGATTAAAGAGATTCACTGCCCTTTTGATTTTTTTTTGGTATAGAAGAACACAATCGAAATTAATACCAATATCAGAAATATCATTCTGCAGGCAGTGGATCAATAAAGTAATCCTAATGAAGCAAAACTATCTGCAGTGTGGTTAAATAGAAAGTTTTTTAGTTTCAAATATGAATTCTAAATAGACCAAAATACATAGTTTGATTAGAATTACATTTAACAAATTGTGGTAACCTTTTCAAGACATTTTTCTATATTATAAAATTTAACCATATTTCAATTTGTTACAATTTAATTCAATCTATTTAATAATAGATTAATTAATTTGACCGAGAGACCTTTCGGCACTTTAACCTATTTAAATTTAAGCCCAAATAAATAAAACTCAAACCGAATAAAAAGGGAAATAACCCAAAATTTATCCCGTTAGTTAGAATCTAGAAACTCTAAAACTTAAAGCAAAGCAGGGACGTTGGATCTGGTAAGTCACCCAGTTCTCCTAGATTCTTCCCGATCTCGGATTTTGGTGCACTACTATTGCACTAATCCTCTTTACCCTTATTACGATGATGGTAAATCATGGTTTGGCCTCTATCCAAATTTGTTTGCTGGTCTCCTGCGCGACTGTAACACCCTTAACCTGTATACATCGCCGAAATAGGGTTACGGAGCATTACCAAAAAATCGTAACATAAAAACATACATTTCCAAACATTGATAAAAACATAGCACAATCCATTCATATACATGCATATCGTCCCTTAATCGATCCCTCGAGGCCTTAGAAACACTTTAGAAATTATTCGAGACTTAATTAGAAACATTAGGAACATTGAGGAAAAAGTTATAAATTTTAAACTGTAAGGGTCACACGACCATGTGGCCAGGCCATGTGACTCACACGACTGAGACACATACCCATGTCTCAGGCCATGTGGCTGACACGACTAAGATAGACGCCCGTGTCTTAGGCCATGTAACAATCGAAATAGGGACACACGACCGTGTCTGTGGCCGTATAACTCTCTGACTTGGGTCACACGGCCAAGCCACACGTCCGTGTGCCAGGAAATGTAACACACAAAATGGCCTCACACGCCCATGTATCAGGCTGTGTCTTAGGTCGTGTAACAGCCTCACTTGGAACCTTTGAAACCAATAGTGGACACACGGTCGTGTTGCATAGTCGTGTGTCATACATGGCTGAGTCACACTCCCGAGTCTTAGGCCGTGTGGACAAGAAATTGGCCAAAATCAACTCATTTCCTTCACCCACTTCAAGCATGTACCTAAATAAAATTTTCCATATGACCAAGGCATTAAAACATAGCCAAAAAAAAGCATAAAATGACCAATTTACTAAACCATTAATCCATACAACCAATATGCCAATAAGGCACCTCATTCACAAATCATTTAACACATCAAAACTTATGCATATTTGGCCATTCATCAACCATACACAACTAACTTATTTCCATCTCAAAACATGTCATTCTTGACCTATACCATCTCAAAACATGTCATTCTTAACCTATAGCATGCATCAAAATAATATAAGTGACACAAATCAACCATTTTCAAATGGTACCAAGCAACCAACATATATATACATACCAAAATAAACACTTCGCATTCAACTCAAACTTTAAACATAAGTCCACCTATACATGCCATTATAACCTTAACCAAAACATCAAAATATACCGATATATTTGCTGGATAGTGTGATAGGTCTCCGACGAGCTTCCGATAATCTATAAAACATAGGAAAGGAAACTACGTAAGCATATAATGCTTAGTAAGTTCGTTAAACATGAACACAATTTACGATTTCATGGTATAACATTAAAATTAAACATGATACAATCCAACCAATACTTTGGCACAAGCCTAAGCATTATCAACAACAATTGGTACTGCATTACTTCACTTGAATTATCACATGGTAAGGTACATTCAAATGAACATAATGCCATTGAATTCATACTTTCCATAAACATAAATATATATTCATAGATCATTATCATTTCATACCTTTCCATAGGTCCATAACATCGCCATTGGTACATTTATCATTCCTTCCCTTTTCATGCCCGTTGAACCACTTAGAATAATATCCGATACGCAGGAAACCTCAGACCAAGTGTGCTAAACATATGGTCGAAACCATTCCTTTTCCTTCTCCTTTACATTGTTACTCACTTGAGCCATAAAATGGGTCTATTCACACAACCTGATGGTCAGAATGTAAGCTACACGATGCCACTCACACAAGCTGATGAGTATCCGCAACAAATGTTAGAACTCAGCCATCAATAGGACATTCAGGACTAGCACTCGAAATATGGTAACCTTAATGACATGTCATTTGTATCCTATTTATTCCTAAGGTTCAAACGGGGCTCGATAATCGTCGTAACGTCATTGGATTTCCATCATCCATTTACATGATAAATCACACAATAACATATATATATATCAAAATAGCATTACAACATTATTTAAACATACAAACTTACCTCGATTACAAAGATGTCAAAATAAGATAAACTAATATGAGGCTTTAGCTTTTCCTCGATCTAGATCCTTACGAGGTTTATCTTGATTTAAATAAGCAAATTCAATCTATTTAATACTCATACCATTCAATTTAGTCCAAAATTCACACTCTTGCAAAATTACATTTTGCCCCTAATATTTTAACTTCTTTACAATTTAGTCCTTAAGCTCGTAAATTGACATTTATGCAAATTCATCCATATTTCATGCTAGTCAAAATATCTAGGGACTTATATCAACCCATACAAGCCATTATTTCACAATTTTACCATGATATTTTACTACTTTTATAAATAAGTCACTAAATGATAATTTCATCAAAAATCACTTTACAAAACTTGTTTATTTAACAAGGACTCATAATCCTTCATTAAACTTCAAGAATCATGTAAACATGTTCATGGAAAAACCCTAATCCTTTAAAAAATTTTCAAATTAGTCCCTATGCTAGATAGATTAAGCTAAAATGACTTAAAAAACCTAGAAATCAATAAAAACGAGATCAAAAATCGTACCATGCAAGCAATGAGATGTAGTCGAATGAAAAAGCCCTAAAAATGGTGTTCTTCCCTTAAAGAAATCGATAGAGAAGATGAATGAATAAAGAAATTTGGTTTGTTTAATTTCTAACCTTAATTTACCTATTTACCAAAATAACCTTTAAAAACTTTAATAATTTCAATAAAACCAATCCATGAATGTCCACTAGCTATATAAATGGTCTATTTACCATCTAAGTCCTATTATTTTAATGTTTCATAGCTATTTGATACCTTTAGCTACTAGAACTCCACTTTTGCACCTTTAACGATTTAGTCCTTTTTACTTAGTTAAGCATGCAAACGTCAAAATTTCTTAATGAAATTTTTATACGACGCTACTAACATACCATAGAAATTACAATAATAATAAAATAAATATTTACATGTCAAATTTTTGGTCTCGAAACAACTATTCTAATTTCACTGAAAATAAGATGTTACAACTCTCTCTCCTAAAAACTTTTTGTCCTCGTAAATCTTACCAGAAAAGAGGTTTGGGTATTGCGCTTTCATTGCTTCATTCGATTCTCAGGTTGCTACTTCTAAACCGTCACATTGCCAAAGAACTTTCACTAAAACTATGTTTTTATTTCTCAATTCTTTAACCTCTCGGGTTAGAATTATGATCGGTTCTTCACAGTACGTCATATTAGGCTGAACGCAACATCAACAAGTGAGATCACATGTGAAGGATCTGATCGATACCGTCGCAACATACATACGTGGAATACATTGTGAATCTTTTCTAACTCTGACAGTAAAGCTAATCTGTAAGCTACCAGCCCGATTCTCTCAATAATCTCATACGACCTGATAAACCTCGGACATAGCTTTCCTTTATGACCAAATCGAAGACTTTTCTTCCAAGTCGATACTTTCAAAAACACTTTGTCATTGACTTGAAATTCTATGCCTTTTCTTTTCAAATCCGCTTAAGATTTCTATCGATCTGAAGCTCCTTTCAAATTGTCTTGTATCACTTTAACCTTTTCTTCGATTTCTCAAATCAAATCAACCCCGTGAAGCTTTTTCTCACTAGGCTCAGTCCAATACAATGGAGTTCAACACTTTTGACCATACAAAGCTTCATACGATGCCATCTATATGTTCGATTGATAACTGCTATTATACGTAAATTCAACCAATGGTAGACATCTCTCCCAATTATATTTGAATTCCAAAACACAGCATCGAAGCATATCTTCGAGTATCTAAATTACTCGCTCAAATTGACTATCAGCCTGACGGTGAAATGCGGTAATAAAATGCAAATGAGTACTTAGAGCCTCATGTAACTTGCTCCAGAATTGAGACATAAATTGCGGATGTCTATCCAAAATAATGGAAGTTGGCACACCATGCAACCTAATGATCTTAGCCACATACAACTCTGTTAATGTCTCGAGTGAAAAATTCGTACGCACTAGAATGAAATGCGTGGATTTCGTCAAACGATCAACAATGACCCAAACATCATCTTTCTTTCTCGGAGATAGAGGAAATTATTTTATAAAATCCATCGTAACACGCTCTCATTTCCACTCTGGAATCATCATTGGTTGTAACAAACAAGAAGGTACATGATGCTCGGCTTTAACTTGCTGACAAACTAAACATATCGATACGAACTCTGAAATTTCTCGTTTCATATCTGGCCACCAGTACATCTGTTTCAAATCACCATTCAATTTATTGCCACCAGGGTGAATAGACAAGCTGCTACTATGAGCTTCCTGTCAAATCTTCTGAACGAGATAAGAAGTTCTCGGAACGCAAATGAAACAAATCTTATTAAATTCAGGAGATTTCACACTATCACAGGTTATATAATGGCATGTGTTTCTAAACTTCATATACGCTACGCTCAGTCCGAGAACCGACTAAATCGTAGTTCTGATATCATTAAATGTAACACTCCTAACCCGTATCCATCGCCAAAATAGGGTTATAGAGCATTACCAAAAACTTTTAACTTAAAAGATTCGATTACAATCATTTATAAAACATATCATATTTCATTCAAACACATGCATAACGTCCCTTTTTTTGAACCCTCGAGGCCTTATAAACACTTTAGAAACAATTCGGGACTAAATCAAAAACATTTAGAACTTCATGGAAAAAGATAGAGAAAATCATACTACAGGGGTCACACGGTCGTGTGGCCAAGACGTGTGACTCATACAGTTGAGACACACGCTCATGTCTCAGACCGTGTGGTCATTAGAAGTAAGGACACACGACAAAATCCCAGCCTGTGTTCGTGCCCGTGTAACTCTCTAACCTGGTTCACACAGCCAAGCCACACGCCTATGTGCCAGGCCATGTAATCCTCGAAATGTAACCTTTAAAAACCTACAGGGGGCACATGGCCATGTCACGTGACCGTGTGTCAAAGATGGCTGAGACACACACCCGTGTCTTAGGTCGCATGGATAAGAAATTGGCCAAAATCAACTCATTTCCTTCACCCACATCAAACATGTACCTAAACACAACTTGCACATATGACCAAGGCATCAAAACATAGCCAAAACATGCATAAAATGATCAATTCACTAAACCATTAATCCTCACAACCAATATGCCAATAAGGCACATCATTCACAAATCATTTAACACATCAAAACTTATGCATATTTGGTCATACATCTACCATACACAACTAACTTATTTCCATATCAAAACATGCCATTCTTGACCTATACCATGTCAATATAAATTAACCATTTGGATCATTACTCACATCCATCAAAATCATATAAGTGACACAAATCAACCATTTCCAAATGGTACCAAGCAACCAATATATATATACATGCCAAAATCAACACTTAGCATTCAACTCAAACTTTAAACATAAGCCCACCTATACGTCTCATTATAACATTGGCCAAAACATTAAAATCTATCGATATATTCACTGGATAGTGTGATAGGTGTTCGGCGAGCTTCTGATAATCTATAAAACATAGGAAAAGAAACCAAGTAAGCACATAATGCTTAGTAAGTTCGTTAAACATGAACATAACTTATCATTTCATGGTATAACATTAAAATTAAACAAGATACAATCCAACCAATAGTTTGGCACAAGCCTAAGCATCATAAACAACAATTGTTAGTGCATTAACACATAGTTCACTTGAATTATCACGTGGTAAGGTAAATCACATGAACGTAATGCCATTGAATTCATTCTTTCCATAAACATAAACATAAATATACATTCATAGATCACTATCATTTCATATCTTTCCATAGGTTCATAACATAGCCATTGGCACATTTACCGTTCGTTCCCTGTTCATGCCCGTTGAACCACTTAGAATAATATCCGATACGCAGGAAAGCTCACACAAAGTGTGCTAAATATATGGTCAAAACCATTCCTTTTACTTTAAATCGTTGCTCACTCGAGCCATAAAATGGGTCTGTTCACACAACCTGAAGGTTAGAATGTAAGCTACACAATGTCGCTCACACAAGTTGACGAGTACCCGCAACAAATGTCAGAACTCAACCTTCGATAGGACATTAAGGACCAGCACCTGAAACTTGGATTTCCATCATTCATTTACATGATAAATAACACAATAACATATATATCAAAATAACATTACAATGTTATTTAAATATACAAACTTACCTCGATTACAAAGATGTCAAAATAAGATCAACTAATCTGAGGCTTTAGCTTTTCCTCAATCTAGAACCTTACGAGGTTTGTCTTGATCTAAATAAGCAAATACAATCTATTTAATACTCATACTATTTAGTTTGGTCCAAAATTCACACTTCCTAATATTTTGACTTCTATATAATTTAGTCCTTAAGCTCGTAAATTGACATTTATGTAAATTCAACCACATTTCATGTTAGCCATAATATATAGGGACTTATATCAACCTATACAAGACATTATTTCACAATTTTACCATGATATTTTACTACTTCTATAATTAAGTCCCTAAATGATAATTTTATCAAAAATTACTTTACAAAACTTGTTTATTTAACAACAAGGACTTATAATCTTTCATTAAACTTCAAAACTCATACAACATTTTCATGGAAAAACCCTAATCCTTTAACAGTTTTGCAAATTAGTTCCTATGCTAGATAGATTAAGCTACAACGACTTCAAAAACATAGATTTCAATAAAAATAGGATAAAAAATCGTACCATGCAAGCAATGAGATGTAGTCAAATGAAAATGCCCTAAAAATGGTGTTATTCCCTTAGAAAAATAGGTGGAGAAGATGAACAAATAAAGAAATTTGATTTTGTTTAATTTTTAACCTTAATTTACCTCTTTACCAAAATAACCTTTAAAAATTTTAATAATTTCAATAAAACCAATCCGTGAATGTCCACTAAATATATAAATGGTCTATTTACCATCTAAGTCCTCTTATTTTAAAGTTTCATAGCTATTAGATACCTTTAGCTACTAGAACTTCACTTTTGCAACTTTTACGATTTAATATCTTTTACTTAATTAAGCATGCAAACGTCAAAATTTCTTAACAAAATTTTTCTATGACACTACTAACATACCATAGATATTAAAATAATAATAAAAATAAATATTCACTCATTGGATTTGTTGTAACACCCCTTACCCGTATTCCCTAAAGGAATAGAGTATGAGGTATTACTATTTTTTTTATAAAAAAATTTTGACAGCATTTCTACTTATTTTTACATAAAACCCCCTACAAGTTTTCAAAACACAATTTCAAACGATTTCAGCATTTCAACCAATTGCAGATATATATGTGTATACACAATTTATCCATTAATATACACCAACCTATTAAACCGAACAATACTATATATACATATTTATACCACATTACATAAAGTCATCTATACATGCCATGTTTCAAAAGTGTTGATTGCCAAAATAATCAAAAAATTGATGATAGTATGGATGATTTCCTGACTTCGTCCAAGTTCCGAACTGGCTGATGTCACTATAATCAGGGGAAAATACAAACGAGTAAGCATATAGCTTAGTAAGTAAACATATGACAAGTAAATAACTTTTTCACAAGATTACATACTGACATAATTTTTATCACACATAAATTTCATTATTTGCTCAATTTCCAGCAAGCTATTTTTCTGCATCACAGTCGTAAATTTATTTTTATCTGGAGCTACAGGGATCCAAATTAAGTTCTGTAAATTTTCCCCAAAACTAGACTCATATACCTTTCCACAATAAAATTTTCAGAATTTTTAGTTTAGCAAATAATACAGTTTATTCTTTAAACCTTCCCCTGTTTCACTACCTGATAGTTCTAACCTCTCCTTACTAAAATTTACTTATCTCCCTGTAACAAATTCAAAAAATGTTCTCGTTTCTTTCTCTTAAAAATAGACTCATTAAGGAATCTAAGAATGTAAATTCCAAGCCATATTTATTTTTTTACAATTTTTGGTGATTTTCCAAAGTTGGAACAGGGGATTTCGAAATCAGTTCAACCCTATCTCAATAAAATTCAAATATCCCCAAATATACAACTCTTTTGCTTCCCCTTTTTCTTTAACATGAAAATAGACTCATTAATATTCAATTTCATATATTACTCAATTTTTAATTCATTTTCCACAATTTATAGTGATTTTTCAAAGTTTCCCAACTGTTGTTGTTCACAACAGTTTTTGTATTTAAATTTGCTCTTTTGTAGGTTTGATGTTTCCTTCCACCTCACACATGGGTTGATTAACTATCAAACCCAATATCCCTCACATATTCTCGTCCACCTTATATATATATTCACCTTTTTTATTTTCCCCTGTTGAACACTCGGAATGCTCCCGTTATCGGTGGATTCATCACTTAGCAACCACCAGTGATTTGGGGAATCAGCACTTAGCAACCCCTTTCACATTTAAGATACGATGGAATTAGCACTTAGCAACCACCAATGAGTCAGGGAATCAACACTTAGCAACCCCTTAGGGGAATCAGCACATAGCAACCCCTTTCACATTTAAAATACGGTGGAATCAGCACTTAGCAACCACCAATGATTCGGGGAATCAGCACTTAGCAACCCCCTTTATATTCAATGTACTCCGGCCTATTCCGAGTTTTCAACTGAAAACCGTGTTTTTCAACACTTTACCACCTTTCCCAACTTAACCACATTTTTTAGTATCTATACCAAGTATTTATCCTATGTTCAATTAAATCTCAACATATATTGAATAATATCAAAATAATGCATTAATTCACATGTTTACTTACCTCAGTGCAAAATATCGTAATTTTGCAATTTACTCCACGACCTTCTCTTTTCCACGTTTGAGATTATCTTCTCGTCTTTCTTGATCTATAATAGCAAATTTAACTCATTAAATGTTCAAATTTATTAAAATAGTCCTCCCCCAACTTTTTGAAAAATTTCAGTTTTGCCCCCAAACTTTTGCATATTTGCACTTTTGTCCTCAAGCTCAGAAATTAAATTTCATCTCTTATTCTTATGTTTTATGACATGCTGAACATTTTTCCCTTCTATGACAACATCAAATTCTCACTCTAACACACACTTTTGAACATTAATTATTTTTACCGATTATGTCAATTTACCCGTTTTCGCTTAAAATCGTTTAGCAAAAGTTGTTTAACATACTTTATAGCTTCATATTCTACCATAAAACAGCAAAATATACACATTTCACCTATGGATATTTTTCCAAATATGAACCCTAACATGAATTATTGCTAGAATAAGCTAAATTAAGCTACCGGGACTCCAAAAACGTAAAGAACATGTAGAACTCAACTTTTGAACTTTTTACAATTTAGTCCTTTTGACTAAATTGAGTGCCCAAACGTCAAAATTTTCGAACGAAATTTTTACGAAATTTTTCCGTGAAATTGTAGACCATAAAAATATAATGACAATAACATTTTTCCTCGTCAGATTTGTGGTCCCAAAACCACTGTTCCGACTAGCGCAGAATCGGGCTGTTACATTTGTAGTCCTGAAACCACTGTTTCGATTTAACTAAAAACAGGTTGTTACAACGACAATCGTGGACAATTTGATGTATCATTTCTTTGAGTATGATGGGATCTATCATTTACATGACAAGTTCTATTCTTTGAAGGCGTATGGTGTGCATAATAAGAAACGATTGCCCATCAAGTGGTTAAAAGAATTTTCATTGTATATAGCAGCTGGTGCCCTTGTGTTTCATTTCGGCAATGATAAGTGGCGTTCCTCACTTGTTTCATTTCTGTAAGATTGTTCAAGACCTTAATGATCAATGAAAAAATTTTATCACAGAACAAGCTCGAGTGCAAAATGTTGTTGAAGTTACTATAAGGCATACTCAAACTCAAGTAATCGAGAAGTGTGTAGAGGATTGACTGACTGATGCAACAAATGCCTTTAAAATGTGTAGAATTTAGAACATAGAGTAGAAGAAAATAAAAAAATGTTTATGTTGGTTTCCTAATTTGTGTTGGCGGTATCAACTAGGTAAGACTATAGAGGATGAGGTACTATCCATTAAGAGGCTGATCAATAGCTCTAACTTTAAAAAAATCGGGCATCATGTCTAGACTCCTATCCTAGAGTTCTTAGCATTTAAGGATATAGTACCTGCCAAATCTTTAAGGGTTGCTTGTAATGAGATAATGGAGTCATTGAAGGATGATAAAGTCAAAAAGTCAGTCATGAAGTGGAAGGATTTGACCAAGCTATAATGGTCGTGGTTTTCAGAACTCCAAACACAGAAATAATTCAAATAAAGATTGCAGAAGCCTTAACATTGAATTTTGAGAATACTTTCAAACAAGGGAAAGTATCAGAGTTATGGAGTAGATTGATTGCTGAGAAATTTTTCATAATTCTCGATGATCTATGGAAATAGTGGGGGATAAGGACTTGAAAAATATTGGTATTCCATTAGTTTAAAATGGCAAAGGTTGTAAAGTGATTTTGACAACAAGGGAACAAAAGGTATGCAAATATATTAGATGTGAACATACGATTCAAGTGAATGTTATGGATTACGCAGAAGCATGGGCTTTAAGAGGCAAAATCCTTAACATATGGAAATTAGCCTACAATAAAATTAGTACTTCCAAATTAATGGATATTGAGGATGTCCCAAAATAGATAGAAAAGAAATGCATACATGAGCCTTGAGATGAGCTATAACAATTTGGGGAGCAAGTCGAAGAAATTGTTTTTGTTGTGTGGTTTATTCCCTAAATATTTCTTAATTAATATGGAGTTATTGCTTCGATGTGATTGGGGTTTGAGGTTGTATCCCAAAGCATTCTTAATTAAAAAGGTTTGGTTCGAAGTGCATGAGTCAATTATTAATCTCAAAGATTTCGATTTGTTATTAGAAGGAAGATTATCTGCTGAAGCTGAAGGCATGAGGTTCTTATCAGAATACAAACATCATTTATTATATCCTTCTACTTTTGAGACAAGCATCGATTTTATCTCGGAGCTAAATTCCTTGATCAGACTGAATGTATTTTCAATAGAGACACCTTGTCTAGATTTTCTTGAAGGCTTTGTGTTTCCAAGATTACTAGGATATGATATAGCCATAAACACAATGCTTGCCCGATATATCAAAACAAGGTGCTCAAGATTATTGACATTCACGGCAGGGTTTCTATTAAAGGTAATATCAGAGTTACTTTGGAATGTTGAGTTTCTCCAAGTAGTCAAAGTCATGGACAAGGAAAATCATATGCTTGACTGATGCATTAGGATAGAATGTGCAAGTTGCTATGATTTTGCAAAACCTTAGAAGTGTGTTAATTGAGGATTGCAAGAGTTTGAAAGTGATATTTCAAACAAACAATGTAGAAAATCATGCAACACTTGTCTCGAAATTGGAATTGTTATCTCTATGCTCTTTGCCTAATTTAAAGCATATATGAGAATGCCTACCCAACCTATAAGCCTTCAAATTTTATGAGAAGTACGTTTAAAAAGTTGTGATAAGTTGAAATGTTGTACATTTAGAAGCACTGGCTCCAAGTTTAGTACATTTAGAAGCACTGGTAATACGCCACTATGAGGAATTGGAGCAAATAATCAGAGATATGGAAGTTCATAAAGAAATATTTTCAAATATAACAACAGAAAGTTCACTGTGCTTGCCAAGCTTAAAGACTCTGAAGATAGAAGGATGCTCGGTTCTAGAATATGTTTCTCCAATTGCTTTGGCTCAGGGTCTTTCTGAATTATAAAGGATTGAGATAAGAGGTTGTCTTCAACTTGCACAAGTCTTTAATAGAGACGATGGAGTTGTACACCGTATTTCGCAAAGTGGCTTGAGAGTTGTCGACTATCCTCGATTGACAATAAAGAGAAGCGAGTTCAATTAAAGGTACAACTTCTTTCACAACTCCAAAAAAAATTTCTTTTTTATTCTATTTTAGATGTTTGTTCAAGTGATCCTTGCCTAAAAGTAAAAGGATTTGAAAAGTTTTCTGTTTTATTTTTTTCTCTGAACTTGTTATTTTTTGTGCCCAAAGCTTAGTTATTTGAAGCTACTAACTGCAATTATTTAAAATTCTATACAGAAGCGAATAAGCCTAATTTATTCCAGTAGAAATCCTATTCAAAATGGTAAGCATGTTCTTTTGTTAAGATGTTATAATGGTAAAGTTGCCTTCTTAGTTCCCTTGTGCCTTGTTCGTGTCGTGATAAGGCTTGATACACTGTTTTCCTTATACCATGATGAAAAGAAGTATCGAAACCTTTAGCAATTTCATAAATAAGAGTTTTGTTGTAGTGTGAATGGAACAATGTTTTACTTCTATCAAACATATGGCACTTTGGTTACAATTATTATACCCAATTGGTTTGATAGATTTCAACTGACTTAATTAATTATATTCTACATATATTTTGAACTTGGTTGCAATTATGTTGGAATAGAGTTTCAACATTTAAATTTAAAAAAAAACTTGCATTGATATTGTATAAAAAAAGTAGAGTACAACCAGATCTAGTTAGTGTATCCCTACTCAAAACATGATAGAAAGAAGACTATGATACAAATTATTTAAATCCCAATCTATTGGGTGTTGTCTTTTCAAGTGAATTAAATTGAATCACAAGTAAATAATTAAATTAATAATCCAACTCTATTGTCTAAGTAATTGATTGTAACTCAACTATTATCAAATCCAAGTAATTGAGTAAGCAATTTCTTACCCTCTTCCGGAAGACATTCAATGTCCTTTCATTTGGAACTCTTAAGTTTAGAGAGCACTAATTCCCATCCACTAAGAGATTTAAAGCTCAAAGCTTTTGCTAATGTTACGATAGCAAAGGGCATACTTTTGCATTATTCGACAACTTCATAGCCACTTCAACAATGTCGGGAGAAGCATTATCAAGCCCTACATGCAATTTGAATAGATTCCATGCTTCTTCTTCATCCATAAGATCGAGAAAAATCATAACTTGACATTTCATGGTCTCACGTACTTGTTTATTCTATGTCGTTAAAATAATTTTACATCCTTTGTGATTTTCACCAAACAAAATTCCTATATCGATTAGGTTGAGTTCGTAGCAAACATCGTCAAGAATAATAAGGATTTTTTTTTCGTTTTCAATTCAACCCATAATTCCTTAGCTTTTCCTCGTCAATTTCTCCTCTCAAATTTTATATCCAAAGAGTCTGCAATTGTATCTTGAATTTCGCCAACATCTGGAGTCTCGGACATGATAGCCAATGAAACATCAATGAAAAGTTGTGATTCTTTGATTTTATTACCCGCTGCATGGACTAAGGTTGTCTTGCCCACTCTTTTTATAAAATCTTTCAATGTTTCCATGATCTCATTCAAAGCAAAAGTTGAAGATTTTGAAACAGTGACATAAATAGGTGGGAAGAATTCGAGACAAGGAAGAGCAACATGATGACCAACTTGATCAAATTTTGAAGTCTCAATAAGTTGAGTGATAAAGAAAGTTTTCTCATACATCTCCTTACATAACTGATATACCCAATACAAATTATGAAAGAAATTACAACACTTTCGATTTGCTTGCTTTTTAATTTCAAGGCTTTGTGCATCTTGCAAGCCTTTTCAGCCTTCAATAGCCAATCCTCGACAACTTCCTCGATTTTTTGGTATTTCCTTTTAGCCTTTTTAACATCTTCTTGCAATCGAATTCATGAGTTGATTAATGTCTTTTCTTTCTCTAAGAAATCTTAACATTCTTATTGAATGGAAATAGGTAATGAGTATGGTGATCTATAGACTTCTCTTCATGACAAGTGTCGCTAATAAATAGTAGACTCTTCAGCTATAAATTAAATTACTTTTGCTTTACCCTTTGATATCAATATGTATAATTCCAGTAAGACTCCCTTTAAATTTATTGAATTTTGCAATTTAATCCTCAATGCAGATATTGGAAATTTTATTATTGAACCATACAATTCACAATTATTGACTACATATAATACAATCTACACTAAATACACAACAATAGAATTTCAAGGATGAACATTGCTGCTATTGTTTATTTGGCTACACTTCTTTCTTTTACCAAGAATAAGATCTCAATTAAGCCACCTAATTTTTTTTTTATTTCACTCATTTGAGCCCTTGAACATTAGAATTACAATCAATTAAGTCCTTTGACCGTTAAAGTTAACGATCAAGGTTACAAAGCCAAGTATGCTGATTTTTTCCAGGCTATTTTTACCTCGTGGCACACCAAGATGGTGCCATGTGGAAAAAAACAAACATTTTATATATAAAACCATTAACAAATCAATGAAAAATCATTAAAAATATGTACATTTTATGATTTTCTATGATTTTTTATAAAATTATATTGATTTTTTAGTGTTTTATTTATAAAATACTATTTCCCTAAATTTCAGGAAAGAATCGCCTAAAATCCTAATTTCCTTCTAAAATCGACATATTTGCTTAATTAAGCCATGAATAAAATATTGCATAGTTGAAAAAACAAATTTCATTCTTGAATAATATATTATGGGAATAATTTAGATTAGGATGATACTAAAAAATAGGTTTTTAGACACCAATAAAATTTTGTCAAACCATTAAATTTTAAAGATATGAAATTATTATTATACACCCATCCATATTCAACTAACTCTCCAACTCTAATTTATTTTTACACAATTTTGTTACTGAAGATTCAATGCAATATAATTTTTACTTTTAAAAAATATATAATATAAAATAAAAAAAAAATTAAAATGGAAAAAAGAAAAAAATCCACGGCCTAGAAACTAATTTTTTTTAAATTTGTTTGTATAAAAATAAAAGGGAAAAATAAAATTGTAAAAAAAAAAAGAAAAGACGTTTATTTATAATTTAAAAAATTTATTTTTTTAAGTAAATTAAATTGGAGAATATAGTATATAGATGAGTGTCTAATAATATATTACTATCTTTAAATTTGATGATCTAGCACTATTTTATTGGTGCCTAAAAATTATAATTTTTAGAAATTCTAATATAATTTATTCCTCGTAAAATAATAATTTTAAAATTTGAAGTGGGCAAAGCTTTTTAACAAGCTGTTGGTCCATACATTTTTCATTGAAAAAAATAAATGCAAAATCTATTCAAAAAATAATTAGAAGGTTGGTCTTTTAATCGCCTTTTCTTTTCTTTTCTTTTTCTTTTTTTTTTTTTTTGCTCAGTTTCTAATTGCCTTATGATGATAATGGTTTCCAAAAACAATCGTAGTTTAAGAATAGAATTGAGATGCAAATGCAAGGATATAGGTAAAAATATTAAATATTTTTTCGTAATTCAGAATTCAATCACATTATCCTCTCTTACTTAGCATTTAACTCTTTATAAGAGCAATTTACAAATTAGTTTCATATTAAGTATCAAAATTATTGATGAAAGGGGCTTCAATAATTAGTCAGCTAAATAAGAAGAGGGCCATGCATTAATTGGTAAATGGTGGGCCAAATCAGACTGGCCTCACCTTATAATTTTAATGACAGACAAAGAATCATGATCAAATGTAACAACTTTAAAGGCAATAATTTATTATTATTATTATTATTATTATTATACATACTAATCTGCTAGAATATAATGTTAAAATCCCTCGCAATAAGATATTTATTTACACATTGTGGGCATAATAAAACATTTCCTCCCTTTAAGCCAGCATATGGGGATATGCTATTACTTGGATAAACATAAAACTGTTTTTTCCTATACAAAAGTGATCAAAACTTAGGAAGATTGAAACAGAAAAATTTTTATATTACAATTCGTATTTCATTTTTTTTATCGATGGAACTGTTTCCTTACTTTAAGCTCTATAATTTTGTAAGTGCCACTTCTGATCATAATCCAGGCTTCGTTGTCTCATCCTGAACGTTGGTATTAAAAATACCTACCTAGTAAATTTTACAAATAAACTAGATATAGAGATGGCGACTAAGGTTGTTATTTCCATTATTATATAATTTCAAATTTACAATGGGTCTATAATAAAATTGTTTATTTACAGCGAAATGATATACAAAGTCAACAGATCTCACTGAATACAAAATAAAATTTATGGCTACACAAACCATTGACGGTAGTTCTAGATCTGGTCCAAGACGAACTATTGTAGGTGATTGTTTGAAACCATTGAATCCGGAACATGGTAAGGTAGCCCCTGGATAGGGAACTATTCCTTTAATGGGTGTCGCAATCGCTTTATTTGCGATATTCTTATCTAATATTTTGGAGATCATTTATAATTCTTCCATTTTACTGGATGGAATTTCAATGAATTAAATTCACAAGAATCACGAAGCCTCGCTTTTCAATACAAAAAAATGAAACTTTTAGTTCTCAAATTTTTTAGCCCCATTCTATTTTGGTATTTCGTCCGCAAAATTTATTTGTTTTTGTATTTTTGGAATATGAGTGTGTGACTTGATATAATTGATCCTATTGATAGTACAAAAAATGGGTCTGTCATCTTGATCGAGATAGTTTTATCCCATCGATTAGTCATTCTAGTATCTGGAGCATGGAATATATGAAATGGATCACAAAGTATTTGAACTATGATTCATACTTAATATTCAAACCTCGCAGCCGAACTCAAAAAAAGAATTAAAATAAATGGTTATATTATTTATAAATCAAAAGATTTTTTATTCTTTCAAACTCTCATTCAGTTTATGCTTATTTTGATCAAAGGACAGCTTGCTAAGGAGGATTTTGCTATTGTTGTTTCCTTTAGTTGGGCAATTTGCTCATCAGCTTTGGTTTTTGATAAGTTGAAATATTTTAGTGTTCGGTTATCTGAATGGCAAGCTTCACAGGTTGGTAACTTCAACCACAAATTCGGCAGATCAAGAGGCAAATTTCTTCGGTACAATATTTTCGTGGAGGTGGACATTCATTGGACGAGCTTTAGGGGGAGCTTAACCAGTTACTTGTACAACAGGCAGTCTATTGGAAGAAGTGTTCTAAGTTGTTTTGGATTAAGCATGGGGAGGTGAACACTAAGTTTTTTCATGCGCAAGCTTCCCAGAGATAACGTACTACTCATATTTCAATACTCTATGACACCTAGAGTCGCCCTTGCTCTGATAATGTTGGTAAGTGCTAGATTGTTTTGGATTATTTTACTTATCCTTATTCAAACTCTATAGGGCTGATTTCTATAGTTTCTCGAGCTTCCCTCTCTATGTGTCCAATTCCCAAAATGCAACTTTGGTTGCTCTGTTTACTGAGGGGGAGTTCAAAGCAGCGGTGACGAAAATGCACCTAAATAAGGCTCCTGGTCTAGATGGGATGAATCCAACTTTCTTCTAGCAATGTTAGTTCATTGTTGGCACTCATATTTTTAGTCAATTTAGTAGTTAGCTCACTCAAGGTCAGTTTCCACCTGGTTTTAATGATACTCTTCTACTTCTTATTCCAAAGAAAGACAGGCATAACCGGATGTAGGATTTGCAACCAATTGTGTTGTGTAACATCATTTATAAAATTGTTACTAAGGTACTTACCAATAAGCTAAAACATGTTTTGCAAGATATTATATCCCTTATGCAGTCAACCTCTATGTCAGGCAGGTTTGTTACAAACAACATTTTGATTGCTTTCGAGGTTATCCATCACATGCAGGATAATAAGAGACAGAAAGTGGGGGAAATAGCACTAAATATAGATTTAAGTAAAGCTTATGATCGGGTTGACTGAAACTTTTTATAATTAATCATGCGCAAGATGGGTTTTTATGTTGTTTGGATAAACTAGGTGATGCTTTGTGTGACTACTGTGTATTATTTAGTTTCTTTGAATTGGGGGAGATAAGGCCAATCATTTCCAAACAAGGTTTGATGCAGGGTGATTTATTTTCTTCCCATCTTTTTATACTTTATACTGAGGGACTTAGCTTTCTACTTCATTAAGCAAATTTAAGTGGGGCAATTCATGGGAATTATGTTTTTCAATGAGGGCCTAGAGTCTCCCATTTCCTGTTTGTAGCTAGCAGCTATTTGTTTTTTCGTGCCACTGATGTTCAATGCAATGTTGTTAAGGCTGTGCTTGTGGTTTAAGAGTCTACCTCAGGACAAGCGATTAACTTTCAAAAATTAGGTATTGCATTTAGTTATAACACACCTTCATCTATTCAAAAATCTATTATGGTTAGTTTAGGTGTGACTAATTCGATTGATCATAGGCAATATTCGGGGCTCCCTTCACTTGTTGGTCGTAATAAGTGAAAAAAATTTGTTTTGTCAAAAAGCGATCATGTAAGAGATTATTGAATTCGAAAAATAAGTTACTTTCTAAGTCGGGTAAAGAGGTGGTGCTCAAGACTATACGCAAGCTATTTTGGATTACTATATGAGTGTTTTCTTGCTAGCTCATAATTTTTGTGATTAGCTCTAAAAATTGATGATTTCATTTTGATGGTGTTTTGTTGGTATTGGCGCAAAAGAGATTAAGTAGGCCTCTTGGGAAAGGTTTTGTGTACCTAAGAAGTCAGTGGAATGGGCTTTTGTGATTTGCATTGTTTTACTCTTGCCATGCTCAATAAGCAATGTAACAGCCCACCCGGCGAAGTTTTTGTATCTGATTACTGTTTGGCTTATAGTTGGTTAAATATGATATATAAGAATAAGTAAGTGTTTCTTTCAGCTAAGTATATAATTGTGTGTATTGTGCCAGTTGGCAAACTTTTTGCTTTGGTGGGATCTATGGTTTGGCAGATCCTTATTTTAAGAATATGCCACCCTGGATGCTCTGGTGAACTCATCAACTTCGCAGTTGTTTAGATTTGTTTATTATTTTAGTAAGGTAATCTAGTTAGTTATGTTGAGATCTAATTATAATGGGACTAAGCTACTATAGATGAAAATACTTAAATTTTGATAAGCGCGCTTAATCACGGGAATCAAAAGTGTTAGTGGATCTGATTCTTCCATTAATCTTTGTCTCTGTGCTTAAGTATATAAGGCTAGCAGTGGGCTCTCGGAAAGTCTTTCTGTCTTATTTGTTTTCTTCTTTCTTCTTTAATTTCTTTAAACTCTTTGAAAACCTAAGTCCAGTAAAGTACTTTGAAGTTAGGTTCGTTGTATTTAGCTAACTTATATGTTTGTACTAGTTCACTGGTAATTATTGATGAACCCTAGTTTAACCTTAAAGTTATTTACATGTTTTTAGTTCTGCATGCATATATGTTAGAATGGGGTGTAACGAAGGAAACTTCCTGTTTATGTATGAAGTGCTGTTGATTATTGCATGCATGTTCAGATTTGATAGATCAGTAATCTGATATGTTTAATTATCCTTTTTTTTAAATCAAGAAGCTATTGAATGTCCTAGCGATAAAGGCAAAGGACTTGCCTTGTAGATTTTGCTAAATTTTCTGGTGAGTTCCTTCTTACTTTCATGTTTTGTGGTTTTCTTTAGTTTATTTTTTTATGAAAGGTAAGTATTCTTTCTCAGTAAAGGATGCAAAATGTATGTGTGGATAGTGGTTTTCTAGAATTGTTAGTTGAGTTCAGTATGTGGACGATATGAAGTATGAGTGATTTTTCATGTTTAAGCCACTACCACCTGCTTCTAATATGAACTGATATGTGGAAATGGAGATGAGGAGATATGTTTGTGTAGCCTCCGGTAGAGAAGATATATTGCAAACAGGATTGGCAGATCACGATAAAACAAGCTTTACTAAAGAAATGATATAAGGAGTTAAGGGGGAGAATGTATATGAATTAGACCATATGTTATGTATCTGACACTGAAATCTAGGTACGTGGCTGGCATGAAATTGGATTTTCTGAGTTATAAGTAAGTTGGTGTACAGTATACACCCATGTTATAAGTAAGTTGGCGTACTGGCTCTGTCTAAGTTTTATATACGCCATTGAGCATACTCCGTGAAAATATGCAAACCCTTTGAAAGATTCAATTTTACTAATAGCATCTTTATTTATCATCTCATTGGAAGTCAATAAGTTATTAAGAGCTTACTCTGTGACCTTTTTCCTTCTCAAGCTTACTGACTGAAGGAAGACTTATTTGAAGGACTACGTCAGAGTGTTGTTGCTATTGTGAGATGACTACTTTATTTTGTATTATACATCACTCATGGGGGTGACACCTTGATAGCAAGCTAATTTTGTGTGTTTAATGTATTCATTTTTGGTCAAATCTTGAATAGAATGCTACTAAGCTTGTGATTTCTTATTTAAATTTTATCAGCAAGCAATTGGAATATCGAAGTTCACAACATCAAACAAATTAAGCTAAATTGGAACAAAAAGCAAGAAAATGGGTCAAATTGAAAGGTTGCAAAATTGGTGACTGATGAAAAAAAATTCAGATTTTGATTTTTTTTCAAATCCTATAATTAGAAATATATTTTTTTTGTTGGTTATTAAACATAATTTTCTAAGGAAGTCATGCTAAAATTAGCTTTTGAAAGGTGTATAAAAGCCTTGTAATTTTAGCTTGGAGACACAGAGTGTTAAGCCTTGAATACAAAATAATTCTTTCCTTTCTTACGTCTGTAGCTTGTCTAATATTCTTCCAATTCCTTTATTTTTCTTTTTTTTTACAATTGCTCTTTAAGTCCCCTCTCTTTTTCACCTATCAACATTACATTAAAATTCATTCTTATAATCCTACAAAGCATGATTAATCTCATGCTCAACTAATGCCCATTTAGCTTTAGACAAGTCATTGTTACGATCGAAGATCACGATAAATGAATCTACACTAAAACCTTACAACACGGTATTCATTATTTCTCCAGAATATGGGATAGCCACATTCGTCCCTCAAAGTTAATCCAATTTCAGCTCAAAGTGCACGTTAGGAGGAAATTGTTTTGGCATACAATTGGGAGAGTGAGTTGGTCATCTGTCGTATTTGAGTTCTTACGAACAAATTGGTGCCTCCAGTTGAAAAAAGCTAGTTTGATTCCGTCAAGAGAGTTAGCTATCAAATTTTAACAACTCACGCGGTTGAGGTCGTTAATTTAAGTTAGGTTCTTCTCTGTCACAAGGTTATCGAGATCTTAAATTGCGGACGCATGTTTGTGGATAGATAACCGGTAAGGGTTGGTTTGTAGGTCTTACTGGAACCAACTACAGAAAGAAGAGTTGCCAGTTGAGGAGTCCTTGATTGCTATAACCAACTTATCATTTGGAAGGAAAAATCCACTTTCAATAATTGATTCGAGTTCGAAGTGTACTGAGGCTTTTTCCAACTCGAATATGTGAATTATAATTGCAACATAAAATTAAGTAAATTGAATTAAATTGGTAAATCAAATATGTGAATGCTTAACCTTAGCCTCGGTACACTCCAAACTCAAATGGATCGTTGAAAATGGATTTTTCCTTCCAAACGATAAGCTGGTTATAGCGATCAAGGACGCCTCAACGGCAAACTCTTCCTTATGTAGTTGGTTCCGGTACGACCTATAAACCAGCCCTTACTAATTATCTAACCATATAACATGCGTCCGCAATTTAAGATCTCGACATCCTTGCGACCTAGAAGAGACCAACTCAAATTAACAGCCTCAACCATGTGGATCATTTACATTCAATCACTAACTGCCTTGACAGAATCCAACTAGCTTTTTCCAACTAGACACACCAATTTGTTTGCGAGAACTCGAAAATGATAAACGACCAACTCGCTTTCCCAACTATATGCCAAAACAATTTCCTTCAAACGTGCACTTTGAGCTAAAATTGGATTAATTTTGAGGGATAAATGTGACTATCCCATATTCCAAAAAGATAATGAATACTATGTTGTAAGGTTTTAGTGCAGATTCATTTCTCATGATTTTCAACCAGAACGATGACCGATCTAAAGCTAAATGGGCATTAGTTGAGCATGAGATTAATCATGCTTTATAGGATCTAAAGCTAAATGTAATGTTGATAGGTGAAAAAGAGATGGAAATTAAAGAGAAATTGTACAAAAATAAGAAAAATAAAGGAATTGGAAAAATACTTGACTACCTACAGATATAAGAAACAAAAGAACTATTTTGTATTCACGACTTAAGACTCTATGTCTCCAAGCTAAAATTACAAGGCTTTTATACACCTCTCAAAAGCTAATTTTAGCATGACTTCCTCCTAAAATTATGTTTAACAACCAATAAAAAATCAAATATTTTTCTAATTATAGGATTTGACGAAATCAAAGTCTGACTTTTTCCATCAGCCACCAATTTTGCAACTTTTCAATTTGGCCCCTTTTTCTTAATTTTTGTTCCAAGTTAACCCAATTTGCTTGATTTTTTGAACTTCTGCATTAGAATTGCGTCCTGATAAAATTTAAACAATAAATTACAAGCTTAGTATCATTTTATTCAAAATTTGACCAAAAATAAGTACATTGAACACACAAAATTAGCTAGTTATCAAATCCCCCTACTTAGCCGATGCTTGTCCTCAAGCATGTTGTGTATTCCCATACTAGAATCATTCAAAAAAAATTCCAAAATCAAGTCTCCTTCCACAACCAAGCATAATGAAAACATTTTAAATGAAGCATGAATAAGCAGTTGCTAGGTTTAACCAACAAGCATTTTATAAAATTCTAACATTATGCAAAAATCAACTACTTCACTAAATTAAAGGTTAATCAAACTTGCAAGGTAATAGTTCTCAATCAATTTTTCAACAAGTTTAGGATTTGGTTGAATCTTTTTACATAAAATGAGATGACAACCAAAGCACATCACCCCGGTTACTCAATTTGACACGTCTCTCAAACAGATTATTTTTCC
The DNA here is from genome assembly GCF_007990345.1 of Gossypium hirsutum. Lineage (NCBI taxonomy): Eukaryota > Viridiplantae > Streptophyta > Magnoliopsida > Malvales > Malvaceae > Gossypium > Gossypium hirsutum. Next base: position 33,639,909 of record NC_053441.1, read on the forward strand.
TTACTCATGGCAGCTCGGTTAGCGGAGTGTTGTAAGTTTCACTTCATCACTCAAATATTTTTATGCGAAATAAGATGATAACCCAAGCAGCTCATCCCGATTACTCAATTTGGTCACATTTCTGAAATCTTCACTCATAACTAAGCCATTGGCGGAGTGTGTATATATATTTTACTATTTCAATTGTTTTTTATAGAAGATAAAATTACTTATATGAAACTTTAGTACTTTTATTAAGTAAGTTTAAAGAGCTAACAATTTTCATGAAATATTGACTTAGCCACAATATTTTCAATTCTACAAAACACTTAGCAGTCAAATTAAGCAATAAGCAGTTATTCATGAATTACCCAATTATTTGAATTAAATAAGAATAAGATTTGAATATTCAATTTCAAAAAAAATCAAAGAATAATCTCATTAAAAGAATTAACATATGTAATGAAGAACAAGTAATAACATGGCATGTACTACGAATCCCCCTACTTAGCCCACACTTCCCTCAATGTGCACTTTTAAAAGAATAATGTCTTAATTTGGCGGAGGGTGGTGGATGTGGTCATTTTGTAATATAGTGAGGATATTTGAGATTTGAGACCCTATTGTGTTTAGGTGAGCCTCAATACAGCTTAGTCATTCCTCCATAGCAGAAGGGGGCTGCTCCTCTTACTCCCTAAGAGTTTGATTGTGTCGTCGACGAAAAATTCTGTTGTTGTGAATTGTTCATGTACTTGGGGGAACAAAATAAAATGTAGTAGGGATGCCAGTAAGTAATCCCATTGGATCTAAACAATATTCATCTAAACAATCTATAACATATGTACATGAAAGAGATAGGAAATCAATTCTGGATGGAAAAATTTGTATGGCTAAATGCGTGATATATGGGTTGAAAATGAGTGGTATGTAAGCTCGTAAAACAACATGGAAATCACACGCAAACAAATATCCTAAATTGACCCTATAATCAGAGTGCATACACCATAAGAATAATAATTTCGTCTTTGTTAGGGTAGACAAAGTTTTGATATGACTCGAATAACTAAAAGCAAGAAATCTATGAATGGATCTTAGCGGCGGTTCATGCACTAGTGAGGTTTTAGAGGTCTTAGAATTGTACGGGTAGAATATAGAGTTAGTCAAAGCTGAATAACCAACATCAGCAACAAATGCGCTAGGAATGTCAAGTAAAGCAGTATGGTATGAATCGGATTGAGCATCGTCAAGGTTAGCGAACCCATGGCTATGTTGAAATCTGAAACTAACATTTTAAATGTATTACCAAGCAATCGAAAGCTGACAATGTCCTGGGTTTCAATAGCCCTCATGACATTTAGATCGAAACTAAATGTTGCATAAAAATTCATATACGAGTTCATAGAATGCAATACATTTAATATTCGCTTAAGATGTCCAACCAATAACATTGAAATAATTAAATACATCATCATGCAAATTAATTATATCGAGGGTCAAAAGAGATATACTCTCACAGACTAGGATTGGACGATGTCGAATTTCGTTATATCTAGTGCGATGTTCTGGGAATGTACAATTCAGAAATCCTCGATGGTCGCACCTATTATATCTAGGTGGCTGATACTCTTCTTCGAACAAACTATTTGGCGGACTCAACATACTAGCAGCTTCAGTACTGCTACCTAGAGTTCATACTGGCTCTTCACTTGGTTGGTATGATGGTTGCTGTCGAGCACATACAATGGCTAATTTTGTTCGATGCATAGGGGATTGTTCGTGTTGATTCAAAGGTTTTGTGCATCAGAGGTGTTGGTTCCATTTGAACGTCCTGTTTGATATGTTAGCAATGAAAAAATCAGTTGGAAATTCAGGGCGTCAAACCTTACTCCGTCAGAAGCGTCTGAACTAATTCGTGGATTTTTTACCTCGTCTGATGTTGAGCTCCTTCGACAACGATGTTGACTCAGTCCAATAGCTTGTATCGATAACGGTGGAGACGGTTCTAAATCTTCGTCATCAATGTCGATGATGGGCGATGTTGAAAATCAGTTGTGACCTCGATTAAGAGAAGCCAGAAAATTGTCGATCGCTTTATTTCTAGTTCGAACCATGGCTATAGTGGCTGTGGCCGGTGGTTGCGCTAGGCACAACGATGGCTAAAGGCTTAGGGGAGCGGCGATTTGCGGTATTTTTAGGCAGTGTCGGTGTTGGTTTTTTGAAGCGACAAAACAACATTTGAAGCATTGTGGTGTAGGTTGAAGGGCGGCATGTTGGTGTGGTTGTATGTGGGGTTGAAGGGCAACGTCGTTTATGGTTGTAAGTGCGGTGGTTTAGTGTTTTGAGGATGATGGATGGTGATATTTGGGCATGAAGAAGCGACGATGGTTAGGGAGGTGAAGGGGGAGGAGAACGACAGCCAAATGTGGTGGCGACGGCAGTGTGAAGAAAATGAGGTTTTTAATGAAATTTTAGGGTTTATTTTAGGTATGATGAAGGAAAAGAAGAAGACATAAAGGAGAAATAGGGGGCTTGTGTTTCGTGAATCTTTTTTTTAACCAATTTGGGTTTTTTTTTAATTTGGGTCGTTTTGGGCTCTTTTTCCTTTTCTCTCTTTGGGCCAGATTTGGCTGTTTGGGCTCCTTTTTTATTTATTTGGGTTGGTTTTAGGTATGGTATGTGGCAAAGAATACTAGCACTAAACATTGCATGTCTATGCCACAATAAAAATCCTATTTTTGGATGAAAAATGACAGCCTCCACCAACGTTTCTAGAAAACAACACATTAAAATGGATTAACCGAAAATCTTATTATTATTTTCAACCTAAATTAAATTGAATTCTTAATTAAATAAATTAAAATAAATATGGGTTGCCTCCCAAAAAGTGCTTTAGTTTAACATCGTTAACTTACCGACCTAAAAATTTATTTGTTTGGCTCCTCGAGAATTAATTCTTCCACCACATGCACTTGGAAGTTCTTGTAAAAAGGTTTCAACCTTTGCTCATTGACCTTAAAGCATTTTTTGGACTCTTTACTCTTAATTTCTACTGCACCGTGAGGAAACAACTGAGTAATAATGGACTTAGCCATTTGGTTCAAAGTTTACTTGCAAAAATACTTAGTGTGGGATCATAAAGCAACACCTTCTGTCCAACTAAAAATTGTTTACGAGATATCTTCTATTCATGAGACGTTTTGGTTTTATCTTTATAAACTTGAGCATTTTCATATGTATCACGCCAGATTTCTTCGAGCTCTTGAATGTGTAATTTTTAATATTCACATGTGGCATCGATCCATGTTGTATTGTTTGACAGCCCAATATGCCTTATGTTCTAGCTCCATTGGAAGATGATATGGTTTACTAAATATGAGCCGGTAAGGTGACATGCCTATGAGTCCTTTGTAAGTAATGTGGTATGCCCACAATGCATAATTTAGTCGTAAGCTCCAATCCTTCCCATTCGGTTTCACGGTCTTTTCCAAAATCAACTTAATTTTATGGTTTGAAACTTCCACTTAACCATTTGTTTGTAGGTGATAAGTCGTGGCCACTTGTTGTTTTACCTCATACTTCTTCAATAGTGCATCGATTATCTTGTTACAAAAATGTCTTCCTTGATCGTTGATCAACGCTCTTGGTGTGGCAAACTTAGAAAAAATAGAGTTTTTCAGAAATTTCACTACAGTTTTAGAATCATCATGACGGGTAGCTTTAACTTTTACCCACTTAGATACGTAATCAATAACAAGCACTATATAAATATTACCAAATGATGAAATGAGTTGACTCATGAAATCAATTCCCCATACATAAAAAAATTCGCACACATGTATAGGCGTAAGGGGATTTCATTCCTTCAGTTTAAATTACCCACCTTTTGACATCTCTCGTAAGTCTTACAAAATAAGTAAGCATCATGAAAAATATGTGGCCAAAATAATCCATACTCAAGTACCTTATATGCAGTACGTTTAGGACCAACTAAGCGTTCAAGCATTTTGTCAATAAAAGGACGTGGAAAGTGATATTTTCGAATTAAAGCATTCAACTTCTTGTAAACTATGCAGACTCTCTATCCATTTTGGACCCGAGTGAAAATTAGTTCACCTGCTGAATTTTTAATTACAGTCTCGCTGATTTTCTTAGACTACATGAACCGGGCTAACCCATTTACTGTTAGAAATTGGGTATATCATTTTAGCATCTAGCAATTTCTGAATTTCCTTTTTCACTACCTTTACACCTAAATTTATTTTGAGAAGGGCATGTTGTAACGCGTGGTATGTGGAAATGTACACAGACATTATCAAGTAACAAGTAAGTATAAGAGTTATCATCTCCACAGGGATTGTATATGTTAATTAATATTTTGAAAAATTAATATTAACAATTTGGTAAGAAAAACACAATAATTTTGAGTGTTGGAAAAAATAAATGACTAGATGCAAAGTGATCCCTAATGTAAGTTAACCTAAATGCAAATGAAATGAATGGTTAAAATGGATGAGATGGATTTAGCAGCAGAATTCAAAAGATTTTAACAATGATAACATGCATAGGCTAGAATAATTACATTATTTAACTTAGTTCATTTTCATCATGCTTACAATATTTTAGAAAAATAATCCTGGGCAACTCGGTCTTTCATGAGTTTAAAACTAAGATTAAGTCCTTTCGAAATATTTTACTTAGAAAAACATGAATTTTACTGATCATATTCAACTAAGGGTTTCTTAGAATTCATGTGAAGTAATAGGGACAAGTTAGGTTTGAAACAATTTAATCACATAAACCTAAAAACTATGCAAGATAATAGAGCTCTTTCGAGTTATTATGAACCTTCAATTTAATCGAGTTAGGATCTAAATTAACCATGCACTTTTCAATTATTTCATCCATTAGTCGTCATCTGGTTAGGATCGCTCAACTAATTCTAATGCAATCAATCACATATAAATGAAATGCATAATTGAGTTTAATTGAAAATGTGAATGGTTGAGGCACAAAACATCATAAACACAATTTAAATGAACTTTATTGAATTAATGTAATTATTCTAGCTAAACAAAATTAAGCTATCATCATTAATGAAAAAAGAACAAAGCAATTTGCAAATATAGTGAATAATTAAGGAAGAGCAAAAAGGAAGAAAAAACTATTTGATAGTGTGATCGCTAATCATGGAGGCTTCCTCCAATTCTCACAATTGCTTCTCCACAAACTGCTCCTTAAGATTGCCAACCAAGAGAAATTTTTTCTCTAGGAATTACTTAGCTAAATAGGGAAATGGGCTGGGCTTAGCTAAATAGGGAAATGGGCTGGGTGGAAAAGAATGAAAGTTAGAGAGAAATGAGAGGATGGATGAATGTGTGTTAAAGGATGAAACGAAGAATGATTGAGGGATATTTGAATAGTGGAATGAGAGGATCTATTTATACTAGAGGGATGGCTAGTAGGTTTGCTAAAAATAGCATTTTGAATCCCATGATATGCTCTCATGCTTGGCCGGCCATATATTGTGGAAGGGAGTGGTTGTTGGTTGCTTGATTCAAGCATGATTTCATACTTGAATCAAGCAAGGTGGTGGATGGTTTCAAGGATAATTTTTGAGGTTTGATTTCTGAATGTTTTGCAAGTGTGAGGATCTTTGAATAAATATCCCAAAAGTGAATTTTGAGTTGCCCAAATGCCCTTGCCAAATTGGGCTTCATTCTCCCTTATTTGGACGGGTTGATGACCCAAATGCTTGCCATACTTATTCATCAAATGCACCAATTTTAATTGGATCAAATTAATTTTATCATGACCCAAATTTGCTTGATGTTACCGTCCATGTAGAGTGAAAAATAGGCTCATGTCCATATGGATTTAACAAATAAACCATTCATAATTCTTTGGTCCAACTGGAAGAAATTAAATCAAAATTAATGTCACATAAAGTAATAAATAATTAAATTATGCACATATTTAATGCAAAATAACATAGAATTACATTCTTTATTAAATCATGCCCCTTATCTTAATATGAACAAAATTCACCCTTTTAACTATCAAATACCTGATATTAATATTATTTTTAAATAAAAAGGTGTCATAAACTACTAAAAAAACCATATAATTTACAGTTTACACATGTAAAAAGAATATCTGATGATAAAACAATGTTTTTAATGAAATCTCTATAAAGTTTCATGGATTGGATTTAAAGTATTATGCTTTGTTTGATGAAAATATCATACCTAAACTTATATGCCACATGGCTTATATATTATTACTTTTAATTTGTTAATTGTTTAATTCAAACACTAAAGTTTTACAAGCTAGTTGTCTACTTTTCTTATGGATCCATCTGCATTAGTTTGTCAATTCTCTAAAGCAAAATATTTACGAATAGGTCTTTTCTTGATGCATGTGAAGGTAGTAATCAGTCATTTGTTTGGCATAGTATTTTTATGGCAAAAAATTTACTTTGTAGAAGGACTAGATGGCGAGTTGGAAATGGACGAGATATAATGTTTTTTAATGATCCATGGATTGTTGATGATAGGGACTTTTTTGTTCAGTCACTTCTGTTGACAGGTTTTGAGGACTTGAGAGTTGTTGACTTGTTCAATATGGATGGTCACTTTTGGAATAGGGATTTGGTTGTAAGGATCTTATAGCCCTATGATGCTTTGTGTATTCTTAGTGTTCCTGTCAGTTACACTCCAATAATGAATCAGCTTGTTTGGTATTTTAGCATGAATGGAAGGTATAGTGTAAACTCAACATATCAGCTTGCTATTAACATGCATTAGAAACATGGTAATTTTGGTATGAATAGTGTATGGGCGAGTTAGTAGCGATGTAAACTCTCACTAAAGATTAAGGATTATGTTTGGCGATGTGTCTGCCAATTTTTGCCAACACGTACTCGGTTGGTCGAGAAAATACTTTCATTGGCTCCTTTGTGTGCATGGTGTGGGGATCTTGAGGGATTGGATCATGTAATTTTGCTTTGCCCTTATGTTCAATTTGTTTGGAGTGTGGCTAGATACTCTCTCAGCCATGGGACTATTTCAGATTTGATTGTTGTGCTCATTAATTCGGCAAAGCTTAAGGTTTTGCATAGAAGTCTTGTGTTGTTATAGATGATATGGGTACACAAAAATTTATTGATTTGGAAAGGGCATGACACCAAAGCGGTGTCTGTTGTAATAGTTGCGGATTCATTTTTGTTTAGTCGGTTGTAAGAGCCAGGAGTGTTTACTACTACAAAGGCTAATATTGGTGGAATGATTATGTGTTGCAAACTGTTGATGGGATGGTTGGTGGGTCACAAGACGTTAGGGTGGTGGGATGGGAACCTTTAACTATAGGTGTACTGAAATGCAAAGATACCAAATGATAAGGACACGTGCAGAACAGGATCGTAAGTTTATCCAAGTCCCAAATTTGGCTAAGGGATCTAGGCGAATGAAGGAGAACTTGGAGTTTAACACAACTTGAAATGCAAGAAAATCCATGTTAGATTTAAGAATTAAAAAGGACAACAACTAAAACAAATAATAAACGATAGAAAAAGAGTAAGGAATCCAAATTAAAGATTAGAAACAAATAAACAAAAACATAACAAAATAACAAAGAAATGAAACAAGATAGATGGAAAGTAGCGTGTAGAAGTCCTAAGAAGCCTTTGGAAACTAGATGAATCCACAACCCCCTTCAAATAGCTCTAATTTCCTCTCCAAGAAAGAAAACTTGGCAAGAAAAAGCTTGAAGATGATCCCCAGAATCTGAAAGATTGTTAAAACTCTTCTCAAAGAAAACTCAAGAGAATTTCTTGAAAACAAAACTCAAAGAGAGAAGTTGTTGAATGAAATATGAATTGTGTACAATAAAGAGGCCTTCATATAGGCTTGCTAAGTACATCCAAATAAAACTCTCAAGTATATTGAAACTCTAATTAACTTAAATAAGAAATAGTTTTAAACTAAACTTTCTTGTTGACATAAAACTCCTAAATAACTTTAAATGCTATAAAATATCCAAAATTAAGAAAAAATAAATAATGAAATAGTAAGACCTAATAAATATAATATTGGGCTCATATATAATAAAAATTAAGCCTAAAAATTGGATCCAATATGATTTAAACTTGAATTAAAATCCGAAAACTCGTAATTTCCATAATAATCCCATCCAGAATTCTGCTCTCCCAATCTTCTCTAAAACGATCATAACTTGAGCTCCCAAATTTGAAATCGAGTGATTCAAGAAGTATTTCGAAGCTAAGAGATAGATCTTCGAACGCTATGTTAACTCAAAAATGTCTGAATCCCATCCAAAAATTCATCGCAAGTTGACCGATTGTCCAAACTTGAAATTTGGCTATTTCGATGAATGGAATTTAATAAATTTCACCCCATCCGTGCATGTATCATGCAATGTCGACACTGCTTGGTTTGAGTAGGATGGAGCGAAGAGTTATGCGGTTGTAGTTCAGGATTCTATAGGTTATGTACTGAAATGTTTTTCAGGGTTTGAGTACTCTCACTTTAGTCCTTGCATTGTTGAAGCTTATGCTATCTAGGAGGCGCTATCATGGTTAAAAACGTTGTTCCTTGACAATGTACTTATTAAGTCCGATTGTTTGGCTGTTATATTGTCAAAGCTCATTATCTGATGCATCTAAATTAGGTGTATTGCTACATGATTGTTTGTTGATAAAAGACCGTTTCTAGCACCTGACCTCCTAGTGAACTCATCAAAGTGCCAACAAGGCAGCCCATTCAGTAGTGAAAGCGGCCTTGTTATATACAAACTACAGAGAAAGGAATGTTTCTCCCATTACTTCTTTTAATGAGAATGTTATGTCCATGCCTAATTTTTTTGGGTGTATGGGGTGGACCTGTTGATTCAGGTTTTAGTTATTTTGTATCCTCTTTTTACTTTTTGATTAGTGACTTTCTCGTTAATGAATTTTCTTTTTCTTCTAAAAAATTATTTTTTTATCATATTTATATAGTATATCTTATTGTATTAATTTTATAATATATTTCAGGTGGGGGAGGAAATAAAAATCAAAGATAACCATAGCTATTGAAAGAAAAAAAGGGTTAGGACCACAACTATCCTTGGCAATGGAAGATCGGGACAAGGTCATGGGATATATGTTTCTTCTTTTTCAGCTTTTTTTTTTTTAATTATATGACATACGCTTCTAACAATTTATCCATAAAAACATTACCCATTTCTTCTTTTTTTTTGGGGGGGGGGGGGGGCTGTTGTACATCCATGTTTCTATCACTTTAAAGTTGAATTAGACCTTTCCAATGCCATGATGTTCCCTTTTTCTCTGTTGCTTGAACCGGTGGGGTGAAATCCAGCTGAACCAATATAATAGTTTACTATTTGTCTTGAATTTAAATTCAAACCTAATTCAATTTTATTTTTAAACATCAATTTTAATTTAAAAATAAAAGTAACTTGTTAGATTAAACTCATTTACTCCTGCTTAAATTAAAATTGGTTTATTTGTAGACAATTACTAGTTAAAAATAACAAATATATATATATGCACCAAAAACTTGCATATATATATATATATATATATGTGTGTATGTATATTATAAAATGTTGAAAGGATGGCCCCAAGAGAGAAGAACCCTGCAAGAATGTGTTGGGGAACCCAATTGGATGTGAGGTGGGAGATGGGGAAAATGTGAAAATGAACCCCACCCTTCCCATATGATGAAGACTAATCTCTTCCTCCCACACACGGCGGCAGCCCAACGGCCACCTCCACCATTTGGGAAATTAAACCAACCCTAATTTCCCTCTTCTTTTACTCAAAATCTGAAAATCTGAAGAAGATTACCTACTATTACTCTTTAAAAATATGATTCTTTGGATTATACATATAGCCTCTTCTTAACCTTTAGTAGAAAAATAAATCTGTTTCAATGTGGTTGAACTACATTCTTCTACACTGATAACAAATACCAATATCAACCAAATTAAAATCCAGTCGATTATAACCATCTTTTCAAATAAATGAATAAGGGTAATATATATATTATTCATAAAAATCAGCCAATCTGTAAATACTTTTACATTTTTTCCATCAACTAACTCTTTTTTTCTAAATCAAGCAGAACTTTAGTCTACCTCATATGTTCAAATTGCAATACTGATGAAATATTAGATCAAGTTTCTTTGATGATAATAAATTGAGGGTTAATTTATTTATATACTTTTAATAAGTGAATTTTTTTTTAATTTCACAAATAGGATTTAAATATTACTATATATCTCCTCTTTAAAAAATTTAATTTTTTTTACTACACCTTAAGAGATATGACATGTATCATCCATTTAACCATCTTTGTAATGTTTTAAACTCCACAACATTTAAAAAAGAAAATCTAAAAACGAAATCTTGAGAAAAAGAAATTTTAATAAATGAAAAAATGAGACGCTTACCATCATTTTAACATTACAATATAATAATAATCGTTAATTAAAATTATTTTTTATATTGGTAATTTTCCGTATTTTTCCTAATTCCTTTTTTACTTATTTCTAAAATAAACTTTCTATTGACTTAAAATTCAGTCATAATAATAATAAACAATTAATGTGTGATTAAGAAAACAAGAATAGATTGAAGGTATCACTATAGAGTTTTGCTTAATCCTTCCACATATAGTATTCAGTTTCTTTGTCTATCAAATCCCCTTTTATCTTTTCAATCTAAGAAAAGATTGTATAACTCAATTTGTCTTTATAGCCAAAATCCCACATCTAATTCATAGTAAAAGGGAATTTAGAATTTAACTTGACATTTGTAAAAAAAAATGGCAGATAGTTGTTTAAATCAAAAGATGTTATCTTGTAAAAATGTATAAAATGACTTTCATTTAATAAAATGGTATTATATAATTGGCTGACAGTACATATCGAATATCAGTCTGCCCACAATCATATTTAAATTAGCTTCAAAAGCTTGCATATTATTTTACTTGGTGAAATATTTTAATATCTCTTAGTATGAATTATAATTACATGCATGCATGAGTACTCTTGAAACAAAGGAAATACTACAAATGTTAGGATTAGAACATCAATTTTGGGATTCTTCTTTTTATTCTATTTAAATTTTAGTTTACGTGTATGTGTACATTGCTAATTGTTTTGATATACAGGATTCTTTGTACCATTATATAACTAGAATAATCAAGATGAAATGATAAAAGAAAAAAAAATCCTTTTACATTTTATATGCAAAATAATTAATCCTCAAGGGGACAAACCCTAGAAATAAAGGTACATTTGATTGTGACAAATCCACCCATTAAGACACCCCACCAAGACCAACTTTTATTTTTGCCTTAACTATAAAATTCAATTATTATATTCACCTAGGGTTTCTTCTCTTTCTCAAGACATACATGACCACTAATAATCTAATATTTTTTTCTACATTTTAATAATAATTAAAAATATATTTTAAGCTTAATTACTAATTTATAATTTTTTTTAAATGTTCTAACCCTAAAATAATTAATCTATAATATATATAATTTATTGATTTGGAAACACTTTAGAATAGAGAAAATGGCATTTATTGTTGATTATATATTTAAATTGATATTATTTGTTAGTTAATTAATTAATTTGAGTTAAGATAGTTAATTCGATGCTTATTGTAATTTTAGAAAAAACAAAAAGAAAGAAAGAGTGGGATAAAAAAAAAAGATAAAATAACAAAATAAATAAACACACCCTTAAGCTTTCCTTCATTCACTTCTTTTCATTATATTTTTTCCTTAATTTTCTCTCCTTTTTCTTTCTCTGCAACCCCCCTTTGTTTTTGATGTGATTCTTCACCCTATCTTCAAAAACCCTTTTTGTCAAGATAGAAAGCTCAAAGCTCACTAACCATGGTTTTCTCATCTCTTCCAAGCTATCTTGATCCTCCTAATTGGCAGCAGGTAATTGCTTTTCTTAACTAGTAATATTTTCCCAGATTTTCTTTTCTTTTCTTTCTTTCCCATATAGGTTTTTCCCTACAAAAATACCATTTAGAGATAAATAATATTCCTACCCTTTTTTAATCTTCACTTGAATATACCATTTATTTGATCTCCTACGAATATTGATATTTTTACTTAAATTTTTTTCTTTGAATTCAGCGGCCACCATTTCTTCAGCAACCTGGAGTTATCACTAGCGAGAATCATCATAATTCTCAGCTTCCACCACCGGCGCCACCATCTGCTGCTGGTGGTGCAGGTGGTATTAGGCCTGGTTCAATGGTGGAACGAGCCAAGCTAGCTAAAATACCACACCCTGCGTCAGCTCTCAAGTGCCCTCGATGCGAATCAACAAATACTAAATTTTGTTACTTCAACAATTACAGTCTTTCACAGCCTCGCCACTTTTGCAAGACCTGCAGACGATACTGGACTCGCGGCGGCGCCTTAAGGAACGTCCCGGTCGGCGGCGGTTGTCGAAGAGACAAACGAAGCAAAGGACGTAAAAGATCAAAGTCCCCATCGGTAACATCTGAACGCCAAACCGGGTCAAGCTCATCTGCCACTACTATCAACTCTAATGGTTGCACTGAAATGTTAAGCCACGTGAACCCAGCAGCAGCGCCACAGTTGCCTCCATTGGCCCTTTACATCATCTTGGCGACTATAATTCTGGTGATATTGAGGTAATTTTGGCGATGCGAAATCCATGGTTTGGAATTGGGATATCGAAAGTTCAACAATTTCGTTTTTAACCAGTTGGATCACCCTCAACTGGTTATATTCATTTGTAAATGAAACTATGGAGCCAACAGGTTATGCCGGTCAGCAGCAGCTGCTTGGGTCTAAGCCATTGGAGAGCACGATAACCGAATCGTCAGCTGTTAAAATGGAAGACACTCCATCTCCATGGTTGAATCAATCAAGGAATTTTCTGGGGAATTCAGGAAATGATGATCAATACTGGTTTGGTGGTGGTGGTAATCCATGGACTGATCTTTCTGGTTTCACCTCTTCTTCCATAACCCATTTCTTTTGATTTTCTTTTATTATATTTCCTTCCACCCCAAAACCCAATCCAATCTTTGCTTTCTTTTGCTTAAATTATCTACAGGTTTCATCAAAGAGAAATGAAGTCATAGATAAGGATTTTTTTCAATAAACAAATATGCTAACTTTTGCAAAATTCAAGGTTTCCAAGTTGATGATGATGAGAAAGTGATGATGGATAGGAAAAGGAATGGACTGAAAGAAGACTATTATTAGTTTAGAAAATGGTAAATTTCAACTCTTGAAAATTATTTGCTGTTGTTCATTTTATTTTTCTTGTGTTTCTATTATTGTAATGTGGTAAGAAATTATGTTATGTGTATACTAATGGAGAGAGAGTTTTGGTATTTGATATGAAGATTGTAGATTAAATTGTATAAGTGATCATTTGCTATGTGAAAAATGAATGTATTAAAAGATTCGAACAACTTTTCATTAAAAAAATTTGGAGAATTAGTTTGGTTAGTTACTATAATCATGAAGTGGAATTCAATAGATTTCTCTTGGATAAATTTTAAAATTACACATCAACTTTAATCTAATGTGTAATGTTATATATAAAATTTAATTTTATGTAATTTTATAAATAAAATTTTATTTTGATTGGATTTTCATAAATTTTCAATATCATTATTGATCTAACACCATTTTAAGTTTATATGTGGCATACACAAATAATTATATTTATCCAAATTAAAAGTAAATTGATATTTCTTTAAATGTGTATAATTGAATCAAAATCAAAGTTTCATGCATTTTAACCATAATTAAATTAATTAAATAAAAAATAATGTATCAAATAGCAGATTAAATTAAAATTCATGTCCCTTTTTTCTTTTTCATAAACTTTGTTGGATACCTTTATATCAAAGACATGTATTTTGTAAGAATTCAAGAATTAATCTAGTTAGTTCTTATAAGGACTTTTAATGGTCATGTTTGTAGGCTTGATGTGCTGCATTAAATATCACTGAAGTTCCAAAATGATAGATATTAATCAACGTTTCTTAGTTGAACATTGTTATATATATATATATATATGAGTTAGAATATAAATGTATTTTATCTTATCATTAACATCTTTAAACGTTTCATTAAAAAAACTAAGATAAATAGATAGATAAATTTCACCATCTTTAACATAAAACTAAATCAAATTACATCATTTATAACATTTCATTAAATTAATTTTTTATATGCCTCATAGTTTTGACCAAAATATCATATAAAAAAAGAAACTTTTTTTTGGCTATATTTGATTCAAAATAGATTGTTCAAGTGTAAACAATACAAACTCTTGGTGCTCAAATCTATTGAAAGCAGTCCAGTAGATATTTTAAAATAAAAGAAAGTAGTATAAAAAAAAGTTCAATCCGTTGAAAGCAATCCTAATATTAGTAGAATTTTTTAAAATCAGGTTTAAAATTTTAATAATTAAGTAAGACAAAAATTATAAACTTCAAAATCCATTTCAAATTATAAAGTTAATATTGATGAACTCAAAAAAAAAGTTAAATAGACCAATATTTTAAATTTTAAAAAAAAAATTGAAGCAATACAAGAATGAGACAAGAAGAAGAAGAAGCAAGACAAAAACAATATATATATATATATAAAAGCTAGCATATAATAATTTAAAACAACAATAACAACAAGGTACGACGATAAAACTAGAATAAGTAGAAGATGAAGAATATTTAAAACATGCATTAATATTAATATAGGTGAAGGTTATCACTCACCTTAAATAATAAAATCACAAACCCATATTATTTAATTAGTTTAAATAATATTAATATAGGTGAAGGTTATCACTCGTTAACTTGAGAGTTAGTCCAATTAGTACATATAATCACCCTAAAAGGTGGCAAACTGGATTCAAGTTTGAATATTACAAACTATGATCATCATCATCGTACTTAATTAGTTTAGTTAATCATCTTAAGAGATAATATTAACAATTAATAAATGTTGGTTGTAATGGTAAGATATATTACATTTTTTACCCAAGAGAATTCAAGTTTAAATCTTAAAAATTGATGATATTATTAAAAAAAAGACAATCACAAACTTCGTAAAAATTTAACAATAGTAAAATAACCTGAAAAACACATTGATTATACCAAAAGGGAAAGGAGATTTTATATTATTTTGGAAGGTAAATGTAAAGCAAGATACGAAGGAACGATAATACGAAGTCCTAAAACCGAAAACCAAAAGCAGTAGCTGAACCCAACTACTCGAACAACAAGCAAAAACATAGACTAAATAACAGCATCCCGACCCCATGCCAATGATACCCTGATCATAAAACAGCATAGAAGAAGCAAAAATACAACTCAAAATGTGAGACGCCAGCTAGGAGAGGTTGGAACAACACAGCATCAGAAAACAAACAGGACCCTTACTAAAATACCGTTAACAGGTCATTACACCGGTTCACTCCCGCTTTATCAAGCCTATCCGCCTCCTCATTATCATTTCAATATACATTATCATTAAAATTACCAAAATGAATTTATTTGTTTGAATTTTTCAATATTTTATTTTATTTAACACATTAACATCAATGTAAAATAAAAAAAATAAACTTCACAATATCGTTTTTATTTAATTTAATATATTTTATATTATTAAGAATATTTATATATTTTTACAAAATTAAAGTCAAGCTAGAATTTTTTGTTCAGAGGGGCCGAAAGAAAATTTAAAGATCTTGCAAGGGCCAAAGCATGAATATTGTATTAAAACATCTTAAATTAAATGATAAAACTATTAGGAGGACTAAAAGGGTAATTAACCCATTTGAGCAAGGGGTTAGTTCTTGATTAATGACATGCCTATTTCGTTGTTTTTAGGGTTATTATTTTATCCAGGAATTTTTTAACTTCACGAGCTGGGTTCAATAAATGACACATGTTTGTTTTTATTTATTTTTCATTTTTAAATATTTCCCAAGGATGCGTGACATTATTTCATCTTTGTAAATGCATCAAATAATTTTCTTTATTTTCATATTATTTATTTTTAACATTATTATTATTCTTTTAAAATTATATTTATCTCATTCTAAAAATCTAAAAAAATTAAATTTTATTTATCTAAATAAAATAGTTCCAAATACCAACATTAAAAAATTTTAAAATTATCAAAACGTTTCATCCAAAGTTTGAAACCCATCCTAAGAGAAGCAAATATGATGATTGAAATAGGTATGGTTTCCAAGGCATCCTTTATTTAGGCCGAAACAAAGCAAATAGGGCCTTTATTTTCTTTCTCGAGTGGGCATGCTTTTTGTTTCATCACAACTTCAAGTTTGAACCCTAAAGTAATTTCATTAAATAGTAAGTGGGGGCACTCAGGGATCAGATCAGTATCTCAGTTCCCACTTTAATCATCTTTATTGCCAATTTCCCAAATTCCGAGATGTCTGTTGGCCTCACTTTTTCAGGAATTTTAACCTGTGCTTTGTTATTTTTATTTTTATTTTTTTACCCGGAAAGCAAAGTAAAATAAATCATAATAAAGAAAAAAAACAATTTTAACTTTGTCTTCAATGCATCTTTGTCCGTGCCCATGCCATGCATACTTTTTCCAACACCCCTACACCACCCAACAGCTCTCTTCATTTTAACTACTTTGGTTCCTATTGGAGCAATCGATTCACGGGGGCGCGGGAGGCGTCGCCTCCTTTTCGGAATTTTTAAATTTTTAAATTTTATATATAAATTATCATAAATTTTAGATTTAGTTTCTACATTGTATAATAGTTATTTTCTTGACTAAATTATATTTCATATAATTCATCTCTTTAAGTCATAATATTATATTTTATATTAATAAAATATTTTTAATTTTTTAATTATATAATTTTAATAATAATAATCAAATATTAATATATGATAGGTCTTGAAAGACTAAACTTAAAAGCTTAATATGGACTTTAAAGTCAAATTCCAGAATTAATTGGTTTGGCCCATACGGAGCAACAAAAGCTATACATGAAGATTCAATTGGAGCATTTTCAACTTGATGCATATTAAAGCACGGAGCTGCAGAAAGCTTCTACAGTTGCCGAGTTGTGCCAAGTGTTAGCTAAGATAAATAAGTCAAGTATTTATCATCTTCTTAATAGAATTATTTTGTCTTGTGCTAACTCTTCTCATGTCTACTGCGACAACCGAACGAGCATTTTCAACCATGAAAATTGTGAAAACAGTGCTTCTCAACAGAATGAAGGATGATTTTCTTTCAACTTACTTGGTGGCATAAAGCGAAAAAGAGATAGCTCGAGATTTTTTAACAAATTCTATCATTGATGAGTTCAATCTTATAAAAAAATGGATGGTACAATTTAGGATGCCTAGTATTGAGAAATAGGACAAAGGTCAAATTTTTAATTTAATTTTTGGAATTATGATGATATTTATGAAATTTTTAATATAGTATTAGTTATTCTTTTTTGTATGCTGGAAAGAAATATTTAATTTTTGATAGTGTGATTTTTTAAATTTTTTTACAGTTAAATCGTTTATACTTTTTAAAAAACATTAAATTGATTTGTTTGATAAGAAAAAAATTTATCCGATCGAGAAGAATTGACACTTTTCAAGTTTTAAAAAAGGTCGTTCGAATTTAGAAGTTTCGCTCCCTTAAAAGTAAAATCCTGGATTTATCCCTAAAGCTAAGTTAGGAATTTGGATTTTTTTTTAATTTATCCGTCATAATTCAATTTAAATTTCACTAATTTTTATATAAATTTTAGTTTTTATTATAAAATAAAGAAAGATAGAGAGACTAAAGAACAAAGAAAATATGAAAGCAATAGAGAATGTACTTTATTGATCAAAGGGATGATTACAATGCTTCATCAGAATTTTTATTTATAGGTATAAGAAGTATAATAGAAGTAGCGATCTAATTCTAATAACTATTAGAATTTAAAGTACATTAAAACTTTATCTTGATCATTATGGACATCCACTTAATAAGATATTCATAACACTCCCCCTTAGAGGTCCATTGATAGATAATGTGTCTCGTTAAAACCTTATTAGGAAAAACCCTATGGGATAAAAACCTAATCAAGGAAAAAGAGTACACAATCTATAATACGCATAATATGTTGCCTCATTAAAAACCTTACCAAGAAAACCCAATAGGGCAAAACCTCGGTTAAGGAAAAAAGAGTGCAACGCGTATTTACTCCCCCTCATGAAAACATCACATATTTTCTCATATTCTACATATTCAATCTTGAATACTAGCTTTTCAAATGACTATTTGAATGTATTTGATAAGCATGCACTCGTGTTTACTCCCTCTCATGAAAACATCACATATTTTCTCATATTCTACATATCCAATCTTGAATACTAGCTTTTCAAATGACTATTTGAATGTATTTGATAAGCATTTTATATTATCATTATTTTAAAAGTCACGAGTGAGGGAAATTTGGGGAAATATATTTTGATCTCTTCAGTAGATTCAACAATAATCATAACAAACTTTAATCATGATTCTTTTATAAAAACACAAATAGGTATTTTGGATCATTTTATAATCCTCCTTGAACTACTATTCACTAAGTCAAATTTACCGCATATGTTCAAATTATTTCAACTCATATAAATGAACAATTTTTCGAGAATTTCAATATGCTTCTAGTATCCTAAATCCTTCAAGGATTTTAATATAAACTTTACTATATAGTGATTCATAAAAAGTTGTAACAATAACCATTAGACGCAAGTTAAATCTTTTATGAATTGTCAATTTAATAATATGTATAAAGGTTATTGCATCCACCACAAAATAACATTATATCTTTTCATAATCATTGTCAAGATTTAGCGAAAAACTTCATATTTTATTCCGCTTTGCAAAACTACTTCAATTGCACCCTCACTGGCTTTATACCTTTAGATATTTGGACTACTGGTCCAAAAACTCCATGAATTTAATTGTACTTGAGTTGCGTCTTTCTGTTTCGATCAATTTATTTCATATCTATATTTCTCAATAGATTTATTAAAGGTCTTCCTTTTATTTCATTATTTCAATAATAATATTGCATGCAAAATCATTGTCGACCACTTTAATTATTCAGTTCCACATTTTCTTGAATTGACATAACTTATAGAGATATCTTATTTTCATTATATTAAAATTTAGTTTCAGGTACCTAAATCTCTTCTGGAGTTTTACTTATTACTTATGTCTTGGGTTTCTTCTAAAACCCTTGCATCTACTGTATGGCCATCTTAAATGTTTGCTCCTTTACTTTTACGAGGATTTTTATCTTTGGAACTGACCGATCTTCCACGCTTCAAGCATGGATTACTTTCTTTTACAATAACAGTTTACCCTATTAGGACATCAATTTGTATTGGAGCATTTTCAGCTGGTATGTGAGATTTAATGAATCTGGCAGTTGATTTGTAAAATGAATCATTTGTTGAACTTCTGGTTCACATTGCTTTGTACGAGGATCTTAGACATTGATAATTCATTTCAAGTACTTTATTAATTCAGCTTTTTATCCTCTCCCCCTAATGTTGGGAAAACTGACAACTCATGTCATAATTAAATCTCGAATTAATAGCTTAAAAATATTATAAGGAGACTCATATAAATAAACATTCTCAATCTCTTATTATGACCCATCTCTGTGCATTGTGACGGAACAGTTGGAACATATGCCGCACATCCAAAAATTGTAAAATGGGAAATATTTAGTTCTTGACCAAAAATCAATTGTAATGAGAAGTATTTATAATTTATTGGCTTGATGCGTACAACATGTAAATCAATACAATCTCATCCTAAAATAGAAAGTTTTGTTCTCATAAGTAATGATTTAGCTACTAGTTGGAGGTATTTGACAAACAATTCAGCTAAATCATTTTGTGTGTGAACATGAGCTACAGGATGTTCAACTTTTATCCCAATTGACATGCAAAAATCATTGAAAACTTGGGATGTAAACTCACCAACATTAGCAAGATGAATTGTTTTAATTGCATAATCTAAAATTAATCATTTCAACAAGCAATCTCGCAAACGACAGGTTGCGAGTTGATAACACATGTGATTATTTTGTAGATGCATCTACCAAAATCATATAATGTCAAAATCATCCACATGGTGGATGAATGGGCCTATACTCATTTAAGAAACGCAAAACATTAAATCTCAACTTTAACTAGTGAGTTTGTAATAATCAATTATCATGGAGAACAAATAACACATGAGAATTCTTTAAATTAAAGAATCTTCTAGTTCTTTAATAAATATTTATATGAATTCTTAATTAATTATCACATCATATATAATCCAGGATGGTCTAATGATCACGCCAAATAGTAAATGTATTTGTATCAATAAACTTCCGGTTTATTTAATCATGTTTTTCAATTGTACTAATAATGTAAATATAAATTTTGACAATTAATAATTTTATTTTCATTCTTTTTATTTTGTATTCACATATAAGCAATATTGTGACGTTTACTTCTGGAAATGCCTAAATCAATGTGAAGTTTATAATGCCACTAAGTCAATAAATATAATTTTCAAATAATTATGTGTAATATTCTCTTTAGGGAATAGCAAATTTTGTGCTTTTTAGATATTAATATATTAGCTGTTCTGGAGCTTTCAACTAATTTTGTACTATCAAATATTGAAATAATATTTGTTTGTTTTAGTACCAAATAAGATAAATATTTTTTATCTATAATTATAGAATTCATTACTACATTCTCATATCTTTCCCCAAATAATATTAATAGAAACAAAATATTTGGGCAAACACCATACATATGGCCAATAATATTTCATATCATATTGATAACATAAGTTATCTTTACTCTTTGAATAGTTATATTGAAAACTCTCATTGTTCTCTTATATATTAGTATGTTCCCACTTTTAGTGGCCCATTATTATATCTGTTATTTTCTTTATATTTGCTTTCACTTCAGGGAATGCAATAAATTTGGTAGGACAGATTTCTAAACGCTTCTATTGATTTTTTATTTCATAATCACCATCGTAAATATGCGTAGATTTTAAATCAAAATCTATCCATTCATGTTGTCATGATTATTCTCCAATTATAATAAACATGATATAATAAATAAAATATAGTAAAATATACCTGAAGATCTTTAACATCAACGCCATCGCCTTGACATAATCCGTTCTTAAGAACAAAAAGTAAAATAAGTTAATCAAAATAATGGTAACATATAATGAAAGAAGAATGGAAAATAATAATCAAGTATGAAACATTAAATAAATGAAACTTCCTGTAAAAACTTTTCATCTTGCCGTCAAAGATATTGAAAATCGTGAAGGATAAATTTGATCGTCGGTAAAAGCAACTATCACTTTGAGCAAGATCGTGCTGATAATGTGTTATAAAATAAAGAAAGATAGAAAGAATAAATAACAAAAAAAATGAAAGCAATAAAGAATGTACTTTATTGATTAAAGGGATGATTACAATGCTTAATCAGAATCTCTATTTATAGGCATAAGAAGTATAATAGAAGTAGAGATCTAATTCTAATAACTATTAGAATTTAAAGTACATTAAAACTTTATCTTGATCCTGATAGATATTCACTTAATAAGATATTCATAACAGTTTTTAATTTTTATTGTTATTTTTAAAAAAATGATTTTGCTTTATGATTTTGGATATTATATGATGATACTTTAAAGGGTTTTTTTTATAAATATTTTTTAAAAATTCTTTTTTACGTAAAAAGAAATAATCAATATCTTATACCGTATTTTTTAAAATTACTTTTTATATTGTATTTTGTTTATTTTTATTTTTATTATAGAATATTTTTATATTATAAAAAAATTAAGATTAATTATAAATTATTTCAAAAATAAATAAATAAAACTTGATTATAAATTAAATAAAAATGGAGTGCAATTTAGTTTGAGTAAACCTCGTCTTTTTAATTTATTAACCAAAATCCTCGAAACACCAACCATCCAAGTCGGTTTTCCGTTGCTTAACTCTGGATGAGAGCTGTGTGTTTTTTTTTTTTCTTTAAATTTTGATTAACATAAGGTTTCTATCAAAATTTGGTCTTTTATAACTTTTATTCCAAAAAATTAACAGTCTTAAAAAAAAGTGACACACCCAACTATCGAAAATATACACGTGTTTTCTTCTCTTTTTTTAATGTCATCAATGATATAGTCATTAACCAATGATGTCCATCAACTGCTTTGATGGATTGCTAACCAACGTTAATCAACCTTCATTATATTTTCTAAAATTTTAGAAAAAACATTTGAATTATTTATATTTTATATAATTGATATATCGTAAAATTATATATGATTTAGTAAACTAATACAAAGTAATATTTAAGTTTTAAATTGATCGTTTTCGAAAAAAATATTAATTTGATAAAAAAATAAAACTAAATAATTGCAAAAGCTAAATACAAAGTATAGCATCTGAATATTAATTGTTATAATAAGTATTAATAAATTAAATAATTGAATTATTCATAATATAAATTGAGTATTTAATTAAGGTGTTGTTTGATAAACTGATAAATTAAGTGCTAAAAAAAGTGTTGAAAATTTAAGTATTAAAAATTTAAGTTATAAAATTCTTTAATATATTACTTAAAATTAATTATTGAATATAAATAGATTGTTTGTTAAATATATATTTTAAATTATAAAAAAAATACATTCTACATTCTATCCTTAATTTTTAAATATTTTACCTTATTCTAAAACAAATCTAATTTTAAACATAAATTTTTTATAGGATAATATAATATTAAAATAAATATAATTGAATTAATTGAAAATATTCTTCGTTAAGTCATAAGTAGCTCTTATCTACTTATCATTTTCTACAATTTTTATAGAAAAATTCTATCAAAATATTTTATTTTATATAATTTTAAACATGTATAAAAAATTAAATCATTCAAAATATTAATTTCTAAATTTTTTTTTCAATTATCTATCAAACAAAGCCTTATTTTACTTTTTTTAAAATACTAATTTAAATGGTCAAAAGTCAAAACTATCTTAAATTAAAAAATACCTTCAAAATAGGTTATACCCATATATTTTAAAAATGTCTACTTTATATCATCATCCTACCCGAATATATTTTCCTTAACCTAACCCAATCTAAGGAAAAAAAGAAAAAAAATTAAATTAAATACTATTTTTAAAAATTATTATTATCAATCAATTAAATTATTCATAATGGAGAAAAGATATTTGATAAATAATTTTGTATTTACAAGTGAAGTTAGTTGCTTTTAATTATATTAATCGATTGAATTATTCGTAATAGAGGAAAAAATTGATAAATATTATTTTGAAAATATAAATGATTTTATAATTACGAGGGACGTTAGTTGCTTTGTGGACTATAAATGAAAAGGTATATGGTTTTAATAATTCATGGATGATTATGTAATTATAGGAAAGTGTACCATAAATGAAAAGGTATATTTGGCGTAATAATATTTTTCGCCATTCAACTTTACAAAAAAAATTTATTTTAACCATTAATTTAATTTTTTTTGTCTCTCTTAATTTTTAAACTTGTATTTTTTGTTAAATCACCTCAAAATAGATGGAAAAGTAAACATTTGTTAACTTTGCTAACATAGCATACACGTGGATAACATATTAGCATTTAATTAATTTTTTAAATTTTAAAATATTAAATATTAAATATTTTATAATTTTTATGCTTTCTTAAAAATTTTAAATAATTTTTAATTTTTAAAAATATTAAATATTTTTTGAATTTTTAAAAGTTTTTAAAAAATAATTAAATATCGAGATGACATCCATGTGACAATCTATGTTGTTGAATATCAACACCAACTTACTAGAAAATATACTTTGAAATGTAAAAGTTTAGATACTGTGTTTAGTTTAAGTATTTTGTTAGAAAGGGAATAAATCTCACATCAATTGGGAACAAAAGGCAAAGGGTTACGACTTTATATATAAAAAAAAACACATATCCCACATTGTTTAAAAAAACAAGAGTAGTAAGACCTTGGGTCTATATAAAGACCTATGTTGTAAGTATTATTTGCACTAAACCAAATATTGAATTTTCTATTTGGTTTCTTTAAATTTCTCCTTTATTTTCTTATTTTGGAATGTTGGGAGGTGTAGCTAAACATTAGTTTAGCAGTGCCATGAGTGTGAGTGTTCAACAATTGGCATCAGAGGCTAGTTGGAGGAGTGAAATTTTTTTCAATATGCTCTGTAGTTGCAGCATTGTTTGATCTTTCACATATTAAAGAATTTTTCATAACTACTTGAAGATTATCCTTGATTGTTTAGTTGTTGGAAGGAAGTGTGGTAGTGTGAAATTGCATGTCTAGGAAGGTTTTAGCTATGGAAAGACTTGGAATTTAAGAGTGTTTGCTAAGACCCACCCCTCTTTGCTAAGACCCACCCCTCTTTCTTGGTAACTTACTTGGTGCATTGTTCATGAACTACTTTCATTATTTAAGTATTTAATTGTGAGAATAATCTGTCGATACAATGATAAACCTGCGCGTTGTCGATGGAATGACGAAGCTTAATAACAACAACTACAATACATGATCAACTTGCATAATGTCTTATAAGCAAGGACAAGACCTTTGGGAGATTGTCAACAATAATGAAGTGACATAACCGAAAGCAAATGATGCAAGTGTGTTGGCTCGATAAATCAAACCGAAATTGCAAAGAGGGGGTGAATTGGCTTATAAAAAAATTTAAGAAAGCTAGAAAGAAAATTGAAAGATGAACACGATAATTTAGAGTGGTTTGACCCCAATTGCCTACTCCACTACCTTAGCTTTCTACAACTAAGGATTTTTCCCAAATTCACTAATTTGATAACCTTCGAGGACAATGCTTAACCTTACAACTCCCTAAAGATTTCTACCCCAAGTCTTAAGACACAAACCCTCTCAAAGTGTTTGCAAATTAAGCTTAAATACAATGAAATACACTTGAGCAAAAGAATAAAAGTAAAGCTCACAAGTGTATGTAAGAAGAATATGGAAATAGTAAGCTCAAAGGTTGTTCGATTGATGATTTTAGCTTGAAGGTGCTTTCTTATTGTTTTAGGAACTTTAAAAGTTGGTATTTATAGCCCCTAATTGATTTCCAACCGTTGAGGTTGTTGGTATCATAAATAAAGTCGTTGGGATGTAAAAAAAAACTAAAGCATTTAATTCACCTGCAACACCGAGTATCGATAACATATAAAAGGGTATCGATAATTTTTGCAATAAATGCTAAATTCATTGACCATTGAAGTTTTTTTATCGATATCAAAACTATTTTATCGATACTTATAAAATGGTATCGATACCGTATTGATACTTTGTAAGTTTTGTGAGAAATAGAATGTTATTCTGGTATTGATTTTAAGACGGGGTATCAATATTTTGAAAAATATTGATACTTTACCAAAAGATATCGATACTTAATTGGGTTCGTGAAAAACAGATTGTCATTTTGGTATCGCTTTTAAGAAGGGTTCGATAATTCATAAAATATGGATACTTGGCTAAAAAGGTATCGATACTTGGCTAAAAAGGTATCTGTACTTTTTGGCTTAGAGCAATTTTGACCTATTTGAAAATTATTTTGATTTGATAAAATGATAAAACACTTTCTTACTTAGTCAAAATTATTTTAACTTGATTTTAAAAGTGTTTCAAAATTTTTCTAAGAGTTCAAAGTATATTTTCAAATTTTTTATCTCTTTAGACTTCAATTTTAAATACATCATTTTGTTAATTTTATTCAAATTTAACTTTTATTCAAAAATACTTCAAATTGTTATATCAAAACATTTTATCAAATAAAACTTGATTTAACAAAGTGGCACGCTAAGAAAATGTAAAATAAAAATTGGTAAGGCAATGTTCGTCTTAAAGACAACAATCGAAGAGGATGTGTTAGAACATATCTGTGATGCTAAAACCTTGAAGGAAGCTTGGGATACGCTCGCCAAGTTGTTTTCTAAAAAGAATGATACAAAGCTCTAACTTTTAGAAAGTGAATTATTGTTAGTGACACAAGGAAATATGCCAATAACATAATATTTTCATAAAGTAAAAACTTGATGTTGGGAGATTTCTGAGTTGGATCCTAAAGCTCCTATCAGTGATACTAGGATGAAACAGATTATCATCCATGGGTTAAAGGCCGAATATAGGGGTTTTGTTGCTGCTATACAAGGATGATGAAATCAACCATCTGTTACCGAATTTGAAAATTTTATTAGTTAGTCAAGAAGTATTAACTAAACAAATGGGAGAAATCTCACTAAAGAATAAAGAAGAGGCACTCTATGCCAGTAAAGGCAAATGAAATTCAAGCAACATGACAATGGTGGATCTAAGAAAATGATGACAAGTCAAAAGATCATCAAGGCAAAATGAGTGCTAATGAAGGGGGAGGTTTGAGCAGCCATGTCAACAATAAAAAGTTTGAAGGAAAGTGTTATAATTGTAGGGAAAAGGGCCACATGGCAAAAGCTTGTTGGTCGAAGGAAAAGCCTATGGAAAGTAATGTTGTTATTTCCAACAGTGAAGAAGATTGGCATAAAAAGGCATTATTTCCTATCAAAAAGGAAGGCATTATAGAAAGCCAAGGTGTTGCGACAGAGGGAAAGAAGAGCGCCTTGAAAGGGAGCTCAAAGGACATAGTGTTGTAAATCTCTCACTCGTCTCCATCACCGAATTAAGGTTACAGAATGCTACAGTAAATAAGAAAACAAGATCATGCTATTTCAATTCAAAACTCCTTTAAACAATCATTAATTATCAACCATTCAGTTAAGATATGTTATTCGTGCAAGAATGGGCTTAAATTGAGCTTAAGAAAGCTCTAAAAAATAATTCAAAACTAAACAAAGACTAATTTGAAACTTTACAGAAAAGTGAGGGAAAAATACAAAACAATGGTCACACTACCTTGTGGCCAGGCCATGTGGTGTTGAATCACACAACCGTGTACTCCAATCGTGTGTAAGATTGATTTTGTGTAATGCAGAGTCACACGGTCGTGTCGTCAGGCCGTGTAACAAACTATGATCGTGTGGACCTAATTGTAAAACTTTGCAAACAAACACACGGCCATGTGGCTAGGCCGTGTAAGAGACTGAGACCGTACCAATAATCCTGCATCTTAATTACCAGTGACACCCAGCCATGTCAACCAACCGTGGGTGACACATGGCCATGTGGCAAACCATGTAACATAAAAATTGACCATATTTGTATCTCATCCGACCTAAACATTTAAGTAATCCAAACACACATCAAGTAATCTATCCAGATCATGATTCAAAACAACTTAAAATGCCTAACCAAAATGTCATTTAAGCACCATTACAAACAAGTTGATACATTAACAATCATTCACCTTGTCTAAAGCATATTGCTTAAGATATCATTCAAGCTCCATCAAACTCTATTTCACCTAAGTTTATCAAATCACCAAAACAAGCTTAACCATTTAGGTCTCAAACTTACAATTACCTTTGTACATGTTCAAAACTTACCATATCAATAAAACAACTTAATATAATAATTGCATACACCACAACTATCAACTAACACATATACCACACATGTTATCCAAGTTTTACCATTTCCAAACATTTCATATTCCAAGATCAAGCATACCATCACTACACATACATCTATCGTTTACCATATATGTATACCATAGGAATCTTTAAATTCAACCTTATACATAACAACCATAATATCATATTACAACTTCAACTTATAACTTTAAACCATAAACCCAAAATAACCTATATACATGCCATATAACCATAGTAAAAGCATATTCAAAATCTATCAAAACTGAAGCTTGATAGTGTGAGCCTTGAAGTTGATCCGACTACCTAGTTCCGCAAAACATCAACTATAGGAAACATGAAATGAAACAGAGTAAGCTTATAATAGCTTAATAAGTTCATAGTTAAACCATAAACAAACTTACCTCAATCAAGTAATTGAAATTTTAACAATTAAGATAAAGATAACAACCTGAAATTCAATTTACAAGAAACAGGTGAGATTTTCAAGTTCAATTCACAAGATAATCCCACGCTTAACAAGTATTCAATCTAGATCAATCATGTGTATTTACATATGTCAACAAGCCATTTGGTAATTAATCATAAGTTTAACTAGCCCAATGAACTATAGTAAAATAATTCGGATACTCAGGTAATTACACCACATTAGAGAGCACCGTAGAGCTATCAGGGGCACCGAAGTGCAAATAGGGGCACCGCAGTGCAAACAAGGGCACCCAAGTGTGAATAGGGGACCAAAGTGCAAACTCATACAAGCGTGTATTCCAACATTATTGGCATGTCAATCATATCCTAATTGTTTATTACGTTCAAACGGGCATTTAACCAGGATTCAAACATTTATAAATCAAGGGTACTTCCATGTTCTTAGTACACATGTTGTATACAAGTCACATTTATTCCATAACCATATGAATCATGTTTCACTAGTATTCAACAATTCTCAATTAAGTCCTTACTCACTAGAGGTGATCATGGGCCGGGCCAGCTGAGTTCGGGCCAGGCTTGGACAAAATTTTAGGGCCAGTCTCTGCCCGACCGAAATATGGGCCTAAAAATTTGTCCAAGCCCGACCTGAAATAAAATTGCTAAGCCTGGCCCAGCCCAGCCCATATTAAATATATATATTTAATATATAAAATATATATTTGATTAAAAATAAAATATATATATTTGATTAAAAATTTTAAAATATATATGTAATATAAAATTCGGGCTAGGCTCGAGCCAAAAAAAATTTTACCCGAGGCCCGGCCCTATAACGACCTAAAATTTGTGGACACCGGAAAAGTGTGTTATCGGGCCTCTGTCTTAGTAAACTGAGTTAATAAATAAATATTAGGAGTAATTATGAGTCTAATAGTGTGTTTAATTAGATTTTTATTTAGTGAATTTAGCCCAATTTAAAGAAATTAGGAAAAAGGACTAAATTGAATAAGGGGTAAAAGTTGAATTATAGATTAATAGAAAATAAAAAGGATTAGAATGGCAATTAAGCCGTTAACAATAAATGAGGCGGCAAATGGGAAGATTTTTCTTCGATTATATATTATATATATAAATATTAATATGGTTTTATATTAAAATTATTATTATTATTAAATAAATTAAAATAGTGACAAATGTACGGTAGAGATAATAAACATGTGTAAAATATATGAAAACACACTTGTAATTTATTTGTATATTTTCTTAAATAATAAGTAAAAGATGTTTATTAATTAATATATTATATTATGAAATAAAACAAATAAAGACAAGTGTAAGTGATGATAAAATACAAGTGTGTTAATTAAAATATGTACATTTGTAGTATATGTATTTAATTTATTTGTTATTTAAGTAATAGATATTTGTTGTAATTATATATTATATAATTGTTAAATTAATAAACAAATATAATACAAAGAAAGTAAAAAGGACTAAAAGGGCAATTAAACCAAAAGTATAAGTTGAGCGGTTAATCCTTAGAAATAAAATATGAGAGTTTTAAGTTCAATAAATATATTATATTATATTATTAAATAATAAAGATATTTATTATGTTTTATTATATATTATATTATTATAATTATATATATATATATAATAAAGTAACGAAAGAAGGAAACAAAGAAGAAAAAGAACAGAAGCTATTCGAAACAGGGGAAAGGAAGGAAAGAAAGAAAAAAAAAGGGAAAATTCAGGTTTTGAAGCTTTAAACCTTAATAGGTAAGTCAATCAAGCCCTTCTTACTTAATTTTGATGTTTTAGAAGTCTTAGAACAAAGATTTTGATGAAATTAAGTTGAGACTTTGGAAGTTTATAGGTTTTTAAGTATAGTTCATGTTGAACAAATGTTTGAATTAGGGGTTTAATTGATAGACTTATTGATTAGAATTGAGTAAAGGATTAAATTGTAAAGTAAACTATAAGTTTTGCATAGTAGGGACTAAATTTCAAGAATTTCGAAATTAGGGTTTTATGATTAATTTTAGATAGTTATGTCTAAGTTTGGTTGAAATTTGAATTGAAATAAAGTATGAATTGAGATAGAAAAAATAAGTGAATTTAGTTAAGACTAAATTGAAATTAAAGTAGAAAATTTAATAAAAATTCAATTAATTAGATATAAATTAATAGTGTATTATTGATTATAAAATTATCTTAAATTTTCGTAGCTAGCAAAGAACCAGAAGCATCGGCATGGAAGGGAAAAGAGTAGATTATCGAGGAGTAAACTCGAGAAAATCACGGTTTGTATTACCATAATTCAAATCTATTTATTATTAATTGTTATATTTTAATTAAAATGCATGGTAGGTAAAATTAGGTAAGCAATTGAAATGATAATATTGAATTGAATGAAATTGATTCAAATATGTTTATGGCTATTGAAATTGAAGGAGAACAAATTAGAAATTAAAAAAATTTATTTGAATTAAGTAATTGAATTAAATTGAATTGAATAAATAAAAATAAATAAAATAAATAAATATGTGAATCTTTGAAATGTATATTGACTGAAAAGTAATTAGTGATTTGAATTTGATTGGAAAATGAAATATATATATGAATTGAATAAAAGTGAATTAAATTGTGAATAAGTGTGAATACGTGAATTGAGTATTGATTGAAAAGTGGTTTGAATTGAATCGAAGTATGATTATATGTGAATATCTGAAATATGTATTGGTACTGAATTGTATATTGATTAGAAAGTGGAAAGTGAATTTGGATTCAATTGTGATTGAATCGAAAGTGAATTTGAAATAGAAAAATGATTTGAATACCCTATTAACTAGTCGGGCTGAGTCGAATATAGTTGGCATGCCATAGGATTGGAAGTTTTCAGGGATACTTCGACCTTGAGTCGATGAGACACTGGGTGTCATACTGTTACTTTGGATAGATTCGATGAGGTACTGAGTACCAACTTACTTCGGCTTGGCCGATGAGACACTGGTGTCACTTGATTGCTTTGAACTATCCGATGAGGCACTGGGTGCCATTCTGGTGTGTTTGGTTGGATTCGTGTATCCGTCAAAGTCCGAGTCATGTTAATAGGGGGAAATAAAAGAGTTGAAGTAAGAATTATATTGAATTATGAATTATGTGAATATTCGAAGGTATAAATTAAAAGCGATTTGAATTAAACTAAATTGATTTGGAAATGAGACAATGAATTGAGATGTGAAAATGAACTGTGAGAATCATGGGTTCAAGAAACAGATAATGATAAAGTTTGAGAAATAGTTTTTGATAATATGAAATGATGTAAAAATGAGAAGTGAAAATAAAATGATTTAAAATAGTGAAATAATACTTGAATTTAATTAAATACAAGTTATTGAAAAATATTTATGGATTTAATGCATGAAGTGATTATTTAAAGACTCTAATTGTAAATTGATTATAAAAGAACGAATTGACAATGGAAATCGATGATGGATAAATTATTAAAATGGAATGGGAAATTGAAATGAATGTGAAATAGTTACTGAAAGACTATTATTGTAAGGTTTTAGATATGAAATAAAATAAGTTATTGATTTGAGATATAGAAATGAAATATATGAAATAATGATTTTTATGAAATGGTTATTGACAAAATGCATAAAATAGATACTGATATAGTAAGAAGATAAATAAGTTAAAATGAAGAGAAGCTATTTAAAATACATATTATTAAAATAAAATTTAAGTTTAAATGCATGAATGATTTATTCATGGTAAAATAGTGGCAAGATTTAATGTATATTTATATATGTTGCTTTTTACCTTAAGTATTTGAATTATAGTAATACCACTGGGTGTATACTCAGCGTACGGTTTGTTTCCGTGAGCAGATTAGGTACAGAAATTTTTGGAGAGTTGAATTTGATATTACAAGTTTTTATCTCATCACATCTTCAAGCAACAATATGTTATGTTTAAAAGTTTTGATTAGAATGGCATGTACTTACGAAAAATATTAGGTATGTTCCAAGTATTAGTTTTTATGTTCAATTATATTAGTAATTAGCCAAGTATTAATTTGGCACCAAATGTAATATTCCTATATCAGGTTCCTTAAGTCGAACATGGTATAGGGGTGTTACAGGCCCGAGCCTCCTTTTTTTGCCCAAACCCATATTTCAGGCATATATTTTTACTTGAACACTCCCATTTTTCGGGCGGGCCGTCGAGCCGGGCCGGGTAGCCCAACCCATGATCACCTCTATTACTCACTTTAGCATTTGTTTATAACATTTCAATTCCAACTCACAATATTAGGAACATATATACTCATAATTCAACAGCAAAAAATATGTATAAATACATTTAAATACACTATGAACTTACCTAATATATTCAGCAAACGAGTTGATTCGTAGGGACTATTATGTAATTTTCCCTTTTCCCTGATTTTACTTCGTATGATTCAATCCTTGATTTATATAATAGTTAAATTAAACTTATCAATCTCAATTACATTACCATGCTCATTTTCATGCACATGACCTGTTAATTTCATTTTTACAAAATTTCCCTAAACTTTTACACTTTGTTCAATTTAGCTCCTAAAACTGAAACTATTATAACTTTCACATTTAAACCCCAAACTTAAGATCAATTATATATTCATACCTATTTAGCCTTTAACCACTAGAATTTATTGAAATATCATGTTAAAATTAACATATTTTCATATTAGTCACTAAACTCAAATTTAACAAAAATATATTTACAAAATAGTCCTATTTAACAACCAAGCTTATAAATCTATCATTTTACCTCAAGAACATCTAAAAATCATTAATGGAAAGTTTCAAAACCTTTAAAAAATTTACAAAATAGTTCCTGGGTTAGCTAGATTAAGCTACAACGATCTCAAAAACATAAAATTTACTAAAAACAGGCTCGAATAACACTTACATGCAAGAACTCTAGCTTGGACGAACCTCAAAGCTTTAACAATGGTGTTTTTGTTTCTAATTTTCGGTGGAAAGGGCTATTGAAGAAGATGACTTTGTTTTTCACTTATTTTAACATATATTTAATTATAAATAAATATTATAAAATTCATATTTCTAACTTAATTCCCCCCACTAACCATCCATAAAAATTAAAAAGGGTCTAATTACCATTTAGATCCTTAAACAAACATTAATCATGCATTTTAGCTAATAAAAATCAATAGTAATTAACTTTTACATCTTTTATGATTTTGTTTATGTACCTTAATTAACTATTCAATCGTTAAAATTATTGGACCATGACTTAATATAACTCTATAATAGACTCGTAAATATTAATATTTAATATTTACTGACTCGATAATCAAAATACAGGGTTCTAAAATCACCGTTTTTGGTACCACTAAAAATTGGGTTGTTACAAGCGTTGACTATGGATAGTAGGCTTGTGAAAGTGCATCAAGCCATGAAGATTGTCCTTGGTTGACTGGAGGACATTGAAGTTCGCATGGATAGGCTAGAGACGGGCAGTAGAGTCCTGTAAAAATCCTAAGAAGGAGCTAAAGGGAGAGCTCTAAGGGACCCTCAATGGGACAATGGATGATTTAGCCCATAAGTTCAAAGGCTTTGTAGCCTTGGTGGAGGCCATGCGCAGCGACATCATAGAGCTTAAAGAGGGTCTCAGAAGGCTTAAAACCATGAGAGGTATGCTTAGTACCCCGATTCATCGTTGGCCTGTCCCAAAGCCCAAAAAATTTAAAGGTTCGAGAGACACCAAGAATATGGACAACTTTCCAAAGGGCATGTGGCAATATTACCAAGTCATGGGTATCGAAAACAAGCCAACTAAGCCACAAGAAAGGCTTCAGTTGCAACGTCAAGATGCCCAAGACATGACACGAGTAATGGTGGTGGTCCTTAATAGAACTCGAGAAGGACCGATTCGAGTTCTCTCGAATGTTAGAGCTCAAGATTGATTAGGGGAGCATCAAAAGAATCTAAAGGTAAGATCTCCTTGAGTGAGGACGATGTTGGTGAAAGGAAGCCATGCTAAAGGAGGGGCAAGACCGAGGCAAGTACA
This sequence comes from Gossypium hirsutum, assembly GCF_007990345.1. NCBI lineage: Eukaryota > Viridiplantae > Streptophyta > Magnoliopsida > Malvales > Malvaceae > Gossypium > Gossypium hirsutum. Next base: position 33,674,127 of record NC_053441.1, read on the forward strand.
AAAAAGGGAGAAATAATAGGCTTGAGTTGTTTCTTGTGTGATAGGTCGCACCAGTTTAAGGAGTGCCAAAAAGTTGTTGGCTATAGTAAAGTCCTATAAGTTAAAAGCCTAGGGTGAGCACTATGAAAAGCCATGAAGGTTGGGTGTTATTCAATTGTGACAAGAAGGATCGATCGAGTCAATGCAAGTGGGATCAAAGTACCACTAGTCAAGCCACGGAGGCAAAAATAGGAATGGGACCAAGAGGCAGGATTCCTTCGAACAAAAAGATAAAGGTGGTCGTGAGAACCAACACGAGGAGTTGGTAAATGTTAAGACAAAAGACCAAGTTGCAGATATGTCTATAAAAGGCTTGTGTGACAACAAGCTCAAAAGGTTCTATCATCAGTTTGGCATGGTAAAATTTGGTGTTAAAGGGGGAGTGTTGAATATCACCAACTTATTGGAAATGTAACACTCTAACCCGGTTTGATTGCCAAACCCAAGCAATAAGGTGTTACCGACAATTATGAAACATTTACAAGCATCTTATAATTCAAAATCTCAATTATTTATCATACAATCTCATAAATAATCAAGTTAACATGTGTTTCAATCAATTTCTAATTAATATCAAGCTTATGAAAGTTTAAAATCAACTCGGTAACATACAGGGATCAATTTGAAGCCTAAATAAAAATATGAGAAAAAAATCTAAAAATAGGGCGTGTGAGATAGGTCACACAGCAGTGTCATCAGGCCGTGTAATAACCTATGAGTGTGTGCACCAAAATCGCCTAAAAATTATAGACCACACGGTGGTGCCATACGCCTGTGTATAGCACACGGCCATGTGCCAAGTTGTATCTCAGGTCGTGTGTACTTGGAATTACCTTTCAAATTAAGTCATTCAACCTAACCTTACTTAAGCAACAAGCAACCATTCATACCATATTCATACCAATTCAAAAGCACTAAAATCAGACCAAAATCATCATTTATAACAACCAACCTAAGTGCTTAACCAATATGCCTTCAAGGCACCTCAACAAGTTCAACCCTTTTTAGAACAACCAAAAGAACACACACGCGCGCGCGCGCATGCACGCACACACACACACACACACACACATATATCAATTCAATAAGCCTTTAATGACACTTTCACTATCATCTAATCAAACATCAAATGACAATTCAAACATTCTCATGTTCAGTCACCAAGTTTACCAATTCATTTGAAGCATACCTAAGTTTACAAATCATCATTCCATAACCAAGCATCAATCCAAGCATATCACATAACATATCATTTTCTCCATAATTTATATCATTAAATATATAAACCAAGCTACCTAACAAGATAACAACAATATGATTATTTCCAACACATACATATACATATGTATACATAACTTCCAAAAAGCCAACCAAAATACTAAATGTTCATTTTAACTATTAAACATCCTAGGTACATGCCAAGACCAAAAAGAAGAAATCACCAACACTTGAGTTCAGGATTGCAGCTAGATGCTGAGTCGACGATCGAATCTTAAAGTACCTAACCCTATGCATGGAAAATAAAATCGTACGCTGAGTATACTCAGTGGTATTTCTATAATTGAACATTAAAACATAATATAAATTTTATAATGCATTTTAACTTATCAATCTACAAATCCTAATACATCACATAATTGTTCAATCTATTTACATATCTTAACCGACCTTATAAACTAATATCCACTATCCACCCTTATTTCAATTTCATTTATATACGATTTCTCAATTCGACAAACACAATTCCATCAACCAATCATCAAATCACATATGTGACAACATAATTAGTCACCAACTGAATTTAATTGCACAATTATAATGATATATCATATTTTCAAATCTATCCAATTTAATCCTTATCACAACCAACTAATTCAAATCGGTTTAGTTCAGCTTGTTCAATCATTTCCAACTTACCTTATATTATTACCATGCAACGCAGTTCGAAATTGTAACAATTGAAAAGGTTTTGGTTATAGAAATACAAACTGTAAACTTCGAGCTATTTATCGGTGACTTTATTTTTTCCTTTCTGTTTTGAGGAATCTAGATCGACATTAGCAAATTGAAGCTTGAAAATTTTGGAGCCCTAACCGTTGTTAGCAAATTGAAGCTTGAAAATTTTGGAGCCCTAACCGTTCGTCTTCTCCCACTTCAAAGCTTCGAAATTTTGGAATTGTAAAGAGAAATATGCTCTCTCTTTCATTCCACCAAAGTTAATGTCTTTTCTTTATTTTAATAAATAAATTTATTTACTAAAGTTTTATAATAAAAATATACATAATTGTTTCATTTACCGTCCATAATAGTTTCTAGAGGTATATTTGCTTCTTTAATCCCTATTCAATTTTCGATTAACGAAAACATATAGAAATTAAACTTTTACCACTTTTATGATTTAGTCCCTATACTTAAATTAATCCTTAATTCCACAAAATTTCTTAACCAAATTCAATTTAATTCTAATATAACTTCGTAAATTAAACAAGGTCCCGATATCTCATTTTTCAACACCACTAACTTTAGGGTCATAACACTTGTACCTAAATTAACTATCAAATTAATAAAATTAGAGAACCAAACTTTAATTAAACTTTATACTAACCTCATAAATATTGATTATTAATATTTATGGTCTCGAATATCAAAAATGGAGTTTCAAAACCATCGTTTCTGACACCATTAACTTTCGGGTCGTTACAGGAAATATATATTTTATTAGTGTTTATGATGTTGCCATCAACTGCTTTGATTGATTGCTAAATTTGTTATTATACCAATCAAAAGAAGGTTAGATCGAGATTTTGTTTGATGATCAAATACATTTTAATAGTAGAGTGACTAGATTTGGAAATTCACTCAACCATAATGACAAAATTAAAAAACAAAACAATGACCCAAACAGGAACTTGCTAAAAAAATTGAGTAACTATTTAGGTAGTTTACCCTAATGTTTTTATGTCAATTTTACCAAAAATTAATCAATTTGATCATTATTCAAAATATTCAAAAATTTATAATTATAGAATATTAAATAAATTTAAAATATAAAAATAAAACAACTCAACCATTAATAATTTTATATTTTTAATATTTTAATATTTTATAATTATAATTTTTAAATATTTAGAATAATGACCAAGTTGATAATTTGTTGGTAAAGTTGGCACAAAAATATTAGGGTAAACCACCTAAATATTCACTCAAGTCTTTTAGCGAGTTCCTAATTGGGTCACCTAATTTATTTGTTGTTGTTAATTTCTTCATTCCCATTAAGTGAATTTTCAATTCTAATCACTCAATTATTAAAATGTATTTGGTCGCCACTTTCTTTTGATTGATATAATAACAAATTTATCCCCCTAATATTTTACACATTCTATCAAGTTGATTCAATTTCTAAAAAATTTAATACATTTCACCCTCAACGTTTACACATTATCAACTCGGTCATTATTCTAGATTTTCAAAAATGTATAATTATAAATTATTAAAATAAAACAACTCAACATTTTCTATGAATTAAAAATTAAATTATGAAAACTATAAAATATAAAATTAAAATAAATAAATAAGAAGTAAATGTGGGGATTGAAAAAGGGGTACCCACCTGATATTTTGGCTCATCCCTTTTTGAATTATTAAAATAAAAATGAATGGACTAAATTTTAAATGTATAAAAGAAATATATAGATTTAGATCATATTTTATCATCTAGGATTCTCCAACTTTGTTAGCAAATTTTTAACGTAAGACCAAAAATCAAGTCAAAAAGTAGAACATGAAAAACAACAAACTAAAATTCTTTTCTTTTTTGTGTGTATTCCCTACGCAATAAAAACAAACTAAAACTCTCCTATCTCATGGACTTCGTCTTTAACTTTTTGTTTGGTTTTCACACATTTTTGTTTCAAATTTGGTGTTACTATTTGGGATTCCAACGAATCTTGCCATTTCATATTCCAAGACTCAATTCAAAGATATCACATTAATTTATAACAACAACAAAAAAAAAACTAAAAGAAATTTTATTATACATTGGGACCAATCATGGCTTATTGATTAGCTTAAAACTATAAATTTAAAGAAGAAAAATAGAATTCCAAAAAAAAGAAAAAGAAAAAAGAATGGTAGTTACAAACTAAATGCAATGATCAACTGTGCAGGTAGCGTGATGGTAAAAAGCTTTCATTGAAATAAAATTTTGATTGAAAAAAGTAGGGTTATAATAAAAACAGTGAATTTAAAAAGAGGTTTTAAAAAAATAGTTGAAGTAGCGGTTTAAGATTGGTGACAAACCCAATTAACTTCAAAGAACCATACTAGGTACATATATAAATAAGAACCATACTCAATTGCATCGTATATAACCCTTATTACGCAGCCCAAATGAATAATTTGCGAAACCCTATATCCCAAATCATGGAATCTATAAATAATAATTACGACAATAATTATAAGGACGGAAATAATAATAATAACATTCTTTAGTTAAGTCCATGACAAGCTGAGACCCTCCGTATATCGATTTTGCGTCCTACTCCGTTGAATTACCTGAAAAGATGGAAAGTTAAGGGAGTGAGCTGGACAGGCTCAATGGGAAACTCTTTTCAATAAATCCAATCAATATTCAAACATGCATATTGATCATAAGAATCATATTTACATAAAAATCCTAATAATGTGATAATTCAGTTTCTACTACTCTAGATAAGCAGAACAATCATCATTCAAACGGATTCAATCGTAGTAACACAATTATAGAGTAACAACCCATTTTTCAATGGTGACGGAACAGTGGTTTCGGGACCACAAATTTTCATCATGTCGGCTCGTAAATATTATTTATAGAATATTTACGGAGTCATTAGGGTAGTATTGAAATTTGGTTAAGAAATTTTAACATTTAGATAGCTAATTAAAGAAAAGGAACTAAATTGAAAAAGATATAAAACTTAGTAATTATTGCATTTAGATAATCAAATAGCTTAATTACTAAATGAGAAAGGACCTATGTAGTAATTAGCCCTAGTTAATAGTGTTGGACGGCAATTGGAATGAAAATGATAAAATAATATATGTTTAATGGCATTGTAAATAAATCAAAATTATATAACACAAATTGAAAGAAACAGACATTTCTTCTTCATTTTTAATCTTTTGCCGAAACACCATGAAAGCATAGCTTGGAGAATCGGCCAAGTTCAATACCTAGCATGTAAGTGAAATTGATGCCTATTTTTTTATAATTTTTATGTTTTTAAGATGGTTGCAACTAGGTCTAGCTAGCCCGTATCTCCGTTTTTGAATTTGTTAAAAATTTTAGAAGTTTCCGTTGATGAATCTTAGTTATTTTTTTATGATAATTATGTGTTTGAAGCTTTGATTTTGGTATTTGGTTGTTTCATGAAGTAATTTTTATTAGTTTTTTATTTAACGATTAAATTGTTAAAATGTCAAAATTTTAAAGTTTTATGGTGAATTAGAGGTATAATTTGGACTTTTTAAGGGCATGTATTATTCGGCTGTAAATCTTGACTTGATAAAATGGTTAATTTGATTATTTTTGGGTTAAGGGATTAAATTGTAAAAGTTGTAAAAGTTAGGGGTAATTGTGTAATTTTAAAAAATAAAAGGGTATAAAATGTATAATAAATTGCAATATGAATTCTAAGCTAATAATTGGGAAATTTTACATTTTATATCAAGACCCTATTGATTTACGTGGAGAAAAAAAATTATGAAATAGTCCCTAAACTTCTACAACTATTACAATTCAGTCCAGGTAAGTTCGTACGGTTTATAATTTAATATCTATATGAATTGTATGATGATATAATATGAAATAGTGGATGTTAATTATTTTATTGATGATGTAAAGTTGTTTGGGAAAATGTTATTGAATTTCGATATTTGGGTCAAAAGAATGCGAGATAGAGTACAACTTAATGACGGCATGTTATGCGGGGATTGGAGTGGAGATTGATGTGGTGTGCTTTACATATTTTTCCCGAGTATACCGAGGTTCAGCATTTGTTGCGAACCCTCGTGCTATACTATCATGTTCTGGCATGTTATGGGGGCGGATGTATAGCCTAAGGGCTAGGCACTTAGTGCCAAGGCGTGTTATTGGTTGGATTAGCTCTTCGGAGCATTTGACGTGTTTCAGTTGGATTACTTGTGTACTCGTATCTATAAGTAGTTCATCAAATCGTAAATTATTGTATTATAACTTATTTAATGACTTTGAATGGCATGACATGTAATTGATATCCTGAATTGATTCTGTTGTGGACATGTATGTTTTCCCAGAGATTATTGTTTGAGCTTTGAATTGAGAAATGCAATTCACCGGTATGTAGTTGTAGATGACTGGAAACATGTGTTGTTGGATCATTTTTTATTGAATTGTTATACTTGCTTTAGTAAGATTTATTGTTTCTATACATCAAACTTACTAAGCTTCAATAAGCTTACTTGTGATTATTGTTGTTTCTTGTAGATACTTTTGAAGGTTAAACGATCGGATTAGCACTTGAGTCACACTATCCATCTGTTTTCGGTAGCTTTTGAACATTTGTTTTGGATTATTGGCATGTAATAGGCTTGTTTTGTCATTACTTTTGTTTTAGTATGTAAACATATAAAGAGTAAGCCTAAATGCAAGTAGATAACTTATTGTGATATATGTGAATGATGGAAGATGTCTTTGGTGCAAACTTTTAGCATATTTAGGACTAATAGATTATATTGAATTGTTGTGAATTGAGGTGCCTATGATAGACATATTGGTTAGAAGTGTAAGTTGCGTGAATTGGCATGTTTGGGTGATGATTTATATTGTCGTATAAGTGTGTATACTTGTGGTACCCTTGAGAGTACATTGGTTAGGCACTTAAGATGGTTGAATTAGCATGATTTGAGCTTGTTTAATGGCATTTTGAATAGGTCTAATGGCTAGTAAATGGATTACTTAGTGTCCAAGAAATCTTGAAATGGTAAACTTGATATTTAAGGTTCATTTAGGTGCACACGGCTTGGGATACTCTTGTGCCACATGACCGTGTGCCACACACGATTTGAGACACTTCATGTATATTAAGTTAGTGTGTTACACGGCTTAGCACACGGCCTGCGACACGGTCATGTGTCACAAGTCAAAGAGTTACACGATTTGGCACACGGCCGTGTGACCCAACTCAATGAGTTACACGGGCTGGGACATGGCCTTGTGTCCCAACTTCAAAAGTTAAAAGGCCTAGGGTATTCCACGCGGCCATGTGTCCCCTTTTTTTGAAATTTTTCATATTTTCCTGAAATTTCCTTATTTGTTTCAAATTAGTCCCTGATAGTTTTAAAATTTATTCTTTAATCCCTAAAGCTCGATTTAAGCCCCGTGAATGTAAATTATTATCATAATTCATTTACTTTATAGTATTGAGAAATTATATTGATATAATAATGATTTTACTTGTTTATTTCTGTTAACTTATTATGACATTCCCGTAACCTTATTTTGGTGATGGATACGGGTTAGGGGTGTTACAGTTATAGAGTAGTTAACGTTCCACACTTTATCATTTTGGACGAATTATCATGTACTTTCCAATTAGAATACATAGTATGTTCATGCAATAGTCGTATAATGTATCATATGGCATTCAGAAATCTAACCCTCGACCACTAGCTCTCCAAATAGGGAGTTCCCCAGAACCCTTCTTCCTTTTCACTCCGCTTTTCATATAGGTTCAAACAAGTTGTCATTTGGTTTGACGATCCACAACTCCTTGCAAATAAAATCTGTTAGAGAAAATCGTAGAGGCTCCATTCATTTAGTCGCAGTTGGAATCTGCTAAACTATGAGTACACAACGAACATATAACATAGATGCAGTATAAACTATCATTTTGATCATATAACATATATGCAGTATAAAATGCCATTTGCTTCTTCCACCTTTCATAGTTCCCCTCATACATGTGCAAAACAATCAGATCTTTGTTGTCCGTTCATTCAGTGATTGTTCAAAATTTTGTCATATAGTCATTCAATATTATTGAGCGAGGCACTCGGTCGGCATATTCATATAATATTTAGTTTAACATAGTCAATATTATTGATCATTCCTTAAGCAGTCTTATGATATTGACAATCATAGGCATGTCATGATCAATCATGGTTTTTAATGGTCATACGTAAGTCATCAAATTCTAACTACAATCATGATATCATTCACAAATTTAAGACAATAATCAATAATCATAAACATATAAAGCATAAAATCATTCATCCATGTAGATATTTCATACCATCCGAATCTAGGACCTAATTGCATAATCTAATTCTCTAGATGCCATTAAAAATTTAATTATGGACTAATTTGCACAAATAAGCAAAGATAAGGAAAAATTGCAATTTTGAGTTTCCAAGGGCCACACGGCCATATGTCCAACCCGTGTGCGTGGCCCTAAACCGTGTGTGAAGCGAAGAGGTGTGGGTGCAAGAGCCCCACGGTCGTGTGTCTAGGCTGTATGCGAAGCGCGAATGTGAGGGGAAAACAAGGGACACGACCATGTAAGGGACCGTGTGTTCCACATGGGCAGGCCACATACCCGTGTGGTAGACCGTGTGTACCTGGGCAGTTTCAAATTTTGACCTGATTTTTCATAAAAAGTTACCCATCTTACTTTCCCGATACCTCAAGTGACCACCCCACGTTCAAGCTTGATCCAAACACCTACAAGAATCTTTTAATCGACAAAACACGATGATTATTGATGGGTTTTCAAGATTTGAGGGGGCTTTTTGATAGAAACGTTTAAAGATTCAATAACGGGTTGATAAATCGATTAAAGCTCGTTGGTTCCTAAAAATTAAGAAGTCCTAATTGATAGGGAACAGAATACTTACTGGTTTTGACAGGGACTTGACGAGTAAGCGACCCAAGATCCAATGATTTTGATGAAGACGATGGATTAAGGCTTGATTGCAAAGATTCAAGAGTTCAAAGAATTTCCAGCAGCAAGGTTTTGAGAACAAGTTGTAATCGGGGTAGGGGTATGGTTTTTATCTTTTAGAGAGTTGGGTAAAGTAGGATAGCCAAAGTGGATTGGGTCTTTTGGAAATGGGAAAAAACTAAGAAAGAGTGCAATTTAGGAGGATTAAACCTTGGTTCACTATACTTTCTACTAAACTCTTAACCATTAGACTAGAATTCAATTCATGATATTTTTTTAAGAATCTAACCTCCTATTGTTTGGGATGTTATAGTAGGGTTTTGGTTTTTAATGTTAGGGTTTTAGGTTTGTAAAGTAAGGTTATTTGGATTTTATGGGTTTAGGGGTTTTTTTTACTTTTTTTAGTTTATTATATATAATTTATTTTTAATAATTTTGAGATATTAAATAATAATTATTTAATTCGAAATTTAAAAACATCATATTTACACTTATAGTATATTCAAATTGAAAATTTTAATTCGGTTCATAATCGAAACTCAGATTACTCAATTGGGAAGAAAGCTGTATAATTTATTGATTTGTATTGTATGGAAAAAAACACATGAACCTATCTATTCGAAAATAATGCGCTGGAATAAATAATTTATTGAAAAATCGGATTAAACTAAGATTAAAAAAGCAAAAAAAATTAATAACTAATATTTCATCCCTGCCGATTAGTCCGAGTTTCGATTATGAATCGAATTGAATTTTTCAATTCGAATATACAATTAGTATAAATACGATATTTTTTATTTTGAATCAAATAATTATTATTTAACATCTAAAAAAATTATTAAAAATAAATGCTATATAATAAACTTTAAAAAGTAAAAAAAACTTAAACCTTAAACCCATAAACTCTAAATAACCCTACTTTACAAGCCCAAAACTCTAACTTTAAAAATTAAAACCCTATTTTAGAAAACTCTAACCTTGAAAAAAAAGGGCAAAGTGCTTCCAACTGGAAGCTTTTTCAACTGATTTGACAGAAAGTGCTTCAGCTGGAAGCTTTTTTCTGTAAATCACTTCTAAACATTAGCCTAATCCCCGTAATTAAAAAAAAGACTATTCATGTAATTTTGTGTTTTTGGCATTTTTGAGTAAATTAGTCTAAAACATGAGTTGCTGTAGCTAAGCAGTGTATCCTGGCACGTGGTTTTGACTTTAACACTATTGACCTTAAGCCAACGGCCTATCGTCATCCAAGGCACGTTTTAGTGCAAATCAGCGGCTAATTTTCAGCCATGAGCACTAACTAAACATTTTGGTTTATTTGCAAACCAACACCTCATCATTTATTGGTTCAATTGCGATTATAAGCTCCACATTTCCCAAACCTTCTATTTTTAAACCTTTTACGAATTACGTATTTGACTCTCAATTCATCGTTATCCTTTAGTATTATACAATTAAAGAAAAAGAAATGAGGGAGGGAGGGAGAGGAATGAAAGAGAAAGAGAGAGGGAAAGCGAAAAGAGAAAAGAGAGAAGAGAGAAGGAAAATTAAGGAAAGAAAAAAATTTGGTAAAACTACCTCCTGGTCCCTCTCAATTTCAATATTGAGTAAATTGACCCCTCGAAAAAAAGGAACTATTTTGAAAGTGAGACAACGTATCCTACTTTTAATTGGTATAATAATAAATTTAACCTTCAATATTTATAAATTATGTCATTTAGGTCCTAATTCTGAAAAAATCAACAATTTTAGCTCTCATTGGATATCAACAACTTTAGAATTAGGACCTCATTGATTGAATATGTTAGAATTAAGACAAAATTAATAAAATGTTTAAACATTAAGAGCTATTATACCAAGAATTTTTTGTGTGTGCATATTTCGAGATGCATGTATATATGTATAATGCTTATATTATTTATTTTTAATTTTACATCGTGTTTTAGTTATTATTTTTAAATTAATTTTGTGTCGATCATTTCATTTCATTCCATATTTTACATAATTTGTCATAATGATTTGCATTTAACACAAAATCATTTATGTAATATATTAAAATATAAAAAATTGATAGAATTAAAATATCATCCATATCCATTATGGTTTATGGAGACCATTTTTTTTAATGTTCACCAAATCAATTCACAAATAGATTTTTACGTTCATTCATATAGCAAAATTTTATTTTGTTTATTTTTATGGAATAATATTTGATACGTCAAGTCTCACGCATTATCATTGAATAATAACATGGTTTGTCATCATTAAATATAAATAAAAAATTTGCGGAGAACTTGTAGTAAAGACTAATAATTTTATTTAAACATAATTAAATACTAATTAATTATAACTATTATAAATAAATATAAAAAATTCTCATATTTAAAGTTTATGGTCTTAAATTTACGATTTTAGTATTTATTTATAATTAGTTATTATTTTATCATGTTTAAATAAACTTATTAATATTTATTTGTAAATCCTCCATTATCTTTTTTTGTTTTATTCAGTGATGAGATATCAAGTTATTGTTCATTGACAATGCATGCAATCAATGCACCGATGGTACATCAAATATTCTCCTTATTTTTAAATGATATATTAAAGATTTTAATCTATCTACTCGAAAAAAAAAGATTATTCTTGATTTTAATGTTTAAATGATTCATGTAGACTTATTTAAAATTTTGCCTAAATTATTATATATTTAATCTTATAGTTAAAAATAATTTAATGAAATATAATTGAAACTTAGTAAGTATTAAATAAATTATATATTTTTTAAATCCCCGGCGTAAGCGGGGTGGAAATGCTAGTATCAAATAAAATGAAAACTTGCAATTTGATTACAGACCTTAAGAAATATTATTTCAAGTTATTATGTATGAAAATAGGAAAATATTCATGAATACTCAATGAATTTAGTAAAAGTACGTAATATACTGAAAACAATATTTAAATGGAAAACAAATAATCATAATTAGTTTGTACATTATAAATGGAATAAAGAAAAAGTTTATGATATATCGATAGGTGTGATAGTAGACGTTTTTTTAGGATGTATTTAAATTGAGTTTGAATCTTAAAACTTATTATTATTGAGAAGGCTTTAATTAATATCACCCTAGGATTATTTTCGAATCATAAAACAAATAAAAAATGAATGTGATTATACTAATAAAAAGTTATTATCAATTTAAATGGTGGCATGTATCCTCATAATATATTGAAAATGAAAAAAAGAATTTTTCTTTTAACAATTTCATTATAGGTTTTAGTTATATTTGCTTTTTTTAACACAATATTTAAAATTATTCATAGCCCCTCTCTAACTCGTAAATAAGAAAAACTTGAACCTATGTCCCCCTACATTGACAACAATGTCCATACCAATCAAACTAAGATTCAATTGACAACTTATAATTTGTTGTGAAGGTTTTTTTTTTTTAAATATTAGATGGGATAATTATTTTAGAAAATTTATTTGATGCACAGTTTTAAAACTTAAAAGACTTATAAAAGTGAAACATATATATATATAATGAATATATACTACTTACATCATGTGGAAGTGAGAAACATGTTGCGAGTTTCCAATGGCAGCTTTCACTTTAGAAACGTCATTGTTAAGTTTTGTTTTTATGATGTAAGCAAATTATTCTTCCATTTCTCTTGTTTCTCACGTTCTTCCACAATCTGCTCAAATCATTCAAGTATTTTATTCTTTTTCATCACCTTCTACAATTTCTCCATGCCATTTGCATTTTCTTTCTAAAAGAGATCAGGCTAAATTCTGTGATAACATATTTAAAATATTATTTTTATATTATTATTAAATACTAGCTTATTCTATGAATAACTTTTTCTCAAAACACGACCTATTTAACTCCCCAACTTACCAGGGCAGAACTTCGCTTAGATTTGCTTGAAAATCAATAATAAAATGGTAAAACAAAGGTACATGCCTACACATAAATCTAAAATTATTTGAATCACCCCGGTTAAATCAAAAACTGATCAAAATATCACTTTAGAGAAAGACATTTAATGTGTTAACTCAAGAATTGAATCTGACAAAAACTAGTTGAACTAAACGAATAAACCAGAGTTTTAATTTTTTATGATTTATTTAATTAAACTGATTAATCCGATGAACTACTGTCCTAATCATCCTATCTGATTCCGGAAACCTTGCTAATCTCTAGTAGAGTATCAGGCTCAGCTGCATATGATTACAGTTAGTTGTCCTGGATTGAGATTTGAGACACACCTGTCCATGGCCCACATTCACTCACGCGAGTGAATATGCATTCAGGATGGGCATATTTAATATTCTTCAACATATCTCATATTTATGTCCGAATATGAATACTTCAAAAATTAAAGGTCAGCAATGTAGGGAATATTAAACTGGATTTTTTTCGTAAAACTGTAATGAAGTACTTATCCAGGAAATAAGTTCGCGATTCGATCATCAAACTGTTAAAAAAAATGTTACCTCAACTAATATTACAACTGTAAAATACTGCATGTTCCAGCCGCGGATTCCAGAAAGAACAAGCTCCAATAAACTGGTTTCATCTGATTGTAATAAGTGTTTCCCAAAGAACGTATAAGAAAAACCTAAGGTTATCGAATCAGCACTGCACCGTGTGTAATTTTTCATCTTTGCTCAATTGATCAGAGAAAATCCTGACATCAGGAGTTAATTTTCCAGATTCGAGTTCTGTATCCTACGGACATGAGGGCAAGCTCCCAAAGCATGTTTGGTATACTCAATGGATTTACCTTGGATCCTGGAATTTCGGACCAGTTTACAGATATCTCCAGCATTGGAATACCAAACCATTTGCAAAGGAAAACTATTTCAACATCGAAACACCACCTGCACATATATTTCATGACCGATTCAGTTACAGAGTTTTTCACAGGGATCAGAGCAAGCACCAATAGAGAATTTAAAACAAAGTCAGTCCAAAGTGTGTTCAAAATGAGGGACATGAATCCTTCAGGTTTCAATGGAAAGAGAATTGAAATTTTCTATACAAAATTACTTGGCAAATCTTTTCAGAACAGTGGATATACGGAAGGATGAAACTAACTTGAATATGAATACCTATTACTAAAAAGATGACTTAATTCCCTTTGTCATTATTTCTTTCACAACAACTAAAAACCGAATATCCATTACGAGTTCACCTCCATCCACTACTTTTTAATCTTCTATTGTCTATTTCTCCTTACTAGATGTTTAGCTGTAAACAGGAAACACAGGAAAGTACCAGAGTATTCAATGCGAAAATGAGCATGTCGATGGCAGGACAGTGATCTAAGCATGTAGTTTAGATTTGCTTTGATGTCTTAATGACAGGATAAGCAAGTAGTAATGCTTAAGGATAGGTGTTCAATAGTGTCTCTGAGATCACCTTTTCAACCGGATATTGGTAAAAAGCTTCCTTGCTGCAGACCTAGTAAACATCTTAAAACCACACTGCATTTTATGAAGAAACTCCAGATCAGGAAAATGTTAATAGAGAATTCAATATATTATGTTAGTAATATAAAAGATATGCTTCTTGGGCCAAAAAAAGAAACAGAAATCCATACAATGAAGGAACATACCTGCGTATCACGAATTCCAGGACCAGCAGCCAAGAGAACCACAAGATGAAAACCCTTCATCAAAAAATTGCGGTACCACTTCCTCTAAAAATAGAAGATTTAACAAATTCAACAAGAAGAACTCTGCAACTTAGAAATGACAATCAAAGTATGATTAAATAGCAAGCATCGTAAGTAAACTTAACCGTAGCTAGAGCTTTCTCCTCAAGATGGGCACGAGATCCAAATGCAACTATTGGGATATCAGAAATTCTAAAAGTTGCCTCTCCGGCTGCTGAATCACCAGGGTGATAATCTTTTCTCACAATTGCATGGATCTGAAGTACAAAAAATTAGATAATCTTTACCACATAGTATGTCTTCAATGACTGTGGTCAGAGTCTTTTACAAACCTGGTTTTCAAGTTTTTCTAGGTCAGTAACCTTGGTAGCCCCATCGGCATCTAGCATTAGAAGTAATTCACCACATGAATGTAGCATTCCCTGTTTTACAATGCTTTCACAGCGGTAAAGAGCTTCAGTCCATTGTTATCGTGCAGGAGGCATCAGAAAGTGTTTGCGAATATCCAAATGAATGGTTTAGGTTAGACTCACTTTTCTTATTGCTTCTCCTTTTCCATGGTTTTTACCAAGAAGGATAACCCTTACATTGTCTACGCCATACTTCTTTACAAAGTCAAAAGCTACTCTCTTTGTTCCATCCTTACTTCCATCATCAACGATCACTACCTGCATCTCATGCAAGTAAGAGACATGCAGACATCCAATACAACATTTAAATGGTACAATTTTTTCAAAAAGTATGGTTATTCTACCCTGAGGCAATGAGCCAGAAACACAATTGAACTATTTCATGATAGGTTGCCAAACATTATAGATTTGACAAACCAAGTTAGCTGTTTCATTTAATAGATGAAACAAGAAAGGTACCTCATAAGAAAAGGACTTATCATTTGCTGCCCGTTGTTGAAGATAACTACAAAGTAACAACAGCAAATGATTACTATTCAACACTTAACCTATTCAGAGAAAAAGTGGATATAGTTTTAAATTACTTGATTGAAACACACTAAGAAACCATATTTTTAATCCTGAAAACAAGGCAATGGTTAATCAAAACTATACAGAGAGAGAACAAAGAGTTAAAAGGAAGAAATATTCATTGATTTTATTGTTATGTTGAGTGAAACTAAAATCAATCAACTCTATTAACCCTGAATTTTCATGTCTACTTTTGTTGCCCCGTTTTTTGGGGAAGATATCGTATTGACATGTTGGCATTTCAAGATATTATTAACTATTGAAGGTATACATCCTGCATTTTTTCATGTGTAAAAGCTATTTATGTTATCACAAACCATCGAACTGAAGACGTAAGGGATTTAGAAAAATAAGCATCAACTTACTTCATTGTTTCGTTGAGGGTACCAGGAAGCCTATACTCTTCATTGTAAGCTGGAATTATCAAAGACAAGTATTTCTCCGCTGGATCAACAATATCAGGACAAGGAACCTAGATGTAAAAGATGAAGCCAGCAAATTCTTAGTATCTCTAGCCACTTCATATATATCATTATCCCACAAATAATCAAATTAAAAAATAGGAACCTCATATTAATCAAAATGAATTCAGATACGGTGTTATGAAATTTTAATTGGTATCATTAGTTCTTGCATATATGTAACATAGATTTCTTCACATAACATATATGTATATTACATATATATCAATTCTAATCCTTTTACTTCTATTCACTTGTTGGATTAAAATAAAAGGAATTATAAGGATAAGTACTACTTTCAAGAACTTAATTAGTATTCATAACTATTTGGTTACATTTAGCTTCTCAAAGTTGACTTTTCCGTTAATTTCCAAACCAGGATCAAAGGAAAACAAAAAGAATCGAAGTTTGACAATTTCTCGGCAACCAAACAAGCGAATACAGAGTATTATCCAAATAAAAATAAAATAATAGGTGAAAGTAATTTTACCTGTTTCAATGATTCTGGATCCTCAAACATCGCCGGCGCTTCAACATGACTGAATCGGAAAAAAAAAAGTATAGATTAAAACAAAATCAGATAATTATATCAGAAATGAAACCGACAAAAAAAATAAAATTAGGGTTAGAGAGGAGTACGCGTTATTGTGACGTCTCCTGTAGGCTTCCAGAACGGTTACAGAAACGAAACCTAAAAGAAAGATTAGAAGCAAATACGCCAAAAACTCCAGCGTCGTCAATAAAACCCCCATTTCCCCCTTTTTTTTCGGTATTTTTCTTTTTTTTCCCAAGCTTTTAGCTGTTGTGGTGGGTGGAGGCAAGATTTAACAGTGACATTCCTAGTTTTGTTCAACGAGGATGGAAATTGGGTCGTTAGATCAGCCTCTTTACCTCGCGGTCATGGGTTCGAACCTCAAACATGGAGCTTCGAATTTAAGATATGTATTGCTTCTGTTGTTTTTAAATAAGGAAGGTCTCTTCATGTGTCTTTTCAGGGCTCGTTGGTAATTCTTGTCCTATTAAATTTTAATAGGATCATTATTAAAAATAATTTAATAAAAATAATTAAAAAATAATTTAATAATATTTTTAATATAATTATTTCTATATTAAAATATTTAAAATATTTTATTTTTCAATTATATTTTGAAATTAAATATTTTATATTAAATTATATTAAAAATTATATTCAAATATTTCAAATATTTTTTTTATATTTTTTAAGTCCAAGTTTTAAAGGACTAATCTAAAGTTTATTTTTTTATTCAATGTTGCATGGAATAGCCATTTTTTGGTGATACCAAATAATAATTATTACGGGAAGACAAATAATAAGGAAGTAATGGTCATTCCATAGAATGGGTATTATGTTCAACTAAATAACAGAATGGTTTACCACACAATGAATAAGTGGGAATGTTATTTCATTCTCCCCAACCAAATAATTCTTAGATCAACTTTTTGATTCAATATGCTATATGCTATATATATGTATATATATAAATTTTAATTTACTGAATTATATACATAAAATTTTGATTGTAATTAAAATTTTAATTTTGATTCAATCACACACATTTGAATAAGTAAATAAATCATTTTCTTTATATTAGATAAGAGTAAACTACAACATTGGTCACTTAACTATATATAAGTTTTCATTTTAATCATTAAACAATGAAAAGTTATAATTTAGTCACTAAAATTTTTAAAATTATTTTTTTTAATCACTCATTTCTTAACTCTTAACGGGATGTGATGTGGCACTGACTAAGATAAATTTAATCCACCAAAATATGTCATGTGGTTTTTATAATTTCCACATAATTTCTTTGTTAAATGAAATAGTGCATTTTACATCAATAAAAACCATCTTTTCAACTTCTTTCTCTTTTACCCTCTATTTGCTCTTCTCAAAGCAAATTGAAAAGTTAAACTACATCCTAACACACAAATTTCAAGCCATCATACCCCCACCACAACTCCATCCAAAACTTTGATTCATAGTACTTTTCACTTAAATTCTTCAAATCTAGCCTCTATTTCTAAGTTATTTTGTGCATAAGTACTCGAAAACATTAGAAGGAAAACATAAGTTGTGATATAATGATCACTATTGTAAAAGTACGTGCATTTATTTCTAAATTCGAAAACCCTAAAAAGAATAGTGAAAGATTGATAAAAGAATAAGAGAGCCTAAAACTAAAAAAAAAACACTAAAATGGAAATTTATAATATTAGTCTAAAAATTGATTTGGTGTTATTTTCTTTTACTTCAGTGTAAATGTTATATTTTTTCCTCTACGTATTTTTTACAAATTTTCTATTTATGAGCATTAATGGAGTTAAAGGAATCTCTCTCTCTTAATCAAAAGCAAAGAATTTGAAGGTGAAGATTACTTACTACATTTAACACTAGAGTAATTGAGATCTCCAGGTCAGCTTAGCAATGAAACTTTTGAAGGTTAAGTCAAATGGTTTAAGATTTCTGAATTGGTTTACCTGTAAATAATATAGAGGTTGGATTTAAATAATTTAGATGAAAATTACTTGGGGTCAAAGTTTTGGATCAACTTGCGATGGGGTACGGTGGCCTAAAATTCATGAGCGTCAGATTTTGGGTTAACTTTATCTTTTCGATCAGCTTTGAAGAGAGTAGGTAGAGGGTGAAGGAGAAAGAAGCGGAAGATATTATTATTCATGCAAAATTCACCGTTTCATTTAACAAGGAAATTATGTGGAAATTATAAAATTTACATGGCATAATTAGGTGGATTAAATTTATCTTAGTTAGTGCCACGTCACCATTCCGTTAAAAGTTGACGGATGAGTGACTAAAAAAACAATCTTGAAAATTTTAGTGACAAAATTGTAACTTTTTATAGTTTAGTGATCAAAATGAAAATTTACATATAATTGAGTAATCAATGTTGTAGTTTACCCATTAGAAATAATATATTTGTGTATGCAATATATAAACATAAAATGGTGTTATATCAATAATTGTGTTAATAATTTGTGAGAATTGGACGAAATTAAAACTTCATGTATAAAATTGTACAAAATCAAAGTTCATGTATAGAATTGCACATTAAATCAAAGTTCATGAATAATTTTGAGATTTATTCCATATTAAAATTAATATAAATCTTTTTTAATTAATTTAACTAAATTTATTATTTAATTCAACCTGAATTGCTAAAAAAACTTGGTAAATGTACCATGGAGGCCTTTGTACTAGGAGTTAGATTGCATTTTGCCCCCTGTACTCAAAAAATGGGCAAATTAGTCTTTATATGTTAGATCAAAGAGTAAATTGGTCCTTTGTTAAAATTTTCATCCATTTCTACTGTTAAAAACTAGTCCTTGCATGTCGTAATGAGGTACGCGTGGCATGCCACATGTAACTTATCTGATTATTTTGTCAACCACAACAATTTTTAACAGTAACAAATGATGAAATTTTTAATGGAATAGACCAATTTATTCTTTGGTCTAACGTATAGGAATTAGTTTGCCTATTTTTTTGAAAAAAAGAAGACAAAATACAATTTAGCTTCTAATACAAAGACTTCCATAATACTTTTAAAACTCTTTTCAAGTTGAATTCAATTGAGATTCAACTTTTAGAACACATATTTAATTATGGATGGAGATGCAACATGTAGAAATATGAAATGGGTTAAAATACTTCGAGTTTCTGTAAAATGAACATGAGTTTGGGGTGTCAATATTTGTGATTCGAGATTATTTTTTTATGCTTAACTCAATGCCATATCTTTATGATGGAAAAAGCAAGAGTTTAATGTATAAGACAAGAACGTAAAGTTGGAGATGGTGAAAAGGAGCTCACAATTCCTATGGCTTTTGTGCTTGGTCCTAAGGCTTAGCCCTATCATTTATTATATTTATTAATCATTGCCTAATCTTTTTCTTACAAATTTTGTTTGTATTGTGCTTGACATCAAACATCTAGTTTTATTAATATTCAACCTTAACAATTGTTTCTATTTAATTAGTCTGAGATTGATATTTTGATTATAGCATCTTGAACAATTGAAATTAGTTTAAGTAATATAATTTTTATTTATTGAGAAATTCGACTTTATCAGATATGTAGTAATAAATATGTGAATGTTAATTTGTTTGACTTGATTGCATCTTCTAATTGATTTTATGCAAGAATGAAGTTGTTCGGTGTGAATTTATAAAAGTCGAATTTATTTTCCTTGATTGTATCCTCTAAATTTGCATGATTTTGCTACTAAAGAGTAGAAGTTTGAACTACATAGGGTAGAATTTTGCCGCTGAAGAGCAAGGCTTTCAACTGCACAAAACGTGATTTTGCTGTTGAAGATCAAAAGTATAGACTTCACGAGGTAGGATTTTGTTATTGAAGAGCAAAAGTTTTCTACTTAGAACGAGAAGCTTATCGTTGAGGAAGAGAAATTTACTATTGATAAGCAAAAGTTCGTTACAATAAGGAGTAAACTATTGATGAGGAAAATTTTATTACTGAGGTAGAAGGATTTTATTGTTGATGATCATAAGTAGGGGTGCATGTTCAATTGAATCGAGTGAAAAATTTTCGATTTAATCGAGTTCACGAGTCATATTTTATCATCCTAATCGATTTAATCGAGTTCACGAGTCATATTTTATCATCCTAACTCAATTTGAAATTTTTTCAAATCGAGTCGACTCGAATCGAACCGAATCAAACCGAGTGAAATTGTTCGAGTTAAATTAAATATGTCAAATAAAAATATTATTACGGTATAACTAATTTCATGTTAGAGCACATAAATTTAAAATCATATATATTTGAATTTTTTTTCAAAGTAAAATAATAATAAAAAATAAGATACTTGAGTGTGATAAAATTGAATCATTAATTAGGTCCCAAAATTATTATTTCAGAAAAAATTTAAAATTTTAACTTTTTATATATATTTTTAGAATTTTTTAATTTTTTTTAAAATATAAAATTTGAAATTTTTATAAATATTTTAAGTTTTAAAATTTATTTTGAATTTTTGGGAATTATTTTGATTTTTTTAGAGAGATGTCTATTTGCTTATTTTCAAAGTTGATGGGGATAAAAAAGGTATTTACACCAATCTGTTATTCGAATTATTCGAATTGTGAAATTCAACTCGATTCGAACTTGAAACTCGAATCGAGTTATTTGAGTTGGCTCGAATAGTTCAAATAACTCGAATAACTTGATTCGATTAACTCAAAATTCGAAAAAAATTTCGAATCAAATTAAGTTTTACTCACCCCTAATGATCAGTTTGTTATTGAGGAGGGATTGACAACTAAAGATGAGAAGTTTGTTGTGGAGGAAAAGAAGTTTATGGCTTAAGAGAAATATGTTGCTAAGAAAGAGATTTTTGTTGCTAAAGAGTAAAAGTATGAAGGATAACTATAATAAATTAAATATTAGTGAGAGATTTATATTCTATCCCTTGTAGCACACTTTCTATTTACAATTTTCAAATCAAAAGATTCATAAATCAACTGATATTATTACATGTAAAAATTTACTTCTTGTACCATTATCGATATTAATATCAATTTTAATTATATTATTTATAACTTCTCCAATCACTTATAAAATGTTATATTTGTACCAAGCATTGGGAACTCCTAGTAATCTAACCCACATTTGGGTATGAAATACTAGCAAAGATCCATTATCTAGAAAGAACTTATTGGCTTTGTCAGTGGAGAATTGAATCCTATTCTTCTTCCTAGGAGTTTCACGATTATCATCTCCAAAGAATGCATCCTTTCAGGAGGATTATCCTCCATTGATTCTCTTACCCCTTAATCTATTCAGATGGGATGGATCTCCAGGGCCACCCACTACAAAGTGCATTTCAGGTCGAGATTAGAATTTTAAATAAAAGTATGGCCAAATGTTTTCCTCGTTTAGCACTTCATTCATTAATATTGGTATTAAAAGTAGAAATTTGGGCCAGAATTTATCCCCTTAAAGCCCATATTTCTTTCGGACCATAAGAAAAACAGAAGGCCCCATATAACTATCTCAAGCCATTGATTTGGAGTAGGGGTAAATTGGTCTTTTCATTAAAGGCTGAGGTTTAAGGTTTTAGCCATTTCATGAGGCTGAGACTGTTGATATTATACAGAGAGGGTTATTGCTCTTCAATTCAAAGACGATGAAAGCCATGTTTGCAACCAAAATTTCCATGCTTCAGCACGTTTGCGTCGTTCCTCTCGCACGTGCCACCCGTCACCGTTCCTTCACCGTCTCCGCTTCCGCCTCCACCACCGGCACGCCGTCGCGCAATCTCACCGTCTCCTCCCCTACCTCATCCTCTCGTGCCCCTCACGTGGACCCTCGCGTCCTCCTCGGCATGTCCGAACATGACCTTCAACAACTCGCCGTCGAGTTCGGCCAGGTAATTACACTACTTAAATTTACATTCATTTATTTGACTTGAAAAATTCTCATAAGTGTTCTTTTTTTCCCTTTTTTTTTTGTTAATTATATAGCAAAGTTACAGAGGGAAGCAACTACACCATTTAATTTACAAGAGAAAGGCAAAAGAAATTCAGGATTTCAGTCACTGTGAGAATCATTTTATATAATTTTTATTTATTTATTTTTGTTTATTAATTTGGTGAAATTTTAGCTCTTTTTAAAAAAAAAATAAAAACAGTGCCTCAAGCATTTAGAAATGATCTTATAGAAGCTGGATGGAAAATAGGAAGGTCTCCAATTTACCACACCGTTACTGCTGCTGATGGCACTGTTAAGGTAATTTTATGCTATTGAATGTTATATTTTGGTTGTTAATTTCTATGTTATTTGGATTTGCGATCTAGTGTATGAGTTCAAAACAGGTACATAAATTCTTAAAAGCTTTTAAATCTATTTGGAGGATGATATCTCTTACTCTTATCCGAATGTGTGGAATATAGGTGTCAAACACATGTACTTTAAGTAAAATAGAAGAGTTCTGAATATGTGTCGAACACAGGTCTCATACACATAGGCTATAGGAGAAAGTGAAGAGATCGGATAATATAGATTAATTTTACTACTTAGTTTTAAATATGGAAGCATAAAGTAAAAACTGCATTTGAGATGAAATCAAATGTCTAAATCTATGTCAAACATAGGTCTTGAGCGCATATGTCTTAGGAAAAAACAAAGAGGTTGGATAATATAAGTTATTTTCACTTAGCTTAAAAACAATAGCATGAAGTAAAAACTGCTATCGGAGATGAAATCAAAATGTTTTTAGAATATATATAAAAGTTAAACTATACTTTTGTGAATGATTATAATGTGTGGATTTTAGTTATTTGCTTATATTCTATCATATCTTTTACATATTCTAGCAACTTTAAAGAAGTAATAAGGATGTAGCGCAAAGTAATGACTAGATAGAGAGGTTCTATTTTGACTAGATTTATCCATATTTAGATTTTATCATGAACTTCTGGGTGCTCGATCTTTTCCCTGGTAAATTAGATAATATTATGCTTTGTGGTTCGTTGTCGGTTTTTATTCTTAATTATGTGTTCTTTTTTTTTTTTTGTTGATCATTCAGTTATTGTTAAAGTTGGAGGATAACAGATTGATCGAAACAGTTGGCATTCCAGTTGAAGATGAAAAGGGTTCGATGCGTCTTACTGCATGCGTATCATCACAGGTGATTTCTTTTCCATTTTTGTGATTTATGTTTTCTGGTTGCCGTTAGGAGTTGGTTGGTGGATGATTTTCTTTGCTTAGTTATGCATTTCTGGTGTTATCCCATGCAATACCTATTGATTGTTTCCTTGTTTCCTTGTTTCCTTGTTTTGTGTTTTATTTCGGTATTCAGGTAGGCTGCCCCTTGCGTTGTTCATTTTGTGCCACTGGAAAGGGAGGGTATTCTAGGAATCTTCAAAGGCATGAAATTATTGAGCAGGTATTTAATCCATTTCTTATTTTATTTTTTCCATGTACGTACATGCTTTCAAACTCTTCTATAAATTAAAGAGGCTAAAATCCGGACCTTAGCTTAGTGATTCATGTAGTCACCTTTTAAGAGGTGGCTAGAAACAGAGAGTGTTCAAGGAATCTTGAAATGCACGAACTTATTAAGCATCATATAATCCATTTCTTCAACTTTTTGCTTTTACGTACATGCTTTTATAACCTTTTTTAGAAAATAAAGAGATCAAAATCCAGAATTTAACTTAGTTGGTTTGTATAGCCGCTTTTGAGAGTTGGCTAAAAGAAAATATATTCAATGAATCTTCAAAGGCAAGAAATTATTGAGCAGACATATGATCTGCTTCTTCAATTTTCTTTTTTCATGTACATACATGCTTTTCAAAGCTCTTTCTAGAATTTAGTTCTGTTGATTTATGCAATCTCTCTTAAGTGGTGATATTTGGTAGGATTGAGATTCAATGCTAGCTAAATTCTAGATTCTGGAAGAATAGAGGCTGTTTGTTCTTTAGAATTTATAACGATGACTTTATGGTTTCAGTAATATGTGGTAAAGACAATTTATGTGAACAGGTATTGGCTATCGAGGATATTTTCAAGCACAGAGTGACAAATGTAGTGTTCATGGGAATGGGGGAGCCCATGTTGAATTTGAAGTCAGTACTTGACGCTCATCGATGCTTGAATAAGGTGGATTGTTTGCAAGTTGCAACTTTTTCTGTCACAACATATTAGTGGTCTAAAGTATTATTATAGTGTGATATAAAATGTAGTTGATTCTTCTTCTTCCTAATAAAGGAAACCTTTGTTTCTACTAGGATGTAAACAGTACTTTGTGTCACAGGCTACTCGGGTTCATCTTGAAAAACAATTCAAATTTTGCTCAGTTATTTTTGAGTTAAACCAGTTCAAGCTATTGAATGAGTTGAATTTCAGCATCCTAATTTTACTCAATTAAACAAGCCTAATTGATTGAGGTCAAGCAGTGTGTTCTTTATCTCAAATCAAGCTCCATCTTCAAAGTAAAATTCTTGAGCTTGAGGCGAGCTTTGAGACTCGAATTTTTAGTTAAGCTCGACCTTGTGCATCTTAAAACTTAAGTTCGATCTGGCTCAATTATGTGCTGCATTACTATTAAGCTCATTTATGATGTTTGAATAATTCATTTTTGGTCTCCAGGATGTTCAAATAGGGCAAAGAATGATTACAATTTCCACTGTGGGAGTTCCAAACACCATAAAAAAACTAGCTTCTCACAAGCTTCAATCAACATTGGCCGTCAGGTTTGTTTTATGTAAAAACTGCAACTTGACTCGAATATCTAAAGGATATTGATTCTTAAGCTTTTTCAATGTTAATTTAACTGACTTATTGTCATTAGCTTACATGCTCCGAACCAGAAACTCAGGGAAATGATTGTGCCCAGTGCAAAATCTTACCCTCTTGATGCAATCATGAAGGACTGCCGGGATTACTTTGCCGAAACCAGTCGGCGAGTCTCCTTTGAATATGCACTGCTAGGTACCTGATGTTTCACATTAATAAGTTTCTTTCATGCCCAGTGTTGTCATTGCATGTAGTGCCACAGAAAACAAAAGCTCTTTGTGAATGCTTTGGTTTATCTAGGCGTCACAAAAAAGCTTGCCCGATTGATATTCTCTTTAATTTCTTTATTTTTCTAGTTGTTGCCTTTACTAGTAAGAAAGGAGATAACATCAAATACTTCTTAACGTTCTGTAACATAAGCTGGGCAACTTTGTTTATATATAGACATGGATATGCACGTTATATATACAGTATTCACACATGTATTGCACCTTACTTGGGCAAGCGCTTTTTTAGCACCTTATTACTACTTTTGCGACTTGAAGTGGCTTAAAGCTGTAATTTTATTTTATTTTTAATGCAGCTGGGGTGAATGATTCAGCAGAACAAGCGCGAGAACTAGCTGAGCTACTGCATGAATGGGGACGTGGTTATCATGTCAATCTGATACCTTTCAATCCGATAGAGGGCTCTGAGTATCGACGGCCGAACAAAAAAACAGTATACCTACAACTATTTATTGTTTCCCCCTCATTTCTGACCGATATAAATCCTTGAATTTCTTGATCATATACATTAATCCTGAATTCTATTTTCGCAGGTGTCAGCATTTGCAGGTGCACTGGAGTCTCGTAAAATAACTGTTAGTATTCGTCAAACAAGGGGTCTGGATGCAAGCGCTGCCTGCGGTCAGCTAAGAAATAACTTCCAGAAAAGTCCTCTGATTATTGAATCTGACCGTGAGGAATCGCAATCAGATGTTGCGGTTGCATGTTGAATGTTGATGCCATGATTTGGGGCTGGTGCATTTTTGCCGTCAATGTTATATGGAAGGGGGAGGGGGAGCAACAGTTTGGGATATCTTAAAATCGGCGTTAAAGGTTCATGAGTAAATTCACAGTCCAATCTTGGCACGGATGATTCGTGATTCAGGTTTTAATACCCTTCACCAAACCATGCGCAGCCCTAGTTCTATGTGTACACAATTAAGTCTTCAACGCGGGCAAAAGTTTATTCAAGTCGACTGGAGGGTCCTCCTCCATCTCTTTATTTGTGTAATAATCACTCAAAATAATGAATAGTTTTAAATTTTCTAAATTTTGATGCCTCTAGTTTCATTTATTATTTAGTAAAAATATGTTATAAGTCTATGTTCTCGAAAATTTTGAAATTTAGTTCTTGTATTTTTATTTTTAAGAATTTAATTTCTTTACTTTTTAGATCCTAAAGTTTTAATAGTTAACATTGTTAAAATTATTTTATTAAATAAAAATAATTATATTATTACCAAGTATTTTTTTTATTTCAAAATGACACATTAATTTTAACAGTATTAATAATTAGACCTTGAACTTTAAATTGAACCTTAAATTAAAATATGAATGATAAATTTTTTTTATTGAAAATAAAAGTGTTTGTCAAAACATTAATAACGGTAAATAAAAAAGACATAAACTCTGCTAAAAGAACTAAAAAAAGAGAGCATAAAACAGATCATTTCCACATAAGGGGAAAAAAATGAAATCATAATAATTCACAATTCGATGAAATAAAAATTCATCACTGGTGAACAACAATATGAATTAAAAAAAAAATCGTTTCTCTTTTTAACTGTTCGTATTCAACCCTCATTGGAAAGAGTATGATCATATGATCTTTCAAGGATCTTTTTAATACATAATAAAACTTAAAAGCAAAAAAAAAAACCCTAAATTCAACCATATCTAGCACTCAATCATAATCTGATTGCTCTTCAAACATTGACAAGGTCGTCAATTTCAACCAAAACCACCAAAAATGATTTTAAGAAAGGGCAGGCTCAACTAAGAAATTTGCTATTCTGTTCAACAGATTTAGGCCGAAAACAGTTTCTTCACAGTTTACTTTAATGGATAAGTTTAATGGATCAGTGCACTTACCTTCAACACCAAGGGTAATTAAACAAGGAATCGAACTACTCAAGATTTCAGAGCTAAACCGTAAGCGCAAACCCGATGCATCGTCTAGGTTAGTAGCAATGGGCATATCGACAGATACGATACAAAGATTTGCATTGCTAAGCATTTTTAGTGCTAAGCTCTCACAAATTGCAAGAAATTTGTCTTTGACTAACAAGCTATCCCCATTCTCCTTGTTTAGCTCCACAATGTGGTCAGTGAAAGTGCAACTGTTATACATAAGAAAATATGGTGAAGAATGTCGTGTAATAAAGGAATGAAACAAGTACTCATTTTACAGTATAACCTTTGAGAGGAGAAATCAATGTTAAAAAACCGGAGTGGAGGTCAAACTAGTGGGACCTCTGGTTCAACTGGTCGTTTGATCAAAACTCCCTTCTTTTAAAAAGAAAAAAAATTCTATGCTGGTTCAGTGGCTCCCCATGTTAGAAAACTATGTTGGACCGGATAGCCTGCTAGTTCCCAATTCAATCGATCCAAGCGGCTATGCTGGTCTGATTTTTTAATCATGGGGAGAAATCAAATTGCCATGATATTTATTTTTAAAAAAAAGTTGTAAATACAAATAAATTTCAACTCAATATCCAGCAGAGAGAACTAAGAGGTGATCACTAACCTCCTTGCATATTCAAACATCCCTGGGAGACGAGATTCTTTATCGATGAAGACTTCAACATCCATTGGTAAGGGTTTTACAAAATATCCAATATCAGGCCGCAACTTAATTGGAAGCTTCTTCCCATCACAATATAAAGC
Organism: Gossypium hirsutum; assembly: GCF_007990345.1. Classification (NCBI taxonomy): domain Eukaryota; kingdom Viridiplantae; phylum Streptophyta; class Magnoliopsida; order Malvales; family Malvaceae; genus Gossypium; species Gossypium hirsutum. Next base: position 33,702,480 of record NC_053441.1, read on the forward strand.
TAGCTTCAAAGGCAATAGATGGTGATGAAAGCGAACTTGAAGAATCCTTCTTGTCGTCTGACCAGGTTCTAAAGAAACAATCGACTCCATCGGAACTAGTGTTGGCACATCATCAGAGGATGTCAAGGAGCTGCAGTATCAAGAAATTAGGCACCGAGATAACATTGCTTAAGGCATAAGACGACTAAATGCTAACACATATCAAAGAATATAATATGCAAAATGTAACATTACACGAACATATTATTTAAACAAAGAAAGTAGAACTTCAAACTGCAGAATACGAGCTAGAGCTTCTGAAATGAGATCCTTTAACTCGTCTCCTATTAAAGAATTTAGATGACTAAAATGAAAGAGTGAATTCAGTTGAGCTTGTAAATTCCTCTAGATTCTTTGATTACTGAAAGACTCATCAATATATGAACATCTGAAGGAACAACAATATAGAGCTTTTCGACAATTGATCAATCAAATAGTTAATGAAAGATGCCTAAAAATGATATCCGGGGAACTTCAAAGACAAGCATAGATGTACCTCTCATTTACAACAGCAGTCTTGTCAGCAGAATCGAAGGCTCTGTTAGATTCCTCATCAACCAAGGTTATTTCTGATATAATCTCTGATGAACAGTTCTTAAAGAAAACTTCTATGCATACAAGTAGACGGGATATACTTGATATTTCTGATGAAAAAGAATAATCCACCTTCAAACCATTTCCACTTGCAGGGTCTAACAGTGAATAACTTTTTTGTTTAACCCGCTTTCCAACATCCCCAACAGATATTCTTGCTGATGATATACGGACTTGACTTTGTTTTGGCAGGCCTGGGTTCGATGAACCAGGCTGTTCGTCCAACCATGACTCCAGAGCTTTATTCGACATCAATTCCCCCAGATTAGCAGGAGAAGACTGAGAAACTCCATTCTGATTTTCAGAAGCATTGCCGATGTCTGAAATCTGAATCAATGGATCTGCATTATAATTTCCTTCACTAGTAAATTCACTGTCATCACCACGGTCACTGCCACTAGATTCAGTGACTGAGCGCTGAGAACCATAATCAGAAGCACTTTCCTCATCTGAAGGATCTGATGATGAGCCATAATCATCTGTCCCACTGTAATCAGCCGCCCTTTTCATTTCACTCGTTCCTTCAGCCACATTGAGGTCATCAAGGAGCAAACTACAAGGCCTTGGGAGAGGCTCATACCCTGGAGCTGCATGAAGAACTATCTGCGAGAGAGACCCAGGTAGATAATACCGGTAACTAAATGATTCAGGTTTCACTTTTCTTGTTTGTCTTCCTAATATGCACTCAGCAACTATATGCAGAAGGTCGTTTTCAGGAAGATCATTTGTTTCTTCCTCCAGTCCTAGAGAGACTAAGTTGCATGATGGAAGTTTCTTCAATAAACGAGCTCGGTCACGAAGATCATAGTTCAAATCACATTCAGCCAATTCAATCAAATAGCTGAATATTTTCTTAAATGTCCACAGATCGTCTCCTGTTGCACCTTCTAGAACCTGCAAGTGCAGACAACTAAGACTTTTTCTCTAAACATTAACATCAAACAAAGAAAACTGATAAACTACAAAATGTACAACATATTAAAGATAACATGCAACAGCAACAAATTGCTGCCTCTTTTCCTATTAAGATATGCTATTTGCTGCAACTTGTTCAGACTGACAACCTCCATCCACATCATAAATAAAGCAAAAACTGATTAATCTGAGGAAGGGCAATGTTGTTTTCTGGAAATAATAGAACATTGCTACTCCAATGGATCAAGAATATCTTGATCTGAGAGTAGAAAATGCTGGCATTAACTTAGACAAAAGGAAAGAACTGGAAGGGCTTAGTGACAAGCAGTGGAATCATCAGGCATCAAAAGAAACCAGAATATTGCATAAGTTTTCACTCCAAATGAGAATTAGTTTCGGTAGAACTCCTTGGACAATTGCCAGTGGAAACAATATCAATTACCTCCAGAGAATTCAAAAGATGTAGAGTATAGATGCTAATGTATATAACATGCTTGACCACATAGAAAGGTAAATATCCCGTTTGCGCATCAGTCTAATGTGTGTATCTGACATAGGAAACAAAATCATGACCAGGTTTCCAAGTTTTAGTTTTCTTTCATTTTCTTTGGAAGAAAGACATCTACTTCAATTGCCATTACAAATCCTCTGACTACATAAAAGAATCCAAAAAACGAATGGTGTTCAAAACCCAAGTGTTGCAAGTATATTTTTTTTAAGAGAGAACAGAGAGAGGATTCCAAGTGCTAATCTTAAACTATTTCTATGTATATAAATAGTAAATGGAACATATTACAGAGGCAGCAACTATAGCACATTAAAAGGAGAATATTATGGCTCTGGAAAATACCTTACACACTGTGTTAAGAATTTGAAGCTTTGTTTCTGGTGCTTCTGAAGGAAAACCCCATGCAAGATACTTCAGCACCGTGGTTAACATCCTAGGAATTATCTCACCCAAAGAGCTATATTCTCCAACCATCCAAATAATCATTGCACGAGCTGCAGGCACCTTGACTGAATCCAAACGGCGGACCAACTGAATTATAACCTTTAAAAGAAAGAAAGGAAAAGGTCAATTATCAACCAACTAATATGAACCTCTGAAAATACTACAAGGCTTATAAAGAAGTTAGAAAGTAGGATAGAGTAATAGAGAAACGTCAAGTAGAGCATCACTGTAGTAGCCATTCTCATTAAGCCCACCTTACCGACAAAGTAAAAGTAAATATAGACATAAAGTTGCAACAATAAGTAGAAACAAAATTCAGGAACAGCTGATGAAAGAAACATCATAAAGTATGTGCTATATAAAGCTTAACAATAAACAAGCAGAAAAAGCATACATTCTCATGACTTGGTGGGTCTTGCTTTATGGTTGATTTTATAGACACTAGTAATTGTATCACATGCGTGTGCATATGGTAACTACATATTTAAAACACACCCATGCGTGTGAAAATTACACAAAATAATAAATGAAATCTATCGTTTGAAACTAATAATGATATGATATATGCAATATTTGAACACACATGTGCGTGTGAAAATAACATATAATAAATAATGAAATATAAGGTTTGTAACTGATAATAATACAATATATGCATATGTACAAAAGTAAAATAAAACGAATTAGTTTAAACTGTGAATTGAAAGCAGAAACACAAATAATTTAAATATTCAGCTAAAAAAAAAGCAGAAAGGCAAAGCTAAAGCTTAAAAAGAAACAAGCAAAAAAAGGATACCTTCTCATGACTTGGTGGGTCTTGCTTTATGATTGATTTTATAGACATAATAACCTGAGTCAAAATACCCGCTTCTTGATCTTCAAACCCAAAATCTTCAGTCACGAACTCTGCAAAGTTCAGCATCAGCTCAAAGAACAAGGACTAAATTCTCTAGAACATTACTAAACAACCAGTAGTAGGAAAGAGGGACTAACCCTGTCTAGTCAGAGCCAACAGCCCATCTACACATATATGTGCCATTTTTGGAAGCCGTTGCACACATAGACCAATTACAGCAACTGTATCAGCAGCGAATCGCCTGTCTGGATCTCTAATATAATCCTAAGAACAAACAAAAATATAAGTATCAATTCGTGCAATCAAGGGTTAGCATACTTGCATAACAAATGCAATTTCAACAGGTCAACTGGACTCAAGATCATTTCTTTTGTGATACTGACTAAGAAATGGCTTAGTGTCACTCAGATGCTCAAAAGTGGAAACTGAAAATTATTGAATTTTTTCAAATCCATTGCGTTCCAATCTCTTTGTTTTTCCTAACACATATCAGGGGAGTTACTAGTACATTTTTTTCTTTCTTTTCAGTTTTCCAAGGTTGATAGAGTAAGGATAAGGCCTTGGACAGTCAAGCACCAAAAGTACAATATACATAAGGTTAGGTAAGCAACTTCAGTAACAGGTAACTTAGATGAGCTCAAATGTGCAACCTCCTTTTAAATAGAATCTGAATAGTCATGGATTAAAAAAAGAAAAGAAAAAGAGCTGTATATTGGAAAACTAACCAGAACAATCTGTTTAAAATTAAGGTGATCCAGAAATGGTCCATATAACACATTTAGGAACAATCTGTTTAAAATTAAGGTGATCCAGAAATGGTCCATATAACACATTTAGTTTAGTTACTTAGTAAGGCTTTTGCCAGTACAAAAATAATTCCAATGATATAGTATCACATCAAATACACAGAAGCAAATCCTAAAACAAAATGATTTGCATAGAATGAAAAAGGCCAGAAATAACATCCTACTCAATACTGAGGACTACAGTGATATCTTTTTCTAGAACATCTAGATGGATGTGTAGGAAACTAATTGCAAAAACCCAGAGAAAAGTTTCAATGCGACATTTATTTCTTCTGTCTTCTATATCTACAAAATGCAAATCACAAGAAGGATAAGAAATTTCTTAGGAAGGCAGCTACTACCTGAAACTCTTTGAAAATAGAAGAAATGGACGAATCTGTAGCAATGTAAGAAAGTATCTCAAGCTTCAAGGCTTTGATTTGATATGATTCAGAAGAGAAAATGAAGAAGTCCTCAAAGTATGGAGCAAAGAGAGAAGGCATTGCTTTAGCAAACACTTGAATGTTGCGTAGAACCTGCTCATGCAAATCAAAATAACCACTTTAGCCACCTCCCAGCAATAAACTTGAAACATAAATTAGGAAGATTAACCAAAATCTAAGAATTGGATATACCAAAGGAAATGTCACAAGAGTAGTAATCATAAAACAATTAAAGTATGGAACTCCAATTACATAAAAACCATGTAATGTGGCATTATCCACATCATATATGCAGCTACTGGCAGTATGGATGGAGCAAGACCAAACCATAATATAACCTTAAAAAAGAACTTTGTAGTAATAATTCTTGTGTAATTCATAACATAAAGACACTACTAAATCAAATACTTACTTGAAATTATGATAAGCATGAACAAAACAAGGTAAAATCTTCCATGCTCATTGAAATAGAGAACTCCAAAATGAAGTAAAGCATCCAACTAAGAACATTCATGGATACATACATGTGTGCACATTTTACATGGTGTTCGTATGCACAACTACCTATCATGTTTCATATAAACATAGAACAGTTTAAAGATGTCATATTGTAAATGCATGAAATAGAAGAAATAAGGACATGTAATATACCACATATTTTGAGGCATTAGAGGACCTCAGCAAATACAAGATTGGTTTAATGATTCTCTTAACATCCTCCTTTGGTGCCATAACCCAGTGTACACCAGCAGCTGCTAGTACCACAGCACTGTTGTTACTCCATAACAGGGGAGATGTAGAATAAAGCAGGATCTTGACATCATCATTACTTTTTCCAGATGTAAATTGTGCACCATTTAATTCAAAAGACTCCCTGTTGGCACAACTTGACCTAGATAAATATTCATCCGGACCCTCCATATAGCACCTGGAAACTGTGTTTACAAATTCAGAATCACATGTCCCACTCAAGTCAGTGGATTCCTTTACTAGTCCAGAGTCAACATCTGAACCATCTTTTGCAGAATGTGAGCTCTCAGTACATTGCAGAGAATACATAATGGATTCTTTCACTAGCCCATGCCTTGCAATAACATAGCGTAAAAGAATTCCAATCAAGACTATCTGACCCCACTCTTCCACATCAGGAAGAATCTCACATAACTTTCTATAATTCCTCCCAACCAAAGATAAATTATATGGACAAACAGAAGCAAATGCAGCAGCAGCAGCACCAACTACGGCAGGGGAGCGGTCATTTAACAACATCCCAACAATCTGCGAAGTATAATTAATTAATGGTACAAATCCAACCCTATCGAAATGTATTATAACAAGAGATAGATGTCTAAGGTGTCATGCTACTAAAGACATCTAAAATTGAACGTCCAAGTAAAGAAGCACAAATCTATGAATGTTTATTTAGGTGCAAAAAAATTCCTGAAAAATGCAGGCACAAAAGATGAAGAGATATTATCTTTGCATATTGCATGCCAAACTAGTCTAAAACCTTCTGTCCAAAAATACCAAACCTTTTAAGGAAGCAGTTTTTGACTGATCTTAACAATGGAAATCGAGTCGTAGCAAAGTAAGGTCATAATAAATGGTGGAGAACATGAAAGCAAAAATAACCATGAAGAAATAAATCTATCAAGTGAACCTCTTCAATTGCCGAGGTATGTTCCTCTAGGCTCAAATCATGTACTTTTGGAAGAGCACTAGCTGCACATTTTCTAACATAGACAGATGGATCTCTAGCACACTTGCCCACAGCCACCAGAACAAGAGGTGCAATAACATGAAGACGAATTCCAGCCATGGTGCGAAGTGCCCATGCTCTCACCAAGGGATTAGGGTCCCCCAAATCCTTCTGGAAACAATTAATTGACAACAATGCTTCGTTGGGACGCCTACAAATTTAAACACAGAAACATTAACAATAAGTTCAATCTACCTGCTTAAATACAAGAAATACAATCCAGGTCACTCATCACCTCTCCTTTGAGCCACTATTAATTTAAACTAATGAGTTTCCACCATCTCAAGCACTGCTTTTATTAAGAAAAAGAACAGTTCTTCAAAATGAATTGTAATTAATTAAACTTGAAAAGTGCTTAAAAACCATGATCTAATAACTACTCTTATCTAAAAACTAGTTAAACTTGATACCATTTCTATCCGGTGCAATTAGAGATAGATTTCAAGCAAGCATGTTCTTTGTTCATACTAATAATTTCCTCATTTACTAATATTGCTTCTTAACATATGGAAGCAACCATAGGAAAATAAAAAGAATATTGTTAGAGAAGTTTGCGAAACATACTTTTCAGCATAATGCAGTAGATACAAATAAACAAGTTTCTTTACTTCCAAAGATTGAGATGCCACGTTTTTAACAACCTGTAATTCAAGCAACCAAAGAGATGAAAAACATATATACACCTCAATTAACAAACAAATATAAGATTTAAAAGTATCCATTACCAAACCCTGATTTCATATCATGAATGTAATTATGAACAGCTATCTGTATTTATCCACAGTCGTAGACCCGATTCAACCATTTCTTCACTGATCAGAGTACAGCTATCAATAAAGATCCAATGAATTATAACTACAACACTCGATAGCTTAATTTTCTTTCACAATTATCCTGTGATAAGTTCACTACACCTTCTATTAAACAATGATATTTAAACTTTTAGACACTTAAATTTATTTACACTTTCCAGAAACCTTATCAGCAGTCAAAACGGTGCTCTGAATGAAATTACAAAATCCAGATCACTTCAATATTAAATTTTAAGTAATTTTTTCAGAGTTCATTCAATAAAAAGAAATCAATAATGAAAAACAAATTACCTGAGGGAAGTAATTGGAGACGTCGAAGCCTTGAGCGATGAGAGCGAGGAGTCGCTTGAGAGCCTCACACTTCTCCGAATCGAATTTACTATCTAAAAGCGGAGCTATGCTGACATCATCCGGATCGTCGTAGAGGTGAGCATCGGTTCCGATCCGGAACACCATCGTCGATGCCTTGCTCAACGTCTCCGCCGTCGCTCCGAACTGTGGAAACATTTCCGATTAGTATTTCCTTTTTCTTCTTTACACAAATTAAGAATTCATCAAAATTGAATTTGAAAAATTAATTTCAAGGGGGAAATTGAGAAGACTTTGTGATCTCTTGATGTACTAATGGAAGCATTCGACGGAGTGAACAAGCGCGGAGCTGGATATGGGATGTTTGGTTAGCAGGATAAAGTTTATCCCATTTAGGATTATGATGACATACATTGATGGATAAGAAGCCGAGAAAAGGGTTTTGAGTGTTTAGGTCCGTCGAGATTTACTATAGGTTAAATTCTGCTATTAGTCCTTGTACTTTGAGAAAGTTGTGAATTTAGTCTATATATTTTAATTTGATCAATTTTAGTTCTTATACTTTTTGAATTTTGAAATTTTAATCCTGACTCAAACACTAGAATTGAATATGTTATGTTAAACTCAATGACTAGTTTTGTACTATGCATATAGTTGTAGATTTAGTTTATATTTTCCAATTGGATCATTCTAAGTCCTTATAATTTTCGAATTTTGAAATTTCTATCTTGACGTAATTACAGTATTTAATCCATTAATTGGACTTTTAGTGAGTAATATGTGGAACTAACAAGCTAACATGACATTACACATATGATGATATGTTTGCTACATTATATTTTGAGAATAGCATAACTTAACTTAATTAATTTAACCATTATCATTTGGTGGGGACTAAAATATTAAAATTTGAATAGTACAAGGACTAAAAATAATCAAATTAAAGTATAATGATTAAATCCATAACTTTCATAAAGTATAGGGACTAATAATAGAATTTAACCTTTACGATATAATAGGTGTTGATGAAAATCAATTGATTATGCTACCATTTTAATAGTTTATATTTTTTTAATTTTTTAAAGAATTAATCAAACGTTTATCAATAGGGGGTAAAGTGTAATTTTACCATGTATTAACTTAAAACTTTATCAATTTTAAAGGGCCAAAATATAAATTTATCATTTTAGAGGGTCGAGGTCCCTGCCAGCCTCTGCCGTTGCCCTTGTTTATAATGATCATTGAAATAATGCAATTAACTTAATTCGGTTGGTTTCCATTAAGAAAACACTTAATTTAGTTGATTATCTCGATTTAAACTAGTTCAATGGTTAAACTATCCACTCAAGTTAGAAAGTTCGTACAAAATTGGAGAGGGTTTGGACAAAAATATTAACCTCAAAAAATAGGTTTAAGCAAAAAAAATAGACCTGTTTAAAATATGGGTCAAACTTGAGTTCAAACATTTAAGGCTCGAGACCAGTCCGCTTGAATCACTTTCTATATTATTTAAATTAAATATATAGTAATTTATAAATTATAATGCAAACATTAAAAAAAAGAAGAAGTTAAGTCGCTTATATATAAAAAAATTAATAAATGAAAACATATAAATATATTGAATATTAAATTAAAAATAATAGGGTAAACTACACTTAATGTCACTAAACTATTAGTAAGTTTACGATTTGGTCGCTCAATTTCAAAAAGTTACAAAATGACCATTTCACTATTTAAAGTTTTTTTATTTAAGTCACCATATTATTCGGAAGTTTTTATTTAAGTCACTAGTTGTTAAGTTTCTTTTTTAAGTTTGGTTAGTGAGCTCCAAGTGACGATTCAATGACTGGTACAATGGATCAGTATCTATCGACGAGTAGTAGAACATACCTTCAATTTAAGTTGATCTAAAAGTTAGTGTCAGAGATCGAAGAAAAAAGTTGTTTGAATTTTGGCTCGCAGACTGGTGGCATTCAAAGTTGTTTCTTGAAAAACAATGAATTGCAGAAGAGAATGGAAAAAAAGCTTTCATTTGGTGCAGACCATGTGAATAAAGAAAGCCATATAGTTGTGATTTTAACAACTCAGTGACTTAAATGAAAACTTTCAAATAGTTTAGTGACAATTTTATAACTTTTTAAAGTTGAGTGACCAAAACATAAACTTACTAATAGTTTAGTGACCTTAGGTATAGTTTATTCAAATAATATGATTTTTTTTCTTAAAAAATAAAAAATAACATAAGTGGATCTAAAATGGACCGATGTTAGCTATTTATAAATATTAGTAGGCTTAAGTAAATATTTAAACTCATATTTTAAATCATGCTAAACTTGAATAAGTATAAAATATATTAATATCATGTTTAAGTCCAAACTAATCCACAAATAACTCTATCATATTAAAGTGGTGTTTTAATTATTATTATTTAAAATGATATGAAGTGGTCAAAAGCCAAAACCCATTTCCTAAGCAAGAAACAGAAAACCTTAAAGACACTCATACATCGTAAACCAAAAGTCGAAACGAGATCCCCTTGTCCCTTTCCAAAAATTTGAAGAAAATCTCACAAAAAACTTAACTTTCAGGCAACCCACCATTTTCTGCTTAATTATTTTTTCACTCCTCTAATAATATAATATTTTTTTCTTTTTTTTCTTAGTGCTTAATTATAAATATGTTAAAATCATTAATTAAAATAAAAAAATATTTTTTAAAATAATACAATGTGTTAATATCTAATTACAAATATTTAATGGTTATATTTAAATATTTAAAATATAGCTTATATATTAGGCAAATTACACATAAAAGCCCTATTTTTTTAAAATTTACCGAAATGGGCCTGGTAAATAATTATTTACCGGAATGGGCCAATTTTCCCGAAAGCGCGTCCACGTCAGCGCGATGTCAGGGTACGTGACAGGAAAACGCGTCCCTGAGGGAGCGTTTTGCCCGTTTTTGGGTTTTAGGGTTTAAGGTTAAAAATTAAATAAATAAGAGTTTTAGGGTTTAGGGTAGAGGTGTTCATGGGCCAGGCCCAAAAAAAATTTTGGGTGGCCCTGCCCGAAATATGGGCTTGAAATTTTGTCCAGGCCCGGCGCGAGAAAAAAATTCTAAGCCCGAGCCCGGCCCGCCCCAACCCATTTTTTAATAAACACCAAAAAAAATATTTTAAATATAAAAAGAATAAAAAAGTATTTTAAAAATATTTTAAAATTAAAGAATAAAAAATATTTATTATATTCGGGTCGGGCCGTGCCATGCCGTGCCGTGCCGGGCTCGAGCCAAAAAGGTGGTGCCGAGGCCCGACCCATTTTCTAAACGGGCCTCGCTTTTTTCCCAAACCCATATTTCGGGCCTATATTTTTACCCGAACACTCCCATATTGTTTGCCCGGCCTATGAACACCTCTAGTTTAGGGTTTGTCAATTAAATTATTTATAATTTTCATAATTGGATTAGTTTTCGTGTTTATTATTTTTTAAGAAAAATCAATTAAATTAGGGTTTAGGGTTACTTGAGTAATTTAATTAAAAAATTTTAAAAATTAAATTAGGGTTAGGGTTAGGGTTAAGGTTTGAGTTTAGGGTGTTTTTAAGTTAAGGGTTTTAAGGAAAAAGCAAATAAATTAGGGTTTAGAGTTTAGAGTTTGTCAATTAAATTATTTATAAATTTTTCAAAATTGGATTAGTTTTCGTGTTTATTATTGTTTAAGAAAAAATCAATTAAATTAGAGTTTAGGGTTACTTGAGTAATTTAATTAAAAAATTTAAAAATTATATTAGGGTTAAGGTTAGGGTTAAGGTTTAGGGTGTTTTTAAGTTAAGGGTTTTAAAGGAAAAAATCAAATAAATTAGGGTTTAGAGTTTAAGGTTTGTCAATTTAATTATTTATAAATATTCGTAGCCCAAATTGGATTAGTTTTCGTGTTTATTATTTTTAAGAAAAAATTAATTAAATTAGGGTTTAGGGTTTGTCAAGTAAATTACAATTACTTTATTCAAAACAACATTTTATATATTTTATTAAATGAAATAATATAGAAATATTCAACATATTGCCTTATTTAAAAGAATTTCTATTATATTAAAAAAGTAAAAGTAAATTTCTATTTGAGTACGAAGTGTACAAATATAAAAGAATTTCTATTTTATTACATCAAATAATATCAAAATATTCAAAATGTTTATACAAATATATTAAAATAAAAATCAATCTTCGTGCCCACCGGATTCAATGCCACATGGCGGCCGTCAACAGTTATGCGCTGGATTCCTCCTTTGTCTAGCTTCCGGCGAGGGTTGTGGTTGTTCCGGCGGGGATTCTGGTTCCTCCGGTAGGGTATCTGATTGTCGATGTTGGGACGATGAGCCACCTTGATAGAATAGTGACTGTGGAGGTGTTTGCATCACCAACGACGAAGCTGTTTGAAACTCATACGGTGATGGAGATTGGTAAAAAGAAGAGCTCCCCGATGGTCCCTCTTGCGATCCCTTGTGCGATGCTGGCATATACATCGGTGGTCCACTCGGCGTAACAGAAAATGGAGATGAACAGGGCCATGGACTCCAACCTGCCATAGGACTCGAAAAAGGAAACATATAAGGGTTAGGATACATAAAAGGGTTAGGATACGCACCTGGCATCATCAGAAAAATCTATGCCGTGGGCATCGTCGGTTGAACTGTTGGGTTGGGTGACTGTGTCAGTGCTCTCGCTGGGCCTGGTGATTGAATGGCCGCTGATGATTGGCCGAGTGAATGTGTGGGCCTCGTTGATGGGCCTCGTTCCCTTTGGACACGTAATTGTCGCTGTCTCTCCTCTGCCGATAGTAAATACGGCTTGCCATGGATCCTAAACCATGGCATGTATTCCGGCATGCACGCTAACTCCGAAATGATGATCGGTTCCCGATTAGGTATATAATCATACTGATCTTCCCACATTTGGATGTAGTACGACCAGAATCTCAGCCAATCTGTATGCAATTTCCATAGGTGATTTTGTGATGATCATTAAACACCTTAGGTCCTACGGGAATCGATTGTCTACATCTAAATTGCCGTAATACTCTGTCCGACTGGTGCATCTCCACGGTCGCATAGTTGACCAATGCAACTTTCACATGCAAAGCGTTTGGATTTTGGAGGTACTTATTCGGAATTACTACCCGAATTGCCGGATCCTCGTATGGTGCCTATTGAAACTATATGAACATGATGCGTATATTAGTTATATACATAATACTAAATACTAAATACTAATCGACTAGCTCATGATGGAAATATCAATTTTATTTAATACTTACTTGTGCTTCTGACTGTTGGTCTAATAGAAGTCGTATGTCTTCAAAAGAGGTAGGTAATCGAGCATAACTTGCCGGATGGCTCCACCTAATTAAATAAATTTTTAGCATACTATTATTTTTAAAATCTACGCAATAATTATAAAATTTAATATAAAATTTACCTCGTTATAAGTAGGAATGTATATGGGTGGTCCACTCGAGGACATAAAAATGAAAAGCGAAACCGTGCCCATGACTGCAGTAGTGACAGGCAACCTCCGATTCTCGCTTTACTCGGTCACGTCGCCCCGCACATCTCCAGATATAATGTTGCCAACACGGCAGACCCCCAACTAAATTCACCAGCTGTTCTAAAATCAACGAGTTTCAGTAGCCATCTTAGATGCACGAGGTTCCGTGACAAGTCCGGCATCAGATAACCTCCAATTATCTGAAGAATGTATGCCCGAGCATATCGAATTCTTTCTACTTCGGTTGAATCATCATCCGAATCCGGGAATGTGTCTCGTAACCAGCCCATCTCGATCCGACTTCCATTAATTTTCTTCAGAATAGCGCCCAAAAGCTCGTAGCACACCGCTCCCCAATCGCCAGATTGAATAGACCCGGTGACTGGGTACCTGTCCACCGGCAATCCCAATTGCAGATTGATATCTTCCAAAGTGATAGTGCACCCTCCACATGGAAGATGGAATGCGTACGTCTCGGGTCTCCACCTCTCAATCAACGCACTGATAAGTTTCGGGTCCACCTTGCATCCCCGGCCTACCGTCGCCACGTGCCAAAAATCCGCTTCCCGCAGGTAATTCTCTACCAACGGTGATAGAGGACCATGCATATTACGGATATAACATTCCAATATCCGATCTACAGACTTTTATAACAAATAATAAATTAATAATTATTTAAAAATGCATAAATAAAAAAATCTTAAATAATATTTAAAAAATAAATTTAACACTTACCATTTCGTTCGACGGATATGTGCTTATTATCAAGACGAATCAATTTCCGGACATTGCTAAATTCGTACAAATTTTTACGATTTAAAAAATTAGAATTTTTTAAAAATAATTAAAAAATAGGGATTTAAGAAAAATTTGAGAGGAAATTGAGAGCAAATTGAGATTAAACATGGATTTCAGAGAAATTTGGAAGGAAATTGAGAGCAAAATGAGATGTTGCTGAGAGAATAATAGAGAAATGATTAATTTGTGAAAAAAAAAGAAGGGGTGGGGGGTTTTTGTAGTTTTTTTTTACCGTTGGGGGGTTCACCAAGTCCCCAGGGACGCGCTAACATGGCAGGAAAACGCATCCACGTCAGCGCGTTTTATGTCCATGTCGACAAAGCGCACCCTTGAGGACTCATTTTCCTGTCACGTACCCTGACATCGCGCTGATGTGTCTCGGTATGGGCCCATTCTGGTAAATAATTATTTATCGGGCCCATTTTAGTAAATTTTTAAAAAATAGGGCTTTTTTGTAATTTGCCCTTATATATTCTAATTAAAATTTATAAATAATTAATATTTATTGGTTAAAAATATTTAAATTTTGTATTTCATATATTAAAATATTAACAATAAGTTATAATAATTTTTTTATATTCTTACTAAAATATAATAATATTAACTAATTTAAATATTATTTAAATGCATATTTGTTATTTGATAATAACATGTTTAAAATGGACATTTTATTTCTTCAAAGCACTTTTGATAGTAATGCTAAACACTCAAATTTTGAACCAAACTTTTCAAAAGTATTTCTCAAAAACACTTTTTCATAGTATTTTTCAAAAGCATTGATAAACTAGACCTTAATCATTTTAATATTAAATTAATATAATATTTATTAAAATAAATATTATATTAAATTTAATATTAAATCTTATTAAAATAATAGAATGTTTATCTACAAGATAAATATTAAATTAAGTTTAATATTAAGATAATCACTTTAATATTAAATTAATAAAATAATATTAAGATAAGTATTAAATTTAATTTAATATTAAACTATTAAATTAATATTATTTTTGAAATAATTAATCTGAAATCAGATTCTCTAGTAGAGTCTTAGTAGGAGTGTAACCCTTCTACTACTCAACCACCGATGACCAACCGTTGTCGACCACTGGGATGTTGCCGTCGCAGCCACCGACACCATCGTGTCCGGTGGTGCAGGTGCGACACCCTCACGACCCGACCAATCCGATCTAGCCACCAGTTGGACCATCAGCCTTGTTTCACATACTCGGCTCGATTCGACTAGTTTTTTGGTCTTGGTCTCGATTTTGGGCTCCCAGGTCCAATTTACGATCTCAGATCCGATTTTCAAGTTTAATTACCCATTGGGCCAATTGTATGACTTGAAAATTAACTTCTAAAAATATCATTTTAAATTTACTTGGTCAAAATTAATTTTTCCAAAAATCACTTAAAATTTCCAAATTAATTTTTCAAGAAAATTATTTAATCAAATTCTCTAGTTGAACAATTCTCATGACCACCTAATTTAATTTCACATCGAATAAATCGACTTAATTAAATTATTTCCAAAGTCGTAGAATTTTCTTTTGATTCAAATGTTGTCCGATCAAGTTTTTGTTAAGCTAGTAGAGGGAACAATCAGACATATAAAATTAGGCTCTTGTGATTGCAATTATATCCAGAAGCATCGTTCCGATAATTCGTAATTACTTAATCATGGAGTCAATTCACAAGAAGTACCATGATTGAAAACTCATTATTGTATGCTCTTTACGGAAGCAATTTATCCAATTGCTTTGTCCAATGACCTCGCCACGTGTGTGTTACCTCATATTATATCATTGATTCATTTGAGTTAAATTTGTTTACTCAATACAATCCTATTTTATCTCATTGTCACCATCGTGTTTTCTTAATGAATAATATGATCACTGTCAACAAATGATTGTGATAAATTTCTCGTTCGAGAACAAGCAACCCGTGGCCATGTTACATATTTATTAATCCATACAATGCCAATGAAAGGATATCAAAGGATATCATTAACTCTTTAATTGAGCTATGAATTCCATTGTTGCTAGTAAAGCCATGCCATACACAAGTCATGTACCCAACATACTGACTATGGGCTCGACCATCTTTAGAGTATAAGCCTCCACTTATATCAAAGCACATGAGTTGCATACACATGGTTAGTATCTAACTCAGGATTTAGGTTAATCACACCATGAACGTCACAAGTGAATTAATCCACAAACGGATTCAAAATTAATTCATCTTGGGTCCAGTCCAATGTATCATTCTACCAATGAATACATCTATGTCTCTACTCTTGGAGTCAACTGCTATGATAACCAAGACTAGCTGATACGGGGTTGGCGCGGACCAAGATCGAGTTGCCAAGTCACGAGAAACTCCTACGAAAACCCTAAACAATTAGATCTGAAACGAAACAGAAAATTAAAAGATTAAATTTTTGAATTTTCAGATCTGAAATAAAATCCCCAAAACAGTAAAGAATCAAATAGAGAATAGAAATAAGTGTTAATAAGGAATCTTGAAACCCTAGAAGAGATTGCGATTCTGCCCAATTGAACACCTAGATAGTTTTCCCCAAATTTCGGCAATCTAATTTCTCCCAAAAAGAGTATGGATGAATCGGCAAGAACCCTAGAAATTGGGGATTTTTGGGCTGATTCCTTAAGATAGAAAAAGGCTGAAAACACAATAAGAACAGAAAATAGATTAGATAATGATTCAGCACAAGTAGAAATAAAGAAAGAATTGACAGTAAGAAATTAAAAGATAAGTCCTAAGAAGCCTTGAAATCTCGAAAGATCTCACAACTCCCTTCAAACGGCTCTAATCTCCCCTCCAAAGAATATCAATGGCAAGAAGAAGGTTGAAGATGGCTCCCACAATCAAAAAGATTGTTAAAACAACTTCTAAAGAAAACTCAAGAGAAAATCTTTGAAGAACTCAAAGAGAATTTTCACTCAAATCAAATCTGAAATTTTCAATGTAATTGTAATGTAATGTAGGGTGGCTGGCCAAGCCATATAAATAGGCCTTTCAAATGTTTTCCTAATTTAATTAGAACACTAAAACTAAAACTAAAAAAAACTCCTAATTATTTTAATATGGAAATTCGGCCAAGGGTCTTTTATTTGGGACTCTTGGACTGAATATAAAAATTTAAACTAAATAAAATAAATAAATAAATAAATAAAAATAAAACTTTACAACTTGGGCCACTTTGACAATTTGGCCTGGTTTTCTACTAAGTATGGGTGGATTTCTTGATTGGGCTTGGAATCTTCTTATTGGGCCTTGCCCTCAAGAATTTGGGCTTTTGTGACTCGTATCATTCCCCCCTCCTCAAAAAGATTCGTCCTCGAATCTAAAAAATCAAATGAACTCGACTTTCCTCTATCAAACGGGACTAATGGCAATTGAGTCCACTGAAAAGAATAGCCATGAGATAGTAAATAGCAACGGAAACAAGCTTGTAGTCCAATCATAAGCATAACAGAACAGGTATAACACATGTGAATGGACAGATTCAGATTACCATGCAAACAATCTAATTTACTCACCATTGCCTCGTCAAATATTTGAAACAAAGATGGACATGTTTTAAGGCATTCAGTCGTCTCACATTGTTCCCACAAACCATGAATAAATTGCGAGTAATAAATCAAATGGTAAACATAATCGTCACAAGTAGGTATTTGAAAAGATTCACATGGTTCACAGAGTTGCATAATCATACCATGCATTAATCGACGGTCTATAGATTCACTCACACATGCATTATCAAAAACAAGAATCTTTTTATCAACCATCAAAACAGATAGATCATCAATAAATAAAATAGGACAGTCAAGCACGTTTCGATCTAAGTGTTCATCAACACGATCTTTATCACTATCCGAGGAGTAAAAAAGTGTTTCAAATGTTTCAAGCATCTTACCTCGATAAGCAGAAGAATAAGGGTCGATTTTACCTTTTTCATTTAAAACAAACCTTCGCTCATCGGGGGCATAGTGTAGTCGAATCTCCGTTGTTGAGTTAACCTTTGTCAAATGGAACTCAAACTTCATGTACAACCACATAAACTATTTAAGGCACGAATATAAATTGAAAACAAATTTGGAAAATTTCGTTACCTTATTCTCCAAAACAGATTTGGACAAATTCGAGGATTTTACACAAGGTAAATCAAGAGAATAACAAATCACGCTTCTTTTCGTAATGACTTTATCAACCACAATCGAAGAGTAACAATTAATCGGATCAAAATGAGGGGATCTTTTAAGAACTAAGTCACCAAAAGTTTTATCAATAATTTTCAAATCTGCACTGGACTCGGTTTCTAAAATTTCCTTACCTCGCTTACCTTCGGGATCATGTAGTGTGATTTCATCTTTGCCTAAGTTGATCGTATGAAAGCGTCTTTCATTTGAGAGGTATTGAAGTTGAAAGTTATCTTTCGATCTTTCAGGAACCTGAAAAGTAGCAACACAAGAAAAATTCATATCTTGGTTAGTAGAAACATTCCTCACTAGCCTTTCATCGTCTTTTTCTTTTGTTTCTTTTTCTAACTCATTTTCTCTTCTTTCTTCAACTTCTTTTTCAAATTTCTTTTCTGTTTCACATTCCTTTTCACTCTTAATCTCTTTTTGCTCTTTTTCATTCTCTTTTTCTTTTTCCTCACTTGTTTTAACAGAATTTCTCAGTTTGATTTGGTCCTCATGGACTTGTTCCGGAGTGAGCGGCACTAAGGTAAGTTTCTTTCCTTGATGCTTGAAAGAATACCTATTGGTACGACCATCGTGAGTGACTTTTCGATCCAGTTGCCATGGTTCTCCTAGCAATAAATGGCAGGCTTGAATAGGTACTACGTCGCACACGACTTCGTCTTGATATTTACCGATAGAAAAGGCGATGCGCACTTGTTGAGTGACCTTAAATTGGCTTTCGTTGCTAAGCCCTTGTAGTTGATAAGGTCGTGGATGCTTGGTAGTGGTTAAGCAAAGCTTTTCCACCATCGTCGTGCTGGCTACGTTCAAGCAACTTTCACCATCAATAATAACTCTACAAAGCTTACCTTGTACATGGCAGCGAGTATGAAAGAGATGTTCTCGTTGCTGCTCGCTCTTTGGTTTTGCCAAAGAGGGTTGTCCACGATCATGAAGATCATAATCAGTTCTAGGGACACGCCGAGGAGCGCGCCTATGAGCAGGAGGCTGGTTATCCACATCGTCTTTAATTTGATCTCGATATTGAGGCTCTTGATTCAACCGCACCTCATTGATAGTAGCAGTCAACGCTCGAAGTGCAGCAGCCTGTTCGTCCAACTGTTGTTGGAATTTTTTAAATATGTCACTAGTATTATCACCTGTAGACATTTTTTTTAAAACCTGCAAAACACTCAACACTCAAAAATAAAAGTTATCAAACCTCACCGTTAATCACTCAAAAAGAAAAAATCAAATTCTCAATGAGGTCGAATTCAATCTTGTGAGTTCTTTATCAGAGTTTATATCAACCAATTAGAGAGTGTGAACCAAACTACCAAAGAATCCTAATTTGCACTAGGATGCCAAAAACTGACGAGACACCAATTGATTCGTGTTGCACCGAGGAAGAAGTTGTGCACACGTTTAAATCCTACTAACACAAGAAACAAGAAGGTGTTAGATAACGTAAAGGAAGAATAAAGGGAAACAAATGAAAACCTACAGCTAAGAATCAATAAAAATTGCTGAAAACAGAAAACCCGAAAAACTGCGGAGTAACTTGACAACTTCGTTCGAGGTGTTCCCGATCTCCAAAAATCACGAAATTAAATCTGAAGTGTCTTTATATATTGAATTTTTGATCTGGAAATTTTGGGCACCAAATTCAACCCGCTAAATCTTTTTTTAAATTTTTACTAAATTTCGTATTTTTTGATTTTTTTGACTTTTTGACTGATTTTTTGCGGGAATAATTTTTTATATTCAATCACAGTGCCAAAACATGTATGTAAAATTTCAGATCAATCGGACAACGTTTACCCACTCAAATGAATTTTTTTTGAACAATTTTTCTGGGTAAAACTGTCGTTTATGCTTTAAAAAATAGAGATCAGTTTAGAAATCAACCAAGAACACCCAAAACGCCCAAAATCTGATACCAAATGATACGGGGTTGCGCGCGGACCAAGATCGAGTTGCCAAGTCACGAGAAACTCCTACGAAAACCCTAAACAATTAGATCTAAAACGAAACAGAAAATTAAAAGATTAAATTTTTGAATTTTCAGATCTGAAATAAAATCCCCAAAACAGTAAAGAATCAAATAGAGAATAGAAATAAGTGTTAATAAGGAATCTTGAAACCCTAGAAGAGATTGCGATTCTGCCCAATTGAACACCCAGATAGTTTTCCCCAAATTTCGGCAATCTAATTTCTCCCAAAAAGAGTATGGATGAATCGGCAAGAACCCTAGAAATTGGGGATTTTTGGGCTGATTCCTTAAGATAGAAAAAGGCTGAAAACACAATAAGAACAGAAAATAGATTAGATAATGATTCAGCACAAGTAGAAATAAAGAAAGAATTGACAGTAAGAAATTAAAAGATAAGTCCTAAGAAGCCTTGAAATCTCGAAAGATCTCACAACTCCCTTCAAACGGCTCTAATCTCCCCTCCAAAGAATATCAATGGCAAGAAGAAGGTTGAAGATGGCTCCCACAATCAAAAAGATTGTTAAAACAACTTCTAAAGAAAACTCAAGAGAAAATCTTTGAAGAACTCAAAGAGAATTTTCACTCAAATCAAATCTGAAATTTTCAATGTAATTGTAATGTAATGTAGGGTGGCTGGCCAAGCCATATAAATAGGCCTTTCAAATGTTTTCCTAATTTAATTAGAACACTAAAACTAAAACTAAAAAAAACTCCTAATTATTTTAATATGGAAATTCGGCCAATGGTCTTTTATTTGGGACTCTTGGACTGAATATAAAAATTTAAACTAAATAAAATAAATAAATAAATAAATAAAAATAAAACTTTACACCTTGGGCCACTTTGACAATTTGGCCTGATTTTCTACTAAGTATGGGTGGATTTCTTGATTGGGCTTGGAATCTTCTTATTGGGCCTTGCCCTCAAGAATTTGGGCTTTTGTGACTCGTATCACTAGCCATCTCCCCAATTGAAATTGTAAATGACATAATAATCCTTCTCAGTATTTGAATCAAATGCTCACTTTGATTATTTTACGAGATTATGGACTCATTTAGATTATCTACTGAAGTAAGTTATCTTTCTCGCAATGTAAACGTTCTTTACAATGGCACTGATCTTCAGTTTGAACTTTAGACAATCAATAAGCTAATATTTGCTTGTCACAATGTCGCTATGCATGCAAAATATAAAAGACAAAAAATACAAAAGACTTAATAGTGAAATGTGAAATTAACTTTATTTATTTATTCATCGTTCAAATAAATAGAAAACAGTTACATGTTTACTACAATATGGGTACATTTCCCAATACTTCAGTCGCTGATTATGTTTTTTGGAGGGCTTCATCGATCCAAACCCTTGGTTCTGTCCATTGCTTTCCTTCCTCTGTCATCTATGAACCGACTAGTTCACCTTTCGTCCAACAAAATAGTAGATGAAGTTTTCAAACCATTGTGCTCTTTCCTTTATTTCTTGTATAATTGCCGCAATATATGATTTATCCTCAGTGTTTGATCAGATTTTTTGATGACGGTCAAGGAATCCCCTTCTACTGCCAAGATGCGAAACCCTAGATCTTCAGCCAATGACACCACTTGAAGACATGCAATCACATTCGTCATCGTTGCATCGACTACAAATCGGTTCTAGTAAGTGCATGCTGCCAAAATAAACCCTTCACAGTTTCGAAATATAATTCTCGTTATTGAAACTAGTGAGTTTTTATTATACGCTGCGTCAAAATTGCCTTTAACCTCGTTTGTTCTCAGCAGTTTCCAAGTAATATCATATTGATGTATATTTTCTGAAACTCCTGAGTCTATAAGATTACTCTCTGCTTGGAATGCCTTGATAAACATGATTAGTCCTGCTGTGCTTTGTTTTTCACCCTAGTGATAGGCTTTGTTTCTCTGGTACCATACTGCCCATAATGTTATTGCAAGCCGTGTACATTGTTCTTCATCCATGCTATTGAATAGATTGGCTAACCACAGTTTCCATTATTGTCCTTGGCGGCCAGCGAAGCCATCAATCCCTACCCCTTGTAGGGTATTTTGACTATTGCACAATCCCAGAAAATGTGACTGACAAATTCCTCATCTGACTGACAAAGTGGACAGTTGTTCACAACTTGCAGCTTCCTTGACTAGAGATTGTTCAAAGTAGGGACATAATCATGTATTATTCTTTATATTGTTATTTTTATCTTACTCACAATTCATAAGTTCCATAATCTTTTGTAAAAGCTCTGTAGATTTGTTGGTTGTATTAATTCTTCCCTTTGTGTTGCGGTTTTTATAAGCAACCATTTGTAACCTCTTTTAGTGGAATATACCCCTGTATTATCCCCTCTCCAAATCCTGATATTCTTGATGTTAACTCCAGCAATTGGGAAAATTTATATAGCGCTGGGCGCATATTACTTCGGATTATCCGATGAGGCACTAGGTGCCAAACTGGTGTATTGGTAGGATCCGTGTATCCATCCGAGTCCAAGTCCAAGTCGTGTTAATAGGGGTAAATAAATAATGAAGTTCTATAATTGATATTGAAATGACATGGTATGAGAAATGGAAGTGATATAGTGAATTGAAAATAGAATGTGAAAAATGTTGTAAATACATGGAATAAATGAGTTATATACTCATGAATTGGATATGGAATGAATAATGTTATTGTTTAAATGATATGTGGATCAAATTATGAAAAGCTATTAGATAGCAAATGATGAGAATTGAGTATGGTATTAAATGATGTATTCATGAATTGAGTATTGAATAACTAATGTTATTGTACAAATACATGTGGTTTGACATGTGCTTATAATTCAATTGTGCATATTATATTATTTTGTCTTTAAATATTCATATTATAGAAATACCGCTGAGTTTTACTCAGCGTACAATTTTGTTTTCTATGCGCAAATTAGGTAATTCACTTTTGATCACCAATTCAACATCCAACAACGATCTCGAACTCAAATGTGGTGATGTTTACCTTTTGTGTTGGCATGTACCTAGGACTTCTAAATGATAGTTATTTTGTGGATGGATTTTAACATATACAATATAAATATGTGTTTGTGTTTGAAGCCATATTATAGCATGGTAAATTGCACCAAATCTAGATATGTGCATGTGAATTTAAGTTCAAGTTTAGGTGCTTATGTACTAGGCAAAATGGATTGGGTTTGGTATGTTTATAATTTGGATTTGAATGATGCTTTGATGATATGTTTTAATGATATAAATGTGGTACCAATAAGGATACATTGGTTAGGCACCTAGGATGATTATTTTGACATGTTTTGAATGTATTTGATCATGTTTTGAATTGGTTAAACGAATGATTTTTGAGTTATTTAATGCCCAAGCATGTAGGAAATGGTAAATTCGTTGTTTAAGGCACATTTTAAGTCCACACGGCCAGGCACACGGGTGTGCGAGGCCAATTCAAACGGTACATGGCCTGGCATACGGGCGTGTGGCTTGGCCATGTGACCCAAGTTAAAGAGTTACACGGGCACAGACACGGGCTGGGATACAACCGTGTGTCCTTACTTCGAATGCCCACACGGCCATGTGAACCCTGCAGTTTTGAAAATTTTTAATATATTTCGAGAATTTTTTTGAGTTTCTGAATTAGTCCCGACTTGTTTCTAATGCGTATTTTGGGCCTCGAGGGCTTGAATAAGGGACAATATGTATGAGTTTGATTGGTTTCTGACCTGAATATTATGTTATATGAAATGTTTGAAATTTTTATCTATTTGATCTGTAAACTCCGGTAATACTCCATAACCCGAATTCGACGATGGATATAGGTTAGGGGCGTTATATGAGATGTCAAAATCAATACATGAGTATGTGTATTAGAGAACAATACATTGTACTGACCCGTTATGTGTATGTTTCTTAGATTATTATGTAATATTCACAACATTACTCATAATGAGTACTATGTATACAATCTTCAGACTTGAGATCATCATTATCTCAACATCGTGAGTCGTATATTTTGATACAGTCAAGCGTCCACTATAATTGGTTGTTCTATAAAGGTTGATGTTGGATATACCACAGTCTATGTAGTGGGGTATGGTTGATCAATATAGAATTTGTCCCTTCTACATAATGAGAGCAATATCTTAGGCCACTTGATTGAGTGAGACTATAAATGTATGGCCATGCTCGAATAAGTTGATATGAGACATCATACTTATTTGTTTATCATAGTCTACTCAGGATATCAAGAAACATTAGATGGACTATGCAAGTGTGACTATTCCATGACTTGTGTCCATTCTAGATATAAAGAGCAAAATTATTTAATACATAAAGGGTTAATCACAGAGAGGTTATGTCGAATCATGACTTCTTGTAACTTAGGTAGCAATGATGCATTGCTAGATGCCACTCATTGTTTGTAATATTAGAATCGTTCTAGTATTACTGCTAACGTTACAAAAACCTACAGGGTCACACCCTATGGTTGAAACGAACGGAATCCAAACATAGTTGGTATTATTTTTTGGTTGTCACATGTATTAAATTGATTATAGAATTAATTTAATTTGGCAGTTAAATATCGAACGAATTATATGTACAAGTATGTTGTACACATAATGAGAACATGGTTAAATTAATATATATGAATTTAATTCGTACAAAATTTAAGTAAACATAATTTACCAAAATCATTGTTATAATTATTGTAATTATAATTTATGACCGAATATTATTATAATTATTGTAATTTTAATTTTTTGGTCAAACATTATTATAATTATGGTAATTATAATTATTATATTCTGTTAATTATTATAATGAATCTTGATTCATATTAAGATATCAATTATTCTCGAATTAGGAAATATAAGAAAAACCTTATATACCCAAAATTTAGTGTATGAGGTCGAGCAGCCGTCAATGAGTTTTTCTCTCTGAAAAAGTTTGAGAGAGTTCTTGCAGTTCGTTATCACACCGGGTGGATTACGTAGAGGTCGAAACTTTTTGTAGCAGCTTGAAATCGACATACAATTGCGTAATTAGTTTCACAACAGTTATCTTTGATTTTTCAGACAATAAAAGGTAATCATTCATACCATTCTTACCTCGATTCGTTCCTTGCACATGGATCCCTGGATGTGATCGTCGGATTTATTTTTTCGCTACGTCATAGGGTGTATCGATGATCCAACACTATCATCGTTGGAAGGCCTAAATATTTTTCTGAGTTACTCGATTTTCTAACACCAAAGAACGCTCCAATCTAATCCTTACAATTATTCTGCACATTGCTACTAAAATAAATTAGTGACTTGCCAAAATTGATTAGCTAACCTGAAACCCCTTCATATTCATTTATGATTGCCTTCATAGCATTCGCCCCTTCCAATGCTGTCATCTGTGAAAAATAGGTGGCTTATAGATAGGTTACTTCTCCCCACTCATACTCCTTTGATAATCCCTTCATTCTTTGTCAGTCTTAGTAGTGATGCAAAGCCTCCTGCATAGAACAAAAATAAGTAAAGACTTAGTGGGTCTCTTTGTCTCAAACCTCTAGTTGGTTTAAACTTTTCTCCTCAAATCCCATTAAATAAGACTGTATATTCCACTGCTCATACGCATTGCATTACTAGATTCAACCATTCTTCGCATAAACTCATCCGCCTCATTACTTGTTCAATAAAATTCCATTCCACCCTGTCGTACGCCTTGCTCATGTCAAATTTTACTGCAAAATTGTCCTCGTGTTCCCCCATTCTTTTGTTTCAATGATTACAAAATCTCATATGCAATAAGTGCATTGTCTATAATTTGTCTTCCTAGGACAAATACTACTTGTGCTTCATCAATACAAATATCCAAAACTAATCTGAATCTGTTTACCATAGCTTTAGAAATGATTTTGTACACAACATTGCAAAGACTAATCGGTCTGAACTGAGTCATGCAGTTTGGGTTATCTACCTTTGGGATGAGTACTATGTTGGTGTTATTAAAGTCCCCAAATTCTTTCTTTTTGTTTAATATGCCTAAGCAGTACCTGAAAATTTCTTCTCCCACAATGTGCCAATATTTTTGGCAAAATAATGCAGGATCCATGCCTGACACTTTTAAGGGAGCCATACTTTTTACTATTGTTGCTACTTCCTTTATGCTAAATTCATTTATCAGTGCTTTATTCATATTTTCTTGAATGCATCTTGTACCTAATAACACTCTATTATTGTTCCACGTATCCAGTGCTAAAAATAACACTTTGAAATAATTTGTTGCCACCATTAACTTACCTTCTTCATCTACAACTCATTTTCCATTTAGTCATTTTAATTTTTTCACATTATTTCTTTTTTCTTCTTCTGGTTCTCGAAATTGTGAAAGAATGTATTATGATCCCCGAATTTGAGCCAGTTTGCCCTTATTATTTGTTCCCAGTGGAGTTCTTCTTTGTCAACTTCTAGATTTAGGGCCAGTTTGACTTCCTCAATTTCTACTAACGTCTCGTCATCTGGGTCATTTAAATTTAGTTCAATTAATTTTCTTTCTAATAATATTGCCTCCTTTCTTTTGCTCGACATGAAACTGGTTATCTCCTCCTTAAGTGCTTCTCCTAATTTCTGAACCTTCGTATATACGTCTTCCAAATTTTCTTGCCAAAATTCCTTAATACGTTGTTCACACATGTCTTCTAGTATCCAATTCACATTAAACCTGAATTCTCCTTCACTTCGATTCTTGGATCGACAGCTATTAATCCCCAAATCAACCAAGAGCGGACAATGATCTGATATGGCATGTGTTAAGTGTTTTAAGAAAGACCCTAAAAAGTACTCCTACCAAGCTAGGTGGTTTGCCACCCCTCTATCAATTCTTTCACAAACATTATTTTCTGGCAACTATCCTCTTTCCCACGTATACCATTTTTCGGAGAAACCAAAATCATTAAGATCACAAACTTCCAACACCTCTCTAAATCTAGCCATGTTTCTATCATTCCTCAATCGACCTTCCCTTCTCAAAAGAAAACATTATCTCGTTGAAATCTCCAATGACTATCCATGGTAGCCTTTGGTCAATACCCAAACTTCTTAGAATGGACCTAGTCTCCTTCATTTTGTGTTCCTCTAATGCGCCATAAAAACCTGTGAGTCTCTAAGACGATATTTCTTCTTTTTCCATGATTTCCACATCGATGTGGTTTGCTGAGAAGCTTCTCAACTGAACCACATATTCCCCTTTCCATCCTATCGACAATCCACCTTTTAATCCATTTGCTTCCACATCTATTCCATTAATAAAATCACACTTCCCACGAACTTTTTTCCATTATTTTTTCACTCAATGCCTCAACTTGTTCTGGAGGCAATTAACCGCTCATGGATGCCCCAATCCATGAATGTTCCAACTTAATATTTTCATTGCGTCCAATCGTCATGCTTACTAGCGGTCGCCAATCTCTCAGTAGGTTGAATTAATACACTCGAGTTCTCCTCTCTACCCAAAATTTCATGCCTTGTTCTTTGCCTTTTTTTCCTTCGTGAACTACAACTGGATTGTTTTCCAACGCGGATTCCCTTTGGCCTATTGGCCAATCCCCTTATGCAACTTTGTCGTCGTTTGTGTCCCCTTTGATTTGAAGGTCTAGCTCCATTCGATGGGGTTACTACCCCTTTAAGGACTCGGTACTGATTCCCTAAGCCACTTACTCCCAGCGAACAACTCGGTCCTTGATGGCACTCTTAGCAAGGAGTTCCAACCAAAAGAAACTTTTTTGATCCCGATGGTCTTTCTAATCGGACAAAAGCCTTCCCCATGCCCTAATTTTCTGTATAGAAAGCAAAATAAAGTAAGCCTTTCATATTGAAAGTATGCGTATCTTTCTCGCCCTTGTCCCAATGCTAATTTTTTCTTTCTTTTCAAAGCTAATCTTACATCAATTTTCACTTGAAATCTCATGTACCTTTGTTCCCCATGTTTTAATTATTTATAAGTATAAATAATAAGCTAAATGTGGATAAAATAATTATACTAATATACTTAAAATTTTATAAATATGAAGTATTAATTATAAATTGATTTCAATAAAAT
This sequence comes from Gossypium hirsutum, assembly GCF_007990345.1. Classification (NCBI taxonomy): domain Eukaryota; kingdom Viridiplantae; phylum Streptophyta; class Magnoliopsida; order Malvales; family Malvaceae; genus Gossypium; species Gossypium hirsutum. The sequence continues at coordinate 33,730,577 of NC_053441.1, forward strand.
AATGCCATTATTTAGAAAAAAAATACTACCAACAAGTGTTGGTTGAATTGATGGAGTCCTTTTTGACACTTGTGCAAGAATTAGATTCCAATTTCCTCACAGTTACATTTATCTTTTAAAAAAGGCTTAATTGATAAATTGTACCTTAAACAATACCTTTTTTTTTCCAATTTAATACTAGTACTTAAACTATTCTTATACTACTCAAATTATCTTGCATCTTAATATCATTAAAAAAGTCATTTACCAATTATATCATGCCACATCAGCACCCAGTATTATTTTTTTATTTAAAAAATAAATAAATATTTTCCTCCCCACTCTCGTTCCTCTCCCTTGCCCCCTCTCGGCTTTCTCCCACACCACCGCTCTCTTATTCTCATTATTAGATTGCTTCAAAGGAAAGGGCACTTACAGCTAGTCAAGATTCCATAAATCTAATTCAGGAGCAAGCTCTCGCACGATATCATTCGGTGGCTGACCACATTATTTCATTTTCTGCATGAGGTCAACGATCCTGGTGAAGTTACGAGGATCATTTTCTTAAACTCAGTTAAGTTCCTTTATCAGTTCATATAGGAGGGAGTATTGTTCATATTCTTCTTTGCTCAAACTGGTTTAAATTCATAACAGAAATAATAAATAAATAAATAAATAAGAGGGGAGAGGGAATGGGGAAGGGGGGAGGGGACGGTAGGGAAGAGGGTGAGGGTCGGGGTGGGGAGAGCGATAGCGAAGGGGAGGGAGCCGAGAGGGAAGAGCGGAGAGGGACGTGGTGGGAGTGGGGGAGGAAAATCTTAATTTTTTTTAATATTAATATAATTATATTATAATACTCAATTTTAGCCCGGGTTCACAAAAAAAACCCAAAGTAATATCATTTGGCCCGATTGGAATTGCCCATTACTTGAAAAGGTTGAAGGTCCATTTACAAGCTTATGCAAACATAATCTTCAAGGATATGCAATCTTAGATATGATATGCAATCTTAGAAGATATGATTTTGTAATCTTAGAGATTTAATTTGTAAATACCCTTTAATCTCAGCCGTTGATGTAATTGATCTGTACCGTTGGATTTGGGGAGGCTCAACTATAAATAGAGGCCTCTCCCTTCATTGTAAGAAAAAAAAAAGAGGAATAAAAAAAAGAATATTGACAGTTAAAAAAAAGGAGGAATAAAAAAGAGAACGATTGGTAGTTTTTTAAAGGTAGCTTATTATTATTTTTCTTTTGATTATTTTTTACTTATTTACGATTTTAAAAAAAGGGAGAAGGTGATACCACTACGAATTTTATTTATTTTATTTAGCCCATCCGCCTTTTAATGTTTTTGTAATTAAGTTTTTTTTATTTTTTTTAATTTACCCTTTTATTTATTTTTATTTCAATCTGGTCTAATTTGAACGGCGTCGTTTAGAGAAGGGAAAATTGCCCTTCCAGCCCCTCTATGTAATTCGAGCGTTCAATTAAGTCCTCCAGACTTTATTTATTTTCGAATTTACCCCGGATCTTTACTGGCGATCCAATTTAGTCCATTTTCATATTTTCTTTAAAAATCAATATTTTTGATAATGCAATTGTATTCTTTTAATTTTTATTTTATAATTCTCATATGCAATTATTATTATTTTTTTATATGTATATTTAAGCATGTATTTATGTTTTTTTATATTAAAATTTTCGCATACTTATATTTTATATACACATGTTTAATTTATTTAATTAATTTTAATATTATATTAATTGTTTAAAACTTATGTATTTTTTTATGTGTACATGTATATTTTTTTTATTTGCTTATTAATTTATGTTTGCATATTTTTATTATTATCTTGCCTATTTATTTGATATTTTGCACGTCATTATTTTGTTTATTTATTTGTTTATTCATATTATTTCTATGAAATTGTTGTATTTATTATTGATATTTGTTTAAGGGGCATTCATTCACATATTCAACATAAAATTACCCTATCCCTTATTTAATTTTAAAATAAAACGCTTAAAAATAGAGGTAATACTCGTATTTAGGATTTCTCAAGGAAATTGAGCCCTAACGTATTGGGTTCCGATTTTTTTGAAAATCTAACAATCGAGGATTTCTCTTTAATAAAAAAAAAAGAACTCATTATTGGGAATTCAACACGTTGTGTCCTAACGTATTGGATGTTACGCATTGATTTCTCGAAATGAATATTTTTTTAAAAAATAATAAAGGAAATATTCCGAGTTTGGGATTTTAGAGGAATTGTACCCTAACGTATTGGGTCGCGATTTCTTAAATCTTGAATAAATGGATATTCTTTTACATTTTTTTATTGCACTAGTATTTTGCCCTAATTCATTTTTGGGGAAAATTAGAATGTCGTGCCCTAAAGTATTGGGTGTGGTATTTTATTTCTCTGAAATGATAAGGGTCTTAATACGTAACGTTTTAAGTTTTTGCTAAGGATTACGATTTTCAAATTTTCGACATTAAGACATTAATTAATTAACTAGGTACCAATTTTAGGGCGTAATGAGGGTGCTAATCCTTCGTCATACGTAACCGACTCCCGGCCCCGTTTTTCTAAAATTTGTAGACCAAAGTCATTTTTAGGTGACCCAATCACACCTTAATAAAAGATTTGTGGAACTCCCAATTTTTATTTTTTAAAGTCGACAACCTAAAAATTTTTTTTTTTCAAAAAAATAGTTTCGACATATATATTAATATTAATATAAAATTATAAAATCAGAAAAATAACACATTGGGTGCTGATGTAATACAATATAATTGGTCAATAATTTTTTAACGGTGTTAAAATTTTAAATTGAATACTAAATTAAGGGAAAAATATAATTTAAGGTGCAATTTATAGATTAAACCTTCAAAAAACATAGACTATCATAACAAACTTCTTTTAATCCAAATACTTTAACTCGCTTTTAACACAGACAGTGTAATATTAGCCCTCCAACAACTGCAGCAATTAAATATTTATTTACTTGGTTAATTTTTATTTAATTTTATATTAGTTTTTTATCCGTTTATGTATAAATTATTTAAAATATAATATATATTTATAATTTTTGTAATATATTATATACATAAACATTGTGAATTAAAATTAATAAATATAAATTGTTTTAAAAATTAATTTAAATATTTTTTAAAAACACTTGTAATAGTATTATAATGTTTTTATTTAAAAATGATATAAATTTTAAAATAATATATTAAATTAATTATATTACATTTTAAAAATTGTAAACAACATTCATAATGTTTTATTTAGTATGACTTTATAAATTCTTATTTTTAAATTTAATTATTTTATTTTTAACTGTTTCAATTTTTAAACAAAATTTTATTTTAAGTTAATATGTATACAGTTTTGGTTTCATTCTTTCCCGTGGAAGCTATTGGAATTTTATTAGTGAATATTGTTAAGGATAGTTCGGCTATTTTTATCAAATTGACCTAAAAAAATTTTGATATTTATAAAAAAATAACCTAGGTTTAGAAATAATCACTAAAATAACTTGAAATGAACAGTAAAAAGGGGTTTTGGCCTATTAATGGCCGACACCACCTGGTATTTTGGACCCATGATTGCTGATAATTGTGGCAGACTTTAAAAAATTAAATTTTTTGGTTTTGGCCTGTCAATAGCCGACACCAGTGCATTTTTTTAAATCGTATCATATTGGTATACAGAAATAAAAAAAAAAACAAAAAACAAAATTTTGGGTGCTGACCTATCAATGGCTAGCAGCACCAGTACAAATTTTTTTTTTTTTGATGTTGGCCTATAAATGGCCAGCACTAGCAGTACGAAAAAAAATTTGTGTGCTGGCCTGTCAATGGCTGGCACCAGTAGTACAAAAAAATTTTTGTATGTCAATGGCCGACATCACCAGTACAAAAAAATAAAATTTTTTTGGTGCTGGCCTGTCAATGGCCGACGGCAGCAGTACGAACCAAAAAAAAATTTTTTGGTGCTGGCCTATCAAATTTATCTAAATGGGGTGTCAGGCCTAAAAAACCCCAAAAAATAAAATTAGCTTTTTTTAAGAAAAATTTTAAATTTAAATTGACAAAAATAAAATATAAAAATTTTAAAAAATAGATTAAAAATTAAATTACCCTGATATTATAGGAAAATTTAAATGAAACTAAAATAAAAATTAATGAAATTAAAATAAATTTTGAATGAAAAAAAAGGTTGAAATGACCCATCCGCGTCAGGCTTGTGTCACTGGCCAATTTGGCCTTCCAATGGCCGGTCTTACACCTTTTTTTAACCATTTTTTTTTCTAATTTTGCCCTTCAGCCAAATGACCCCTATTATAAATAGGCAACTCCGACGACCATTGCGGTTCACCCTCAATCACTATAAATAGGCCATTGACAGGCCAGCACCAAAAAAAAAAATTTCGTACTGCTGGTGCTGGCCATTGACAGGCCAACTCCCAAAATTTTTTTTTCGTATTGGTGGTGTCGGTCATTGACAGGCCAGCACCCAAAATTTTTTTTCGTACTGGTGGTGCCGGCTATTGACAGGCCAGCACCCAATCGTTTTTTTCGTATACTAATGCCGACCATTGACAATGCAGCACCCAAAATTTTTTTTTTGTATACTGGTGCCGGCCATTGACAGGCCAACACCCCAAAAATTTTTTTAAAAAATTTTTGTATACTAGTATGATACGATTTAAAAAAAATACACTGGTGCAGCCCATTGACGGGCTAGAACCAAAAAATTCAATTTTTTAAAGTCTGACACAATCATCAGGCAATCATGGGTCTAAAATACCATTGACAGGCCAAAACCCCTTTTTACTGTTCATTTCAAGTTATTTTGGTGATTGTTTTTAAACCTGGGTCATTTTTGTAAATATCAAATTCTTTTGGGTCAGTTTGGTAAAATAGCCTGAAATGACCCAGATTTAAAAATAATCACCAAAATAACTTGAAATGGACAGTAAAAAGGGGTTTTGGTTTGTCAATGGCCGGCACCACCTTCTATTTTGGACACATGATTGTCTAATGATTGTGTCAGACTTTAAAAAATTAAATTTTTTGGTTATGGCTTGTCAATGGGCGGCACCAGTGTATTTTTTTTAAATCGTATCATACTGGTATACAAAAATTTAAAAAAAAAACAAAAAAATTTGGGATGCTGGCTTGTCAATGGCCGGCACCACCAGTACAAAAAAATTTTGGGTGCTAACTTGTCAATGGCTGCACTAGCAATACGAAAAAAAATTTGTGTGTTGGCCTGTCAATGGCCGGCACCAGCATTACGAAAAGAAAAAATTTTTTAGGTGTTGACCTGTCAATGGCCTATTTATAGTGGTTGAGGGTGAACCGCGATAGTCGTCGGAGTTTCCTATTTATAGTGGGGGACCATTTGGCTAAAAGGAAAAATTGGAAAAAAAATTACAAAAAAAAAAAGATGTAAGGTCGACCATTGGAAGGCCAAATTGGCCAGTGACACGTGCCTGACCAAGGCTTAACGTAGATGGGTCATTTCAACCCTCTTTTTTTTCATTCAAAATTTATTTTAATTTTATTACTTCTTATTTTAGTTTCATTTAAAATTTTTTAATATCTGGGTAATTTAATTTTTTCATCTATTTTTTTAATTTTTTAATATTTTATTCTTGTCAATTTAAATTTAAAAATTTTCTAAAAAAAAAGCTAATTTCATTTTTTTTTTGGGTTTTTTAGGCTTGACACCCCATTTAGATAAATTTGATAGGCAAGCACCAAAAAAAATTTTTTTTGGTTCGTACTGTTGGTGTCGACCATTGATAGGCCAGCACCAAAAATTTTTTTCATACTGGTGGTGCCAACCATTGACTGGCCAGCACACAAAATTTTTTTTCGTACTGGTGGTGTCAGCCATTGACAGGCTAGCACCCAAAATTTTTTTTATACTAGTGGTGCCGGTCATTGACAGGGCAGCACCTAATTTTTTTTCGTATACTGGTGCCAGTCATTGATAGGCCAGCACCCAAATTTTTTTTTGTTTTTTTATTATAAATTTTTGTATACTAGTATGATATGATTTAAAAAATACACTGGTGTCGGCCATTGATAGGCCAGAACTAAAAAATTCAATTTTTTAAAGTCTGCCACAATCATTAGGCAATCATGGGTCCAAAATACCAGGTGGTGCCGGCCATTTACAGGCCAAAACCCCTTTTTACTGTTTATTTCTGGTTATTTTGGTGAGTTTTTTAAACCTGGATCATTTTTGTAAATATCAAAATTTTTGGGTCAATTTGGTAAAATAGCCGGATAGTTAATAACAGTTGGTCAAGGGTAGCTGTTAGTAAAAACTATTATACTTTCAGGTTTTTTTATCTGAAAAATATAAAAAACAAAAAGTTAAAAATCAAAATGGTATGTCAGGAGGATTAAATGTCAAAATAGTATGTCATAGACGGCACAATCATTTTTTTAAAATAAAATTTATTTTATATATATATTTAAAAATATTATTTTATTTAGTGGTGCCATTTACATAGGCGGCACTACATGTATACTACTAAAATACGGTCAAAATATGGGTCAAATTTTGACTCGTGACTGGCCCGCCCGAACCACCAACAGCAAGTGGTGCCATATGGACTGGCGGCACTAGTCACACCTCCCTGACAGGCGACACTGGTGCCAGTCAACCATCACCACCATCACCCCTGTACACTGCAATTTTACTGTGTTTAGTCCATTCCAAGGGAAAAAAAAAAAGAGGATGGGACCTTATAACCATAGTTCCCTTGTAGGATGGTTCGGTAGGAGAAAGAAAGAGGAAAAGAAAGGAAAGGAAGGAGAAGAAGAAAGAAAGAAAGAAAATGTATGTATTTTAGTAATTAATGTTTTTTTTAAAATTTGAAGGGATTAATTATTTTGTTATGTTGTTTTTTTTGTTATTAATTATTATAAATTGTTTGTGTTTAGTTTAGTGTTTTGTGATTTCTTATGAATGTAATTTTTTTTAAATTATTTTATAGTTATTTTGTTAGTAATTTATGATTAGGTTATAAATTGTTTGTATTTAGTTCAGTGTTTATTGTGATTTTTTATGAATGTAATTTTTTTTGTTTTTTTAATTATTTTGTTAGTAATTTATTTTTAGGTTATAAACTGTTTGTATTTAGTTTAGTGTTTATTGTGACTTGTTATAATGTAATTATTTTTGTGTTTTTAAAATTATTTTGTTAGTAAGTTATGATTAGGTTATAAATTATTTGTTAAGTCTAATGTGTATTGTGATTTGTTATAATGTAATTTTATTTATTTTTTATTTATTTGACTATTTTCTTATTTATTGAAATGTTGATTAAATTTGTTTTTACATAATTTTATAGGTTGTTTGAAAGAAACTAAACAAGTATGTTTCTATTTTATTTTCTGTTGGTTCCTATGTTTTTTATGTTTAGATAGTTTATGTCGATTAAATATGGGAATTTATGAGATATTTTTATTGTGATTTTACTGTGTTTTTTGTTACTCACGTATTTACTTTGTTTTTTTTGTTACTCAAATACAAATTATTTACTATGTTTTTGCAACAAGCTAAATGAGTTCCTTTTTTTTTAATTACAGATTTGCAACAAATGAGTTCTTTGATTAATAATGATGATCACATATCAAGTACTATTAACGAGATGGTAATAAAATTGTTATTTGTTACTCGCGTCATTTACGGAATTAAATTAGATTATATTAACTATTTCGCTAATTTAATAATATCAAGGCATGTACCGCACATTGAGGGGTCGTGTGAATAGTGTAGGCTATTTGCCAAATGAATGCCTCATGCCACACATGGAGTTAGCCGGATTCGGATCAACGATATTGATCCAGACCGTTGATTTGTGATACGACTTAATATTCGCTTTGGTTGAGCGAAGGCGTCCGGAGACCCACACATTTCATTTGCTGTGTAGGGAGAGCACAATCACTTTACAGGATGTTGCACTATAGTTCCCTATCGACGGGAATGCGATCATGGGCGTAAGTTCGATTTCTAGGCTGGCCACTCTTTGCTATAACTTACTTGGATGCTCGCTCAATGAGGAAAAAAATACGGGTTTGAGGTTTTCATGGCTAAAGGTCAATTTCAAGCATTTACTGAGTACTGCCAGTGAATGAGAGGTGATGCATGCTGCTCGAGCTTACATTATGCATATTATAGGAATTGTATCCATGCCGGATGCAAACGACAATAAGGTCCACTTGATGTACTTTTCCCTATTATCTAATTTGCATAACATCCGTTCGTATAGTTGAGGGTCTGCAGTGTTAGCTATGTTGTATCATGAACTTTGTCAGACGAAAAATCCTTCTATAGTGGAAATAGACAGATACCTCATATTGCTGCAGTCTTGGGCGCTTTACCAAAAGTTATTCTTGGCATCGATTAGTCACTAATCATATGTATTTCCACTCGTGAATAAGTGATAATGTACTCATTATAACAATTAATTGACATTTTTTTTGGATGATATTATTCTAACAATTTGTTTTCGTAGATGGAGCACTAATCCGGGTATCGAGAGGTCATACACGATTCCAATATACAGTCTGATGATTGAGAATCATGCTAGAGAAGGGGTAAGTTTTGCCAATATTTAGACATTTTATTATTTTACTTTACTCGACCCGTGTTAATATAACCATGTTATTAATTGTGCAGTTCATCTAGATGCCATATTCTGTCTCGAAAATTATGGCGGTTATTCCATAATCTGCCTACGTCTACTCAAACCAATGGTGCATTAACGCACCCATTATCAATTTCCAAACAGTGGAGTGGTATCACGGTGATCGAGTACTCCGGTAGTTTAGTTGCATATAGTATTTCTCGACACTGCCAATATAATTAGGGGATATCTACGGGATTAACAAGAAAGAGAAACATGGAAATGATTGGGCGGAAGTGCATGAAGAATATATTACAATATGGAACAACCAGTTGGGGCGGATACCTCAGATGAATCGTGCTTTAGATCTGCAGCCATTGTTAGAGTACATACAGTGGTTTCTGATATGGGGAAACTATATTTGTTTGGTGGACTGTTGATGGTAGTCCCCCCGCACATGGCAAATATGGTTTCCCCATCTCAGAGTACCACTGTATGTACTCTAACGAAGGCTATAGATCCAAAACACGATCCATCTGAGGTATCCGCCCCAACCGGTTGTTCCACATTACAATATATTCTTCATGCACTTCCGCCCAATCATTTCCATGTTTCCTCCTCTTGCTAATCCCATGGATATCCCCTAACTGTACTGACAGTGTCAGGATATACTGTATGCAACCGAACTGCCAGAGTACTCGATTACCGTGATACTACTCAACTGTCTGAAAATTGATAATGAGTGCGTTAATGCACCATAGATTTGAGTGGATGTGGGCAGACGAGGGAATAACTGCCATAATTTTCGGGATAGAATACGACATCCAAATGAACTGCACAATTAATAATATGGTTATATTAACGCAGGTCGAGTAAGATAAAATAATAAAATATCATGAATATTGGAAAAATTTACACCTTCTCCAGCATGATTCTTAACCATCAAACGGTATATCGAAACTGTGTATGACCTCCCGATACTCGGATTAGTGCTCCATCTATGAAAACAAATTGTTAGAATAATATCATCCGAAAAAAATGTCAACTGATTATTATAATGAGTAAAAATTTATCACCTATTCATGAGTGGAAATAAATATGATTGGTGACTAATCGATGCCAAGGATGACATCCGGTAAAACTCTCAAAACTGCAATAATATGAGGAATCCGCCTATGTTCATTGCAGAAGGATTTGTCGTCCGACAAAGTTTGCAATACAACATAGCTAACACTGCAGACCCCCAACTATACGAACAGATGTTATACAAATCAGATAATATGGACAAGTACATCAAGTGGACCTTGTTGCCGTTTGCATCCGGCATAAGTACACCCCCTGTAATGTGCATAATGTAAGATCGAACAACGTGCATCACTCCCCATTCATCGACAGTACTCAGTAAATGCTCGAAATTGACCTTTAGTCATGAAAACATCAAACCCATAAATTTTTCCTCACTGGGCGAGCGTTCAAGCAAGTTATAGTAAAGGGCGGCCGGCCTAGAGGTCGAACTTACGCCCATGACCACATTCCTGTCGATGGGGAGCCCGAGCTGTAGTGTAACATCTTATAGAGTGATGGTGCACTTGCTACACGACAAATGAAATGTGTGGGTCTCAGGACGCCATCATTCAACCAAAGCAGATATTAAGTCATATCGCAAATCAAAGGTCCAGATCAATGCTACTGATCTGAATCCTGCTACTGATCTGAATCCGACTAACTCCAAGTATAACATGAGGCGTTCATCTGGCATATAGCCTACACTACTCACACGACCCCTCAATGCGCGGTACGGGCCCTGATATTATTAAATTATAGAAATAGTTAATATAATCTAATTTAATTCTGTAAATGACGTGAGTAACAAATAACAATTTTATTAACATCTCATTAATAGTACTTGATATGTGATTATCATTATTAATCAAAGAACTTATTTGTTGCAAATCTGTAATTAAAAAAAAAAGAATTCATTTAGTTTGTTGCAAAAAACACAATAAATAATTTGGATTTGAGTAACAAAAAAAAACCAAAGTAAATACGTGAGTAACAAAAAACACAGTAAAACCAAAATAAAAAAATATCTCATAAATTCTCATATTTTACCTACATAAAAAAAATTGTGTTAGTTTACAATAATAATATAATTAAAATAAACATAAACTATCTAAACAAAAAAAAACATACGAAAATCGACAAAAAAAAATAGAAACATACTTGTTTAGTTTCTTTCAAACAACCTATAAAATTATATAAAAATAAATTTAATCAACATTTGAATAAATAAAATAAATAATCAAATAAATCAAAAATAAATAAAATTACATTATAACAAATCACAATACACATTAAACTAAACAAATAATTTATAACCTAATCATAAATTACTAACAAAATAGCTTTAAAATAATTTAAAAAACACAAATAATTACATTTATAAAAAATCACAATAAACACTAAACTAAACACAAACAATTTATAATCTAATCATAGATTACTAACAAAATAACTTTAAAATAACTAAAAAAATTTACATTCGTAAAAAATCACAATAAACACTAAACTAAACCCAAACAATTTATAACCTAATCATAAATTACTAACAAAATAACTTTCAAATAATTTAAAAAAACAAAAAATTTTACATCTATAGAAAATCACAATAAACATTAAACTAAGCACAAACAATTTATAACCTAACCATAAATTACTAACAAAATGACTTTAAAATAATTAAAAAAATACAAAAAAAAATACATTCATAAAAAAACACAAAACACTAAACTAAACACAAACAATTTATAACCTGATAATAAATTACTAACAAAATAACTATAAAATAATTTTTTTAAAAAATTTACATTCATATATAAAAATCACAAAAGACTAAACTAGACACAAACAATTTATAGCCTGATCATAAGTTACTAACAAAATAACTATAAAATAATTTAAAAAAAACAAAAAAAAATTACATTCATAAAAAATCACAAAACACTAAACTAAATACAAACAATTTATAACCTAATCATAAATTACTAACAAAATAACTATAAAATAAAACAAAAAAATATTTAAATTCATAAAAAATCACAAAATACTAAACTAAACACAAACAATTTATAACCTAATCATAAATTACTAAAAAACATAACAATAAAATAATTTAAAAAAACAAAAAAAATTACATTCATAGAAAATCACAAAATACTAAACTAAACACAAACAATTTATAAAGTAATCATAAATTACTAACAAAATAACTTTCAAATAATTTAAAAAAACAAAAAAATATTACATTCATAAAGAATCACAAAATACTAAACTAAACACAAACAATTTATAATAATTAATAACAAAAAAACATAACAAAATAACTAATCTCTTTAAATTAAAAAAAACATTAATTACTAAAATACATACATTTTAGGGGAAATTACAAATAAAAGCCCCTTTATTTTCAAAATTACCGAAATGGGCTAGGTCCTAAATTAATTACCGGAATGGGCCAATTTCACCCAAAACACGTTCACGTCAGCGCGTTGTTAGGGGATAAAGCAGGAAAACACTTCCTCAAGGACGTGTTTTTTGTCCACGTGGACAAAGTGCTTCCTTGAGGAAGCGTTTTTCATGTTTTTTAGGGTTAGGATTTTCTACAATTAGGGTTAGGGTTTTTAGATTTTATGGTTTTAAGAAAAAAATTAAATAAATAAGGGTTTAGGGTTTAGGATTTCTTAATTAAATTAATTATAAATTTTAAAAAATTAGATTAGGTTTTAGTGTTTATGGTTTTTAAGGAAAAAATCAAATAAATTAAGGTTTAGGGTTACTTGAGTAAATTAATTATAATTTTTTTAAAAAAATAGATTAGGGTTTAGTGTTTAGATTTTTAAGAAAAAAATCAAATAAATAAGGATTTAGGGTTTCTTAAGTAAATTAATTATAAAATTTTTAAAAAAATAGATTAGGGTTTAATTTAGGGGTTTTAAGAAAAAAATCAAATAAATTAGGGTTTGGGTTACTTGAGTAAATTAATTATAAACTTTAAAAAAATTAAATTACGGTTTAAGGTTTAAGATTTTTAAAGAAAAAATCAAATAAATAAGGGTTTAGGGTTTCTTGAGTAAATTAATTATAAAATTTTAAAAAAATTAGATTAGGGTTTAGTGTTTAGGGGTTTTAATGAAAAAATCAAATAAATTAGGGTTTGGGTGACTTGAGTAAATTAATTATAAACTTTAAAAAAATTAAATTACGGTTTAAGGTTTAAGATTTTTAAAGAAAAAATCAAATAAATTAGGGTTTAGGATTTAGGGTTACTTAATTAAATTATTTGTTAATTTAAAAAAGCTCTCACGTGAACGCTCTTTTGCTACAGTAGTTCTCTCCAAAATAATTTTAAGAAGACGTTTCTGAGTAAATAGTGTCAAAAGCACTTCAAGCAGGATGCATTGTCAGCAAAAGTACTGAAAGAAGCTCCCACGTGGACGCTCTTTTGCTACAGTAATTTCTGAAAAAATAATTTTGAAAAGATGTTTATGAGCAAATAGTATCAAAAGCGCTTCAAGCAGGATGCAATGTCAGCAAAAGTATTGAAAGAAGCTCCCACGTGGACGCTTTTTTGCTACAGTAGTTCCTATTTGGCCAGAGGCTATAAATGAGCAAATTTTTTTTCTTAGGTTGCATAAGTTACAAGAAAAAAAATTAGAGAGGCTAAGAAGGATAAAAATTGAAGATGAGTGAACGTATTAGTGCTATTATTTACTATGATGGTGAGGTTCGTCACATCGAGAATGATGTTATTTTTTTTTATCGGAGATTACAGTGCGACTGGTTTTTAACCATAACATAGATTTGACAGAACCTCGTAAAAGAATTAGGCGTAAAATATTCGGAACGATGCCAATGAAAGTTTTGTCTATTAGGTATTGATTTTGTGCTTTTGTTGATCTGGTGACATATGACTCGTTCGACATCAAAGGTGCTCGTAGCTTGGAGGAAATTGTGCAGACTCATCTCGCTAGTAAAGCACCCTATATTGAGTTATATGTACAATTTACATCGCCAAATGATGCATTTGCAACTGCTGTTCGAGAGGAATACACGACTCCTGCTCGACACTCCGTTAGTGGGTTACAAAACATGGAACCGCCCATGTAAAAGAGCGTCCACGTGGGAGATTTTTTAAATTAACAAATAATTTAATTAACCCTAAATCCCAAACCGTAATTTATTTTATTTTTTCTTTAAAAACCCTAAACACTAAACCCTATCTAATTTTTTTTAAAATTTATAATTAATTTACTCAAGTAATCTTAAACCCTAATTTATTTGATTTTTCCTTAAAAACCATAAACACTAAACCCTAATCTAATTTTTAAAAATTTATAATTAATTTAATTGAGAAATCCCAAACCCTTATTTAATTTTTCCTTAAAACCCTAAAATCTAAAAACCCCAAAACTTCAAAACCCTAACCCTAAAAAAAGGGGGGAAAACACTTCTTCAAGGAAGCGCTTTGTCTACGTGGACACAAAATGTGCCCTCAAGGATGCATTTTCTATCCACGTGGACGAAGCGCTTCCTTAAGGAAGCGTTTTCCTGCTTTATCCCCTGACAACGCGCTGACGTGGACGTGTTTTGGGGGAAATTAGCCCATTCCGGTAATTAATTTAGGACTTGATCTATTTCGGTAATTTTAAAAATAAAAAGACTTTTATTGGTAATTTCCCCAAACATCTCAATGCATATATAAAACAAACAAGAAAAAAAAAAAGAGATTTCTCAAAGTAATTTTAAACACACTAATTTAAATGCAAGTCAACATTACTATCATATGCATGCATATAAATCACAATGCGCGTCTATCTCAAGTTCAAATATATATATTGTAATAGAAAAAAAACATAAGAACATATGATATTACACATAAATAATTACTTAATTATCTTTTATGAAAGATCATACATAATATTTAGTATGGAAAAGAAACAAATTCTTTAAAAAAAATAAAATTCTTTTCCGCGTAACGGTTCTTTTAACACAATTCTTTTTAAATTAACAAAATTTTAATATTTGTCTCCCTCTTATTCTTTTTATAGCATTTACATATATATATATTACATTCCGTCTCCTATATAATACTAATTAAAATTTTATTAAAACATAATAATTTTATTATAAATGCTTAAAGGCTCAAGACCGTAATTTCCCATAAAAGAGAGATGATCAATAGATATCATATTTGCAAACATTATTTATTAAAAAATTTAAACAAAATTTTGAATTTAAAATCTCATAACCATTTGACCAAATTTTGCTGCGCATTTAAAAATATATATATTAAAAATTTAAAACCTATCGACACTTTAAAACAAGTTCATGCATTCACTTAATAATCATCATATAATAATTATTAAAATGTATGAAAATCACGTAATAATTTATTTCATGCATAATTATATCACACTTAATAAATGGATATCATATATAACATGTGAATAAATAATTTGTGATATAATAATTTTACCGTTTCGTTTATCTTCAGTGTAGTGTGATCGACAACTTCGAATAAAAAAGATATTTTGATATCTGCATAATTAAAAAAAGAATATCACTCAATAAATTAAACATAGTTCAACATTGCATTATAATAATCACTTTAATATACTACACACACCAAAATATATAATTTACATACCTTAAACGTATCAACTTCGAATTTCAGATAACACCAAATAAAACCAACCTAACAAACTAATAAATTAATAAATTAATAAATAAAACATTGTAATCGACTAACTATTTCTTCTAAGCATGCGGGGACCAAACCAAAAGCCCACCCCCCTTTTATACTAGAACCGTGGGAGAGGAAGCTCCAAAAATTCGAATTTTTTTTTTAAAAACTGAAACAGGCTAAAAAAAACTGACTTGTCACATCACTGACGCCACTGACGCAGCTGACGTGATGTGACCGGTCAGTCACGATTTCCCATCTTTAATTTTTGGTCCTTATTTTTCCGATTTTTTCAAAGAATAGCTCAACAATTTTTATTTTTTTGCGTAAATGACCCTTCTTTTTTCTTTCTTCCACCTCACTCCCTCTGCCGCTTTCTTTTTCTTTTCTTTCTCATTCACCTTTTCCCCACTTTTTGTTTTTGTTTTTCTCATCTTTCCTTTTTTTTATTCTATTTAAAATTCCCCCTAATCTTTATTTTTTCACCCTTGTACTCCCAATTCCTTTTTTCCTCCATTTTTAATTATATCATTCATTTTATTTATAATTTTGAATTTATTATATCGAATTAAATAACTATTTACTATAGCAAAAATAATTTAAATAGAAATTATTTTACATAGGAAAAATATCAAATAACTATTAATTTTTTTTAAAGCTTCTTTTCTCTATTTACAATTCCGGGCAAATGACCAAAAAAACTATTTTTTTTCAAAAATTACTGAAATAGGCCAATTATCTAATTATTTACCGGAATAGTCTATTTTCCGCGAAATCGCGTCTACGTCAGCATGATGTCAGGGTACGCGCCAGGAAATCGCGTCCACGTAAGCGCGATTTGCTGACGTGGCATCAGTTTATGTTTTTTAGCTTGAAAAACTTAGAAAGGCCATAACTTTTGGCTCGGTTGTCTGATTGAGACGAATTTTTTTTTGATTTCGAATAACTTTTCGAGATTTAAGCGCTGACAAACAGCCGAAGGTGGTTTTCCGCAATTTTCGTCGAAAAAGATCCTTTTTTTGCCCCTAAATTCTGATTTTTTCGGTTTAAAATTGAATTTTGAAACATTCAAATCATTATTTTCCTTATTTATTTGGAGTAAACACCGGATTTTTTTACAGAATTGTTGTATTATTTTTTTTGATTTGACACGTGTAAGGAATAATTCCGATAAATTGTTAGAACGTAGGTAATATAATTAAGATAATAACAGTATTTTAAGAATATCTCAATTAATTAGTTTAGTTGGTTAATATGCTTGCTCTTTTCCTTTAGTACTTTGGTTCAAATCTTGTTGGAAACAATTTTGAATCTTTTTTGTACTTGTTGCTATTGATGTAATATAGAAGAGTTAATTGATTCAAAAAAAAAAGTTTCCAACAAGATTTGAACCAAGGTACTAAAAGAAATGAGCAAACATATTAACCAACTAAGCTAAACTAATTAATTAATATATTATTAAAATACTGTTATTATCTTAATTATATTACCTACGTTTTAACAATTTATCAGACCTATTCCATACACGTGTCAAATCAGAAAAAATAATACAACAATTCTGTAAAAAAAATCCGGTGTTTACTCCAAATAAATAAGGAAAATAATGATTTGAATGTTTCAAAATTCAATTTTAAACCGAAAAAATCGAAATTTAGGGGCAAAAAAAAATTCTTTTCGATGAAAACTGCGGCAAACTGCCTTCGGCTGTTTGTCAGCGCGTAGATCTCGAAAAGTTATTCGAAATAAAAAAAATCGTCTCAATCGGACAACCGAGCCAAAAGTTATGGCCTTTCAAAGTTTTCCAAGCTAAAAAACATAAACTGATGCCACATCAGCAAATCGCGTCTTAGAGGGCGCGATTTGTGTCCACGTCAGCAAATCGCGCTTACGTGGACGCGATTTCCTGGCGCGTACCCTGACATCGCGCTGACGTGGACCCAATTTCGCGAAAAATGGACTATTCCAGTAAATAATTAGATAATTGGCCTATTTCAGTGATTTTTGAAAAAAAAAAGATTTTTTTTGGTCATTTGCCCTACAATCCCACTATTTATTTTTCTATTTTTAAGTTACACCCCTTATTAAACGATTAAGTCATATTGCAGAAATAATTTAAATAAAAATTATTTTATAGTGACAACATTTCAAATAATTATTAATTTACAAAACCAATATTTTAAAAAATAAAGTTTCACATTGTCAACATTACAAAATGATTTTAAATAACTTACTTTAATATGTGATTTACATTTTCTTACATTTTAAAAAAAAGGAAGACTAAAAATTGAAACATAAAAAATACAAGGGAACATAAACGATGAACTAAATTTTGTTAAAGACCGACAGCATTGCGTCTTACAAAATGACCATGTTTAATGATAAAACGAGCAAATTTCTCAATACTAATAAAACAGAAATAAACGATTAATTTAATTTTGTTCAAGACTGACAATATTGTGTCTTACAAACTGAAAAAGCTCATGTTTAATGACAACACGAGCAAGTTCTTCAAGCAAGTTTCTCAATACTAATATTTGCAGCTCAGATGCAGCTGACCAAGATAATCTCACCCGTAATATTATTCAACTGGGATTCTATCGAGACCTTCAAACATCTCCTGACCCAGAGAATCCTAATAATACCACCCGTTGGCTGTATAACCAATTTGAACTAGTTATGACCTTACCACAACCAACGAAAAGACCTACATAACCACTTTGAACCCATTGCCTAATAAATCACTAGAAACTGATACCCCTATTTTTACTTGAAACTGCCACATCATATAAAATTAAAGAATCAAATCTACACTCTCGAAAAGGACTACTAAATCTTTTGATGTTCAAGCTCTACCGGATCACTGTTAAATAAAACATACCTTTAAATTATAAATTTTTTTAAATCAACATAAACATAAAAAATATCGGTCTTGATCTCCCTCCCCTTCATCCTTCAACATAATAAAATTCTAAAACATATATATATTCACCTTATACTGATCTTTTATCGGAGATGAGTATATATAGTCTTTTGGTGACGCCAATGATCCTGACACCACCAAAAAATTCAAACTTTTAGACATTGGTGACGCAAATGACATTGGCACCACCAAATAAAAAACTATTTTTTTAAAAAGAACCTGACATTAGTCACGCCAATTACATTAACATCGTAAAAAAAAACTAATTTTCTTAATGTCACGCTATTGACATTGATACCATCAAATAAAAAATTATTTAAAAAAAACCGGACATTGATCATGCCAATTACATTGGCACCACTAAAAAATTTTAAATCTTTTAGGGTCACGCGAATTACATCAACACAACCAAATAAAAATTATTTTTTTAAAAAAATCCTAAACTCTATTGCCACCATAGAAAAAAAATCAATTTTTTTTAGTATCAGGCGAATTACATTCGCACCATAAAAAATTGTACGGTAGAGTTGAACCAAAGGAATTCAATTTTTTTCATGCAAAATTTTAGTGCTACCAATAAGTAATGGACCGGTTTCTAGATTACTGCGAAATGGGGTTTGCAGGACTTTGGGAATTCTTCAACTTCTTAAAAATACGTGTAGGAAGAAGTTTTGAGGAGAATGGCAGAACCTCATTACGAATTTACAAATCCAGGCCAGGGAGATGATTGATGGGGGAGGATCGGGTTTTCGTTTTCTTTGCCTAATAGATTCATATATCTTAGGGACCTTTAGTCTCATTTCAGCATGCATGGATGTTATGAACTGTTGGAACAACCATATGGAAGTATTTTCCGTTGTCTAGGTTTCTAACTGGGGACTTAGGATCATCAGATTATGTCAACTTTTTTTTCCTTTAATTTATTGGTGCCCAAATGTTATAAACTTGATGAATGGTAGCAAATCAGACTTAACCCGAGCTGATCTTAAGGCAATCCCCTCATGGAGTTAGGCTATTTTGGTTTGTTTTACCATACTATTGCACCACGGAAACTCTCCTGCCTTTTGTAGGAAAAGTGATCAGCTGGGGTTTGATGTCTCAGATTCAGACCCATTCATTAGGTTGAGACATGTCCACAGTCCACAGTCCACAACCACAAGCCCATGGTTTCCATGTTACCCCTAAGATTCAACCAGCCCACATATAGGATCTTGGTTTGAAAGTTGAAACTAGACAATTGTCCCGCATCAGCTGGGAATACAACAATAAAATCTCTTAAATACAAGAAAAGAACCATGGTACTTATATATTCGGGAAATCCGATGAAATTAGAATGATACAAAAAGGATTAGCATGCGCAAGACACACAAATTGAGAAATGATACATATTTTTTTTCTGTATTTTCCCCGACTTTCTTTCTATCTATTTGTATGTTTTATTTGCATTTTTGTGCTTAGTTTACTGCTCTTGTTTACGGGTTTTGCTCACTTCAGATTGCAATTTAGAGTGTTTTTCTGGGTTTGGGCTGTTGTACTCTCTTGAACTATGAATAGCTTAATATCCACTATTCAGATTTTAGATAGTTTTTGCTGTCTGAGTTTGCTGATCTTTCCTTGAATTTTTGTTGCTCTGTTTCTGTTTCTATTTCTTTTTTTCTTTCTTTGCATTTTGGTGCTTAGTATGATGTTAATGTTCAAGGCTTTTGAGTGTCAGTTTGAAACCATTCAAGGATCCCACACTGCTCGGGAAGAGTACAGTAAAAACTTTTATATAACAAAAACCAGCATAGATACATTTTCCCTTCGGGGACATCCGATAAAATTGGAACGATACAGAGAAGATTAGCATGGCCCCTGCGCAAGGATGACACGCACAAATCGAGAAATGGTCCAAATTTTTTTCTTTGACTTCTCTGTTGCCCATCTCTTCCCCAGTTTTCTTTGCATTTCTATGCGGTCTATATTTCTTATGTTAAAGACATTTTGAGGACCCATTTTCTATCTTAATTACCTTTTTGGCTTTTGTTCTCATCTTCCTAATTTCAACTCTGGTAATTTTGCAGGAGTAAGTTTAACATGCTTTACTGCAAGATATGTATTAAGCTAGTGTTAGACCAATTTAAGTAGGAAATATAGAAGCTTTGAGCTTCATATATTGCGAAAAGAAAAAAGAAATGCAGCCCTACTGAATAACTGATAAACTGCTCATGGTAGTTTAAATTTAGCTCGCTTGGATGATTGATCTTTTTATAATTCACAGTTAGTCAATTCTGTGTTTTATGGCAATTCTTTTATTATATTCTTTATTTCATTTTGCTGAATAATGTCTTTTTTGCACTGGCCAACTGTTGTCATGTTTTTGCTAAATAACTTTGCGTAAAGCTACAATAATACCAAGTTGTGCACTCAAAGATCAACAAGCCATGTTAGGTCATAGTTCAAACAACTATATGTTGCATCTTTTGCTTGCTCTAAATTTGCATTATTTGAGTGTTGATGGAAACTGGGAAGTGAGAAGTAGCCTGTATGAGCAAGTCCTCCTGCAGCTGAAAGGGTCCCACAAGCACAAGCCAAGGTTTTGTGCACTCCAAGGCTCAACCAGCCATGTGTCAAATCATAGTTTAAACCAAATTGCTAGGAAGTAGGAACAGAAAGACGAAGCTTTATATACAAGAAAGCAACCTACAAAAAAACTTCGGAACATCCGATAAAATTGGAACAATATAGAGAACACCATCATGGCTCCTGCGCAAGGATAATATGCACAAATGGAGAAATGGTCCAAAATTTTTTCCCTGAATTTTTTCTGGGTTTAGTGTGCTTTTCTGGGTTTAACCTCTTCTACTCTGCTGAACTATGAATACCTCAATTCATTGTTCATATTTTAGATAGCTTTTGGTGTTTAGAGTTGTCTGATGAATTTTTGCAGGTCTGTTCCATAGTTTTCTTCGCATTTGTGTGCTTAATTGGCTTTTGTGCCATTCAACTAGCCCATCTGTTTTTGGGTCACTTTTACTCTTCTGAACATTAACTAGCTCAACATTCATTATTTAAAGAGACTTGAGATAGTTTTTACTGTGACAGTTCGCTGAATTAGTTGTAGGGAGTAGTACATTACAAAGTTAAAATGTATTCATATGGAATCTATTTAAAATAGATTGAAAGAATCAACTGATCAAAGATTGGGAATTTTTGGTTGTGACAAACAAAACTAATCTTTTCATAATCAAATTAAAGGGTGCTGGCTGGTTTGCTTTCTATATTAATCGGATTTGGGTGAGTTTCTCATATGATATAGATGTGTGTTTTATAGGTTTCTTTTTAATGTATTTTCATATGTTTCGAGGTACATATTGGAATATGTATCATATAAATATTTAAATTAAAAATATATAAGTACTAAAGTTATCGGCTTGATTTTACCCTTTGACTTGAAAATTAGTAAATTACTACTACAATGAGAATTTTGTTCGAAGAACAGTACGTGTGTGTTTTCAGAAATATGCAAACATCTCATCGGATCCGAATGGTAAAAGAGAAATCGAGTTCGAAAGTTTATTTTATTACTTGAAATATATTCTGTTGTCACTTACTGTCACCGTCACCGACAACCATCACAGTTTCTCCTGCAAAAAACAAAACCCCCAAAAAAAAAACAACCTTTTGACCTCAGTTAATATAATTTATTAGGGGTTTTACTTCAAAATAATTTGAAGAAGAAACAAAAAGTATCGGTGGATTTGGGGCGAGGTCTTTGATCACATAAATAATTCCTTGAAAACTAAAAATAAGAGGGGTTAATTAATAAAATTAGTGTAACTCGAATCCAAGTCATATTTAGGACGATGAATATCTTGTTCATTAAGTCAACACATAGAATTTATGTGATTGTATATTTTATTTCCTTACTTTTGTGATTTACTATGTATTCTTAAAACATTTGTTGCAACAACTAACTAATGCCTTGTCCTTTATTCTTTCTGCCCTCATCATTTAATATGAGGCATGGTTGATTGTTGGTTGTAAGGTTAGCATGAATGATATATTGCAAGCAATTCTTGGAGAAATGTTTTGAGTGCTGAGTATTTCAAGCAGGATAAATTTAGTGGGAGAGAAATATTGTAAAAGGAGGAAGAAAAAGAAAATTAAGTTCAATTAATCTTTTTGCCACATATTGCGGTTTGATTCGTCCAAAATGCCTCGTGTGTTTTTTTCGTTTTAACAGAGTTATAGTCCAGAGGCCATAAGTGACGGGGTAAAACGTTAAGAACTATTCATGACAGAAAGGAAACATTGAAGGCCAATTTGGTAATTAAGGTATAGTTCAAACTTCAAAGGCTTATAACCCAAAGGAGAAAGCCATATAAAGGAAAATCAGTGGTGACCACTGATGTTTATAACCAATAACTCGAACTTAGCAATGATAATTGAAAGTCAAAAGCTACAATCCTATAGAGGAAATGTAATGTCTTGGAAGCTAACAACCATGACAAGTGAAGAAGCAAGAAAAGATGGAATGAATGGAAGAAAGTATGCAAAAGAACCACAATTTCCTCTGCAAAATTTAGTTGGAGTAACAAAAAACAAAAATGCATTGCGCAACATGGAGATAGCATTGATGTCGATGTTCAAGAAAAAACCGCTTCCTACAAGGAGTATGTCTCGACGCATTTTAGTTGTCTATTGTAAGTGTAAACTTTTCCAGTTGATATCTTTGCTGTGATTGTAGTTCCTCTATAATGTAATCTTTTGACAGAGTTTTCTTCCCGTCGATCAAAGCCCAAATTCCTCGAGATCACCTTCACCCCATCGCGTGCGTTCACACAGCCGTTGGCCCATTTATCCCGGGGAAGAGCGGGGAGTACGTATAGATCTTACATGGTGCTTTCAACCAGCATTTCAGCTACTGCTGTTGAAAAACTGGTGTAAAGCTGCATATTAGATGCTACTCCTGTACCAACTTTATGTTCTTTACGTAACATTAATTGAGTTCAATAAAGTTCGAATTTAAAGGATTTATAACTCAATTGGATCCCAAATTCTGACTTTTTGGAGGAAGAATTTTGAACTTTTAGAGATTTTTGAAATTCTAACATTTTAAAATGCATCATTTCAGTACTTGTAATTATTTGTTTAGATAAATGATTTTTTATATAAAAAATTCTAAGTGAAAAATTGGCAGTCAACCTTCAAGGCAACAGCTTTACACGTGTCGGCATCTCTTCGGGCACAAACACCATGTCATCAAAAAATAACACAGTTTGGGTTAGGGGCCACTCTAGCTATTGGAAGTAAAGTATAGAGAGCTAATTGGGACATTTTGAAAGTATAAAGGCCACATTAGAATAAACCCTAAAATACAAGGGCCAATGGTGCCTTTAACCGTTAAATTTAAATTGGTGACTGAATTTCAAGTCTAAATTAGCATAATATGGTATATTTTTACCTTTAAGCCGTTTTAAAATTTAATTAGGGAAATAAGCATTTTTAGGAGAGAGAAAGTGAAAGCGTGGGAAAGATCGTCCAGTTGAGCGCGTTTTCCCTCAACGGTAAAATGCAGTGACTTTTTATCGTTGTTACACCAAACGGTAAAAAAATTAAAATCCCAACGATAATATAAATACCCCAAATTTTATTTTTTTTCATTCACATCCTTCTCTCAAACTTTCTCAAGCTTTTTATTCAATATTTATTTATATTTTCATTTAAATTTTTTTAATTATATCTTATTTTAATCTGCTTCGACAACAATCATATTTCCACCACCCAATTAGCAATGGTAAGACGAAATTTAAAATTTTATTTTTTTAATTATGTTAATTTTTTTATAAATCTAAATATTTTTTTATGTTATAAATAGGCAAACGATTGTGAGATGAAGGCGTTCATACATAATACGGGGGAGCCTCCGATCCCAAAAATTCGTGGGTACCTACAAGAGCCTGGATTATTGCATATGTCTTGCATGCAAGGGGGCTGCAAACTCGATCCCACATTAATCAGCGCATTGGTGGAAATATGAAGGCCCGAAAAACATGCTTTTCACATTTCATGTGGCAAGTGTATAATCACACTTAAAGACATATCATTACAGCTTGGTTTGCTGGTGAATGAGTCAGTCATCATGGGATTAGCGGTGGTTCGGGGGAAAGTGGACCTCTGCATGAGAATGTTGGGAAAGGTCCCGAACAGGCTCGTAGGTGGTTGGATATCGATCAATTAGTTGGAGACAAAATTTGATAAGCTTTCCGAAGACGCAACGGAAGAGGTCATACAACAATACGCCCGAACATTCATCATTAGGTTAGTCGGGGGTATTTTAATGCCCGATAAATCTAGAAATTTGGTGCATATAAGGTGGCTTTTACATTTAGCGGACTTCAATGAATGCGCAAAACTAAGTTAAGGATCCGCCATGTTGTTTACGTTATACTGGGAGCTTTGTCAGGCAACACAACTGGATAAGATGTCAATCAGTGGTTGCTTGTTGCTGCTGCAATCATGGGCTTGGTAATGAATACAGTTTCTATGTCCCAAAGTGATCGACCTATACATGTTCTTGTTGGTGACGAGGTAAAGATCATTTATCAATAAATATGTAATTTATGCAGTAAATATTTTTATTTATTATATGTTTTGACTTATAGATCACTTGTACAAGTTGAACCATGGGTCGAGTTACGTGAGACTGCCCGATGAGTTGGAAGACGTTAGGCTAATATTAGATCAACGCTCGAAAATCAAGGACAATTACCTATCCTTTTCAAACTTATATTAATTACGTAATGATTCTTAAAAAAATCCGTACGTAACAATATTTACAATTCTACTTTTTAGTTAGACTAGATGTCGTATGAAGACCCCGAGATCATATCTTGCAAACCATTAGAAATGTTGCTAAATAGGGAGATGTAAGACTCGAAGGTGTCGTTGATAGTGTACGCGACGGTAGAAATGCATGAATCGGACTGGTTTCTACGACAGTTCAGGTATAGGCAACAAATTACATCGCCATCGCAAGACAAGAAAGAATTATACAATGTGGACATGCGGGTGAAGAACGACGAGGATTGGACGGAGAAGCACAATGAACACATCTAGGCTTCGGATCGTAGGATGAAATCCATACCAGCTCGCGAACGATTTTTCTTGGCGGACACGACGGCAGCTGATGATTACTTGACATGGTTTAGAGCCATCGGTAAGTCGTATCTACTATTATTGAAGGTAAAGAGTAGGCAAATTCAGCTAAAAAGGCAACGTCAACCGCCACAACAGTGTAAGAGGGGACGCGGTCGCACGACTTGTTCGTTAATGGCTCCGGCAGAAGATGCACCGCCTGTGGCTATGCAATATCCAGGTCAATTCACTTCATATATTCCTGCTCAATTCACTAACCTCATGTTCTTTTTTCATAAGCACCATTGCATTATGGACCACGGCCACACGTGACCAGTTCTTCTGTTCCCATAGGTACATATTTTGTGGCACCAACATTCCCCGTATACTACATCCCAATATCAATGTCGATATCGATGCTGAACCTCATGTTGGGATAGGTGTCAATGTATGCACTGCCACCAATGACGGTATTGATGCAAACACCCATGCAACAGTCGATGTTGATGGCGATGCTCGAGTCGATATCAAAGTACCCGAGATTTTGGGCACCTTATGGTTACATGCCTATATTGACCCAAACTCCCTGCATATCACTGCTTTACTCGGGTGGCTCATTGTAGCAACCACCGGACATGGGAGTGGTGGATACATGATGGCAGGCGAGGACGACGCAACAATCAACTACGGAGGAAAATGATAACGCTATCGAACCCAAAGAAACGATTTCCCAGGGGGTAGTGCTAGTTATATATTTAGGCGACGATAATAATGAGGAGAAAGCCTATAGGCTAGCACCTCCAGATACACCTCCAAATGCACCTCCGGTTGTACGCAAAAATATTTCACGCGACCGTCATCCACCGCCTTGCAACACACATTCTCTCCAATGACATGATTGAGTGTATTTTTTATTATAAATATTGTGATGTAAATATAAATATATCATAAATAAAAAAACTGAGATTATTCATTCAAGCAATACATTTGTCTTTATTACTATTTATCATGAGTTATGTGTAAGTTAACAATAAATTACAAATTAAACTAAAAGGAATACACGAAGCACACTAATGAATCTGAAATTTGGTAGAAAGTAATATTATCGATGCTGAGACCCCAATGTATCCCTGTACAGAGAACATATTGTCTTCATATGCCTTGGGTTTCTACAATAGTCATATAATTTTTGTTGATCGCCTCTCTCCCGAATATCCGTATTGTTTCTTATCCAGGAAAAATTTAGGTGACCTTTTAGAAGTGATGCAGGTCTTTATTTGACACCAACTCGAACGGTACGATGGACACTGACTGCCACATACTCTTATTTGGGATGAGTGGGAATTCAAAACTTCATATACTATGAATGCATTCTAGTCGGTAGACGTTGTTGATGTAAAGCATGTATTCAATCCGTACGTTCCCATATACGGCAGTTGTATATGTACATAGGAATTGAAGTGCTTGGAATTTCTCACAATCGTAGGTCCCTTTCATTAGGTTCACACGATAGGATGCACCTGACATTTCCTGGTTGGGCCTAGCATGCTCTGTGACTTAAAAATCGAGG
This sequence comes from Gossypium hirsutum, assembly GCF_007990345.1. Lineage (NCBI taxonomy): Eukaryota > Viridiplantae > Streptophyta > Magnoliopsida > Malvales > Malvaceae > Gossypium > Gossypium hirsutum. The sequence goes on from NC_053441.1 coordinate 33,757,570, forward strand.
TTTCGATACGAGTGGCACACATTTTCTCTCGATATACTTCGCTGAATCTCTTTCATCACGTCATCGTAGAATGTACCGCCGCCCATTATTTGTCTAGCATACATCGTCACCCTCTTAAGAAATAAGGTGGCCAGTTGAAAATATGTCTTTTTGACAATCGATATTACTGAAAAATGATACGTCCCTTTCAATACAGAATTGATACACTCGACCAAGTTTAACGTCATGTTCTCATATCGTAGACCTCCGTCGTACGACTACGTCTACTTTTCAAATGGTTTATTTGATACATATGTCGTACCTTAGGCGTTAATGGTGTTTGGGTTGTTCAATATCTAATAGAATTGATGTTGAAAGAGCTCGTAACCTGTCGAGAAATAGCTACCGGTTAGTGCAATAAAATAACCCGGTATGAATATTCGATGTGCAGTGAATACATAGTTTGAACCATAAATCCATGTTGATGACTAGATCTCACTCAATTGTCGAAGGATATTTTTTATGGTACTTAGATCCCATATGTTGTATACAATATCGATAATGAATGCAATCCTAGAGGGCTCTATGACGATCAATTGCCAATAGTATTTTGGTTCTCCTGTCTAGTATGATACATATGTTGCTCTGCGAGAAAATGCGAAGACGTAATCGGCTTAAGAAGAAATCTCAGTCATCTGTCGTTTCTCTAGGAGTTATTGCAAACACTATAGGCAGAATCTTCCAGTTACCATCCTGAGCAATGACAAGCAACAAACACTATTGATACTTATCGTATAGCCAGGTGCCGTCAATTTGAACCATAGGCTTGTAGTGCTGAAATGTCTTTATGCATTGCTCAAAGGTCCAAAAGAATCAGTGGAATACTATTTTCCTAGGGACCAATTGATCATTGTAGTACGCTGAGCGCGTTTCGAGATCAGTTATGGAACCTAGTACGTACCGATCCAATACCTGACACCATTTTCATATATAGTTATATGAACCGTCCCACCCGTGATGCAATTTCTCTATAGCCTTCTATTTTGCAACCTACACTTTGTAGTACATTGGAGTGTACTGGTACGGGATACGTATATTCACAATCAGCACTGGTATTTGAATTTAGGGACTGACCTTCACCATTGGTAGAATAATGTCAGCAATTATATTTGAGTCTAGCCTTAGATGGTCCTGACTTGCACCCGTCACAACAAAGGTATGGGGACCGGAATACTTCTTTGTCATCCATATCTTGATTTTCTTCTGGTAAGACGTCATGATTTTTCACCTACACTTCCTGTCCTCCATTGCATAATTTTTTCAAATTTCTCGAAACCTGACTTTGTGACGTAGTAGTTCACGCCATTCTTGAAGCTATACCACTTTAGTGTAGTAAGGAAAACATCTTTTTCGGGTATTTCATTTCAACTTTCAGTACTTGTATATCACGATATGTGCTTGCATGACCATGTGTTATGTGCGAAAGCCACGAAAAATCTAAAGCAAGCTTAGTCGATAAATCAATATTCGTCATGTAGGGTAGAGGTTCATACATCATGAATCACGCATCTGGATCCGGAGAAGTTTTTGAGGCATCATCGTCAAACTCGCAAGGTTTTGGCTCTGTTGTAACTGGATTCGGTTCAAAAAGTAGTGCCACTTTTGAACCATTCAGACCATACTACCAGATTGGCTTAGGTTCTGACTCTTCCTCTCCCTCGTTTGCGTCTACGACCCTTTTTTTCTCGTGTGCATCTCCTTTCTTATTCATGCTTTCATTCTTACTTTCAAGCACAGTGTTGGACATACCCTTTATGGCCCCCATCGAAAGGAATAGGTCATCGTTTCTCCTGTAACCCATGTGTCCATTAGAATACGCAATAGGTTGATGTCTAGTGTACGTTGATGATCTCCCGTTATAACTACTTTCACCCCATAACATCGACCCAGTGCTGAAGTTGAAATCAAACGCACTAATTGAATGTCGAGCCTGAGTTTTTAGATTTTAGTTATGCTGATATCTCGACTAGTACTGACATCTAAAGTTTAGATCAATGCCAGAGATCAATGAGTGTCTGTCTATAGATGTTTTGGGAACACCGTAGTAGCTGTTTTGGAGCAAACAAGAAAATCCACCGCACAACCGTGTAGTAGGACTTTCTACTTCGGCTTCGGTACTCGTATTCATCGCAACGGTAGTTAGAGATAGGTTAGATCTATCAGCATTCGCGAACTCGACGTACAACTCAATAACAATATTTTTGCTTGAGATGTGCGATGATATGACCGTATCAAGATGCGTGTCGTTAATCACATCGAATAACAGAAGCAAGAAATCTGTATTGTAACCTCGTAATTCTTCCTCGAGTTGACCCATCGACTTTTCTTCTGATTATGGTCCGTAGCTCACGTATTTGAATGGTGTTATTGAATGCAAATTTCATGGGCTTCACTCCTACAAACACCACTTCAACATTTGTATTACAGATTTGACTATCGTAGTATATAACAGATTTCACTCATCGACTCATTTCAATATCGGTCATGAATTGGATAAACAAATGCAAAAAAAAAGTAGAGAGTTGTCCAAAGGAATACACACAACTCTTACCCGTGATGTAAGGTTCTTCTATTTGATATTAACTTGATGCTTGTCTATGTTATGAAAATTACGCCACTTTATAAGAAAATTATGTAGGGAGAAAGAGAATACGTGCTTTGAATTTCGTTTACGAATGCACACGTTCATTGCATATTTTATGGTGCAAATAAAATTTTAGAATGCGTTCAGAAGTCATATAATTTCATCACGCCTATGCTTCCGAGAGATTTTGCATTGCATAATGTGTTTTACAGAGATCTAAAAAGGTACTTTCACTCTCAGAAGACAGGAAATTTGTTAGAGAAAAAGCTCGCCCACCTGAGAGAGATTCCATGTTGACATGGCAGGAAAGCTCCCCCAGCTGGGCGAGTTTTCTCTAACAAATTTCCTATTCTTCGGAGTGAAAAGTGATGCGTACTCGTATTTGTGAATTCAATTACAAGATGCTAAATTTCTTGATCATCTAATTTTAGTATCGTTTTAAGTTGGTATTCAAAGTGAAATTATGAGTAATGGAAAATAGGTTGAATAAAAATATCAAAGAAGGTTTTGGAATGATGACTTGCACGAATCAAACACTTAGAAAAGTACCATCGATATAAATGATCGTAACTCAATTTTTATAAAATGAAATAACAAAAAAATCTTTGAGGAAGAAGTAAACTGTGACCCACTATTTAGCAAAATAGGAACCAACGGTATGTTAGAACATCACACTTCAGAAAATAAGGAAATAATGAAAGTGATAAGTTTAAAAAGAAAGGGCTTGACGCCATAAGGAGAACCTTGATAAGTCCAAGTAAGTTAGACCAAGAACAAAGAGATAGAATTCTCACACAAAACTCAAAAATATTGATTAGCCATTCAAAGTTCTGTTTACAGGATATTTTTAGGCACTTTTGTGACTATTCAAATGCTTATGTGAGACTTTTCATATTCGACCATTAACTAGTGTTATTACAAGCACTAATTTCATTTTTAACTCTTGTAAGGAAGCCAATAAGTCATGTCTCTTCATTGGAATATGATGTAGTTGAAAAGGCATGTTGATTCTTTTTATTGAAGACTTAATGTATCCTTAATGTGTTTAATTGATGCCCCTTCAGCTCCCTTGAACCAAATTATAAAAGCTTGTGCAACATCCTCTTAAATGGTACTATGGTGAAGGTCTATGACTCCAAAAACGTTCATAGTTGAAGAGTCTCCTTTGGTCCATTAAACAACCTCCTTAATGTTCTTTAAAAAGCTTTGAAACCATCCAACTTGATGAGTCTTTAATCATATGAAAAGTCACCTGTAAAAATAGATATTTAAGATTAAACAATAACTTAAAACACTCATAAAAATAACATATTTAATAACACTCATGCACATAAATTAAATGAACATGCAACTTAAACCATACTTGAAGTAAATTAACAAATGAAATAATTTAATGCATGACTTATTAAATATGAAAAAAAACATAATGCAAGTCTTAAAGGATGCTAATGTATTAATGTAAAGCGTTAACTAAAGACACATTCAATAAATAAGAAAAATAATGCACATTTTAAAAGATGTAGATGTATTAATGCAAAACATTAAATAAAGATGCATTTAACAAACAAAACACATAATGAAGCAGATCATTAATCAAAGATGCATTTAACAAACAAAACACATAATTAAAAATTGAAGAGTTTATTCAAGCTAATCAAATTGTCACATGCAACACATTGCATGAAATTAGATCGTTATCTTAAGTCCAATAGAAATTGGATTTCTCATGCTCGGCCCAAACTTGCTGAATCAACCCTAACATCACCTCTTTGAGCTTCTTGGATCTAGCCTGAGTCATAGGCCCAACGGGAATTTCAATTGGATTTCTTCTTGAATTCTCCTCATCTTTCAACCCGATTGGTATTGACATGGACGACTTTGATTTTGTTCCAATCGATTCTTTATCAGAAGCTCCCATGCATGTATCAAAAAGCCTGACGCTTCAAAAAATTTAGACACTTTCAACACGTTTAGAATATGTTCATCACTCTTGCAATATGCTTTCAAGGTTTTTCTTTACAAACAGACCCTTCCCTGCAGCTATAAAATGGCTTACACACATCAAGCTTCATCATCCCTCAGTCATAAAATTTCTTCCCAATCCTCTCCATTCATCCACTATAAATCATTTCCCGGTCTTAAAAATTTCGGTCGCTAAAAATATTTGGTTTACATTCAAGGTATTCTTGAGTCATCGATGATGCGATATCACTCTGAGCTACACATATTTCATATATCATGTCGAGATGGGATCATTGCCTCTGAAGCCTATCCTAGGGAAGTTGGTTATTGGTTTACTTTTTACGGTCAATGGTGGAAGTCGGTGTGGAGGTCTCAATCGATGAATATTATGAGGTAATGGATCAGGGTATAACGAGGGAGCCATTTGATGGTCGTCACGTGGCCACGAGCTCAATCTATTCGGATACCTGAAAATGATATCTTATAAATACCATACAGAAGTTTAAGGGCATATTCATATGGAAAAACTCAGGGGCTTCCCGCTATAATCAATGTACCTTTTTTTTTCCATTTCCAAGTAACCGGTACCTTTAACCTTCTTTCTTATTCTAATGTCGGCATCGTCATAGACGTAAGAGGACTCTTAGGCAGGAAGCGGCTGTTGCGATGCAGTAAATGTGCTGCTCCTTTTGGGGCAACGACAGTTGTTGTTTTTAAACAACCCATTAATAACTATAACCATTGTCACGTTAACCCGAGTTTGACCTCTACTGTGTCGAAACATCCACTCTTCACTTGAGAGTCCTCTTGTGTCCATCTTGGTGTTAGCCTTCGGAAAGGTTACAACAGAAATCCCTAGAGTTTTATCGTATGATTATGACCTCAATCTTATGTATGGTATTTATAAGGCATCATTTGCGGGTATCCAAAATGCTTGACCTCCTGACCGCGTAACACTGTCACTCGAGTCCTGGTTATACTCGAATCCGTGACTACATCACAGCCGCTGACTAGGACCTCCACCTAGACTTCCACCACTGGTCATATCAAGCATTATTACTTCGAAATCAGATTTTCCCAGGATGGGTTCCTCAGTTGATGGTCTTATCTCGCCATTAGACCTACCCATGGGTCGGGCTGGCCCACTCGAAAAGTAGGAGGGTTTGGGTAAAAATATAGTCCCAAAAAGGGCTTGGGCAAAAAAAATAAGGCCCGTTTAGAAAACGGGTTGGGCATCGAGTAATGCTTTTTTGGCCCAAACCCGGCCCAAACCAAATATACAAAAAAAAGTTGTTTTTTTTTTGTTTTCTTGCTGTTTTTTTATTTTCTTGTTTTTTTTTCACTATTTTACTACCATTTCACAATTATGTTGTTACTATTTTGTTGTTATTATTTGAATATTGTATAAATATTGTTTTATTGTTAATTTTGTTACTATTTTAGAGGCATTTGCTTGCTAAGTTGCACATATCTTAGTGTTATTAAAGTATACATATTTTTTAATTTATTTTCAATTTTTTAGGAAACATTTATTTTAATGTTTTTAGTATTTTTGATGTATTATATATATATTTTTAAAAATTATATAAAAAATTAATACGGGCGGGTTGGGTTGGGCTCGAGTTTTAGCATATTTATCCGAGTCGGGCTTTGGAAAAATTTTAGGCTCATTTTTCGGGCTGGGCTAGGCCTAACAAACGAACCTTAAATTTTTTTTGGGCCCGACCCATGGACACCTCTACCCACATATGAAATGTATGTACACCGAGGCGCGTTATCTCATCCTCGACCCCTCAAAACTACTTAAGAACTTTCGTCGTTTCAGTCAAAAACCCTGAACACTTTCAAAATACCCTAAACCCTAAAAATACCAAAAACCCTAAAAAACCAAAAGCCCTAACCCGTGAGAGAGAAAGTGAATGCGTGCCCAGCTGGATGCGCTTTCACTTTCTCCCTCCTAAAAACGGCCTATTTCCCTAATTAAAATTTAAAACGACCTAAAGGCCTAATTAAAAAAAATATATTCTGCTAATTTAGCCGAATTTCAAATAATTCTAATTAAGTCTATTATTATCATTTCAATTGGATTTTTTTTGTTTGTAAGACTTGTCGGGTTTTAATTTTTTTTTCCTTTTATCATTAGTTATTTTTAAAAATATAAATGCAAATAAAATATATTAATACTACTAGTTTTTGAAGTTTGTATTCATGTTGGAATGTATCATACATAAATATTTAAATTTAAAAAATGTGAGTATGAAAGTATGTAAGTTATCAGCTTGTTTTTACCCCGACTTGAAAATTATTACTACCATGAGAATTTTGTTCAAAGAACCTGCAATATGAGTTGATCGCATTGATGCGTGTTTTAGAAATATGCATTGATCGCATCCGATCTGAATGGTAGGAAAGATTTGCTCATAAATCGAGTTCGAACGTTTATTTTACTACTTGAAATATATTCTATTTTCATTAACTGTGAGAACTAGAGAAGCAAAAATCTTAAATTGCATAGCATCCAATGCCAGGAGTTGAAAGTTTAAGCACATAACATATTAAGAATAAGCTGTTGGAGTTATATGCATTACAATTTCATCCACAAATAAATTTACAGTGTGTAACGCAGTTGATATCGACGAAGCCAGTCCTCTCCCTTCTCATAATAATCCACCCTACTGAATGTTTGCTGTTGGAACTGCAAGTTTGCAGCATATGCAGAAGCGCCGCGCCATGCATCAAGAACTGGATCCAATGCTCTTGCCACCTTAATCGGTGACCCACATGGGCGAAGCATCCGGATTCCAGCTTCCAAACGTTCATTTATACCAGGGAAGAGACTGCACCCACCTGTCATAAAGATAGAACTGGTTAACCTATCCTCCAATGCCTCATTCTTACTCGCCAACCTCCTTATTGAGGCCCCTGTCATCTCATCTAAACCTGCTTGATCAATTCCGACCAAGTTGGGGCGGAATAATATTTCCGGACATCGACACCTTTCAACCCCAAGTACAACTTGGAAATCTTCCTTAGTGAGCGGGCGAACACGTGGTACCTCTGTGGTAGCTACCTGTGAAGGTGTTGGTTCCGGTTTAGGGACAAATGTTGGGTCAATTGCCTGCAGAGAGATAGTAATAAACCATTCATCTTACAGAATTATGGAGAAAACCACATATAATTTTATGTGCCAAGGCAAAAAAAACTGACCTGGAGCCTAGAACAAACCCGAGCCAGCTCTGCTTCATCTTCATCGGCTCCATCATCGTCATCATCATTATCTTTGCTCATTAGTTTGTAAAGCTGCCAATCTTCAGCTTTGGCACCAAAGTTATCCTCACCCTTCCCACGATCAAAGGCTGCTGTCGTCAGAAGGCGCATTCTTTCCCTTTGAGCAGCATTCAATCTTTCCCCACGACCAACGCCCCCCGAACTATTCCCATTTGCATGGCCTCCATTTATCTTGAGTCTTTTGCGCTGCTCAACCTTCTCGTACAAGTCTTTGTATTTAGTATGCATCTGTTCTAGATAAAGCTCTGGATTCTCCCTGTTAATAGGCGAAGGGGGGAAAGCAATGAAATAGATGAATTATCCATCAGAAAAGCAAATTAGAATCTGCAGTCAGAAAATCTTTATAAGGTTGAGACATACAAGCGTCTTTCTTCATCTTCCCGGGTTTTCTTTTCACGTTCTAATTCTTCTTCAAAGCGTTTCTGTTTAGCACGCTGCCGTCCCTCGGTCGTTGTTTTAAGAAAAATCTGCCTCTTCTTTTCCTTCAGCTGTCATAATAATAGAGCCAAGAGTAAATACTATCATCAACTTCAGCCAAAAGAAATAAGAAATGACAATAAACCTGACAAAGAACTTTATTTTGAGTAGGCTGTTCATTACAGTCCCCAAGGCCCTAATAAAAAAACCCTTCGTTTACTTTTTCCCATATATCCTGATGGAATACAACTTGTTGACTTGATTGATGTATTTGCCTAACAAAGCCAAAACCCTAAACAGCAATGGATATTAAATATTTGTTATTAAAGGTAGGAGTACCTGCTCGGGCGTAAGCATGTTATCAGGAACGTTGATAAGAGGATACTTATCACTTGTAGAAGAATCTGCCTTCTCCTCATTTTCAGCTTGTTCAACCTTTGATTCACCTTTTGCTTTTCTTAATGACTGTGACACTTTCGTAAGAGTTGATTCTATTTCCTGTTTAGAAACATAATCGGTTTTTGAAAGGAAAGACGAGATTTCTTCCTCTTCAACTTGTGCAAGTTGTTGCAAAAGAAATTCCAATCCATGCAATTGATTTTCGAGTTCATTTATTCTCGAAGACCTCTTCGCTTCAGCCATTTCTCTCAATCTTTGTCCTTGTCTTTCCTTTATAGCAGCCTTTCTTGCAATCTCTTCTTCCGAAGGAGGTTCTTCAATTGGTGGCGGAACCCATGGCAGCTGCCAACACCTGGTTTTATCTTCAGCTTCCTTGCTCCCTTTCTGTTATAATAATAAAACTTTTAGCAGTTCCAAACAGTATAGCAGAAGAAAAAACAAAGCTGAAGCCATTACCTGAAATAATCGAGCTTCTAAAGCATAATCAGGTGCAATATAGCAGTGTTCCATCTTCAAGTCTTCAATCTTTTCCCATGTGAATCTAGCCCTATTACAAGCATAAAAAATCATTATCAGAAGTTCTATGCAAGCAGGTCCAGATTCTTGCAATCCAGCTTAATTTATACTCACATATGATGAGGATACTTAAGTGAAAGAAGTTGCTTCAAATTGTCCGTGACATGATATCCACCGATGTTAGTTCGGCAGCATCCTCTGTTTACAGGCTCCCCATCAACAAACTGAAGTCAAATAAACCACACCATAAATCTGAACTTCAATGCTTGCATCCTGTTAACTGAATCTAATATTTGTTGCCTCGGTCACAATGCTTTACATTTTCAATGATGCTAAAATATAACAAGAATTTTAAGGAAAATTCTATGAAGAAACTAACTTATCATGTTAATTCTCATCATGCCAACTAGCCAGCATGCTCAAAAATTAAATAACGACAACTTTAGCTTTGCAAGTATATGCATTGAGGTAATTTATGAAGGCTGGGAAACAAACCGGAATGACATGAGTTGTGGTAAATCCTGGGCAGATAGCTAGACCGTCTTTCTGACAAATGCCACACTGCTGATTATACTTATAGCTGAATGCAGCATCAACACCAAATGCTGCAATCACAAGGCGAAAAATTTAAACATCATACATATATATGGTGAGAGAGCAAGACCATATATTGCTTAGGTATGAGCCTGATATGTTGTGCAACATAAAAAAGAGTGCTTTATACCTACAGATGGAACACCATAAGTCTCGAAAAGAAGTTCTGCCATTTTACTGCGAGACTGAACTGGGTTGCACACACATTCCGTGATCAGGATAGGATGATCGATCTGTTCTGCCCTCAAATAATAAATGAAATAATAAAGAATAAATTAAATTTATGCATCAAATATAGAAAGTATTGATCGTGAAAATGGAAGCCAATAAAACAATGCAACATAAAGGAAAAATGTGAAAACCAAGTCCATGCCCTAAACATTTTCCGGTATAAGAATGTTCAAAGAAGACACATTTTAAGTTCCCCTAGAAACTACTATCCAATGGCAATTCACATACTGCTAAATTACTCCTAATTGCCAAAAAAAAAAAACAAGAGGCACATTAGATCATTCAAGAGATGAAACTTATCATTGTACCTGAGATTCACATACTGCTAAACTAGTCCTAATTACCAACAAAACCAGAAGAACATTAGATCATTCAAAAGAAGCCATAAACTTATCATGATACCCGAGATCCATTTGCGCCCAACCGATCAAAAGCAAAGTCAAGAATCTGCAAAGACAAGAACAAAAGCATTTCTATTTCAAATTCAGACTCAATTTTGATTTCATTACTTCTCATAATTTCATACAATAGAAAAACATCAATAAGTTAAAATTTTACATACATATTCCATGATTTCAAACTGAAAAACAACATTGCTATCGAAAGCGGAGCGAGGGCCTGAACGGGTGCAATCAAAGTGTTTCAGTAAAGCAGTATCATGGTCACCAACAACTGTCACAGTTTCCCCTGCCAAAAAAAAAAAAGAAAGAGTAAAAGACTCCCCAAAAATTAATTTTTGACCTCAGTTAATATAATATATTAAGGTTTTACTTAAAATAATTAGTCGAAGAAGCAAAAAAATACCGGTGGATTTGTGGCGTGGTCTTTGAACAATGTTACGGAAAATAACCCGTGGCTCAGTCTCTCCTGCCCAACTGAGAAATGGAAAAAAATAATTCAGGGGAAGAAATGTACGTAGATAAAATTATTAAAAACAGAAAGGAAAAAGGTTAGGGTTTTGTTTGGTTAAATTACCCAATACGAAAATAGGAAGCGCCATTATCGATGACAATGGGAGTTGATGAAGGAAATCGATTGTAATCCGTTTGCCTTTGGATTTTCGATATGAATGGCATTTTTCTTAAGGGTTTTTCTTTGGTTTTTGTTTTTAATTCTCTCAGAGTCGAGGGAAAAGGGTTTTTCTGGGAGGAAAGGGAAGAAGACAGTGGAAGCTGGGAAAAAGTAAATCTATAATATTATAATAGGGTAAATTACACCAACAGTCACTCAATTTTAATGTCACTAACAAAACAGTCACTCTACTTTCAATTCAATCACTCAACTTCAAAAAATAACAATTCAGTCACTAATGTTATCGAAAAGTGACAAATCAGTCACCCATTAATATTTTTAGTTACAGGCTTAACGGAAAAGCTGACGTGGCCAGTTAACTTGTCACATTGGACGAGGAGTCGAAGGGTTAAATGTTTAGATGAGTTTTGGGGGAAAAAAAGAAAAGAAAAGATGGATTGGTTTAGGGTAAAAAAAACAAATCGATTGGGATTAAATAGAAGAAAAGAAAATTGGTTGGGATTAACAGGTTTAGGGTTGGAAATCAATTTTAGGGTTCAAGGTTGGACGATTGAAGGATTGGAACTTCTAAGGTAAGGGTAAGAGTGAACAATTGAAGGTTAAAGTATTGGTATTTTGGGTTTCGGGAGAAAAGAAGACAACAAAAGATATCAGTGGTTAGGGTTGACGGCCACAATGGTTAATAGAATAAAAGCAGCCAATGTTGTTGCATATACTGTAACGGGTAAGTTTCTGTATTTAGTTTATGATTTTTTTGGATTTAGGGGGATTTGGGTTTAGGGTTTTTTGGATTTCAAATTTGAAAAATGTTGCATTCATATGGGGTTTATGCACTATGCATGTTTATTGTTTGTATTAAACTGTATGCCAGATTTTAATTTCGTTGGTTATTAAATTGCAAGGCAAGTTTAGATGTTTCTAAAGTTATGGTCTGCCATGTGCATATAGATAGCCTTAGGGTTTAGTGACAAATTAGTTCCCATTTGACAAATAAGTTTTTATTAAATTATTTGAAATTGTGTATGTCATTGGATTATTCAAATATGTTCAAAATATTTTTTAAATGTTGATTCAAATATGGTTATTGTTTGTATCAAACTGAATTGCATGTTTGGATTTTTGTAAACTTATTGTTTGCCATGTGCATACTAATTTCCTTAGGAAAGAGACAAATCAATTCCTATTTGACAAAGAAGTTTTTATTGAATTATTTGAAATTGTGTATGTCATTGAAATATTCAAATATGATTCAAAATATTTTTTAAATGTTGATTGAAATATGATTATTATTTGTATCAAATTGAATTGCAGGTTTGAATTTTTGTAAACTTATTATCTGCCATGTGCATACTAATTGCCTTAAGTAAGAGTCAATTCAATTCCTATTTTTATGACTAAAAGTATCAAGCATTCTTTGGATTCAAATATGAATCAAATTGTATTAAATTAGTTCCTAGTTGTCAATAACAATTTTCTAAATGTTGATTCAAATATGATTATTGTTTATATCAAAGTGTATGACAGGTTTAGGTTTCTTTGGTTATTGTTTGCCATCTGTATGATACTGTTTTGGATTTGTTTGTGTTAAATTGTTTGGTTATTGTACATGACAAATGGATTTCTTTATATTAAATTATTTTTATACTGGTTATTATTTGTCATTGCCTAGGTTGTATTAAAGTGTTTGGTTATTGTCTGCCATATGTATAACAGAAATGGAATTATTTGTATTAAATTATTTGGTTATTGTACTTAACAAAAATGGATTTGTTTGTATTAAATTGTCTTTGTATTGGTTATTGTCTGACATTGCCTAAGTTGTATTAAAGTGTTTGGTTACTATTTGTCACTGCCTTTATTGATGTTAAATTTGTTTAGCAGGTTTAATTGATGATGAATTTAATGATAGTGAAGAAGAAATGTCTGATTTTGATGTATCTGATAGTGAAGTGTCTAATAGGATTAGGATTAATCTAGATGGCTTAAACATGGATGATATAGAAGTAGGGGAATTGTGTGATAGTGATGATTCTAAGAGGTTAAATAGTGCACATGAATCTAACTCAGATAGCTAAAATTGGCTTGAGTTCAACCTAGACAGTGACATGAGTAATCCAAAACTTCAGATTGAAATGTTATTTTTTACCAAAGACAATCCAAAAAAAGCTGCCAAGCAGTATGGTAGGTTGAATAATTATTTTATTAAGTTTCCAAAAAATGATCTAAAGAGGTTAAAGGCAGTTTGCAGTTCAAACTATTCTTGGTACATATATGCCTCTAGGCTACATCCTAATGACCTTACTGACCAGACTTGGAAAATTAGGAGTTCAAACCCTAAGCATACTTGCTTAAGGTCTATAAAAATAAGAATATAACCTCAGCTTGGCTAGGTCAATATTATAAAGACAAGTTCATTGTTGATCCCGATTATTCTTTGACATCGTTGCAACAAGATGTCAAAAGAGATTTCCTTTTTCCTTATCCCACTAACCAAATGTAGGAGGGCTAAACTTATGTCATTGAAATTACCTGAAGGAGCTCATAAGGCTCAATATGAGAAGATTTATGAGTATCTGTTGGAGGTTAGGACCCAAAATGTTAGAACAACAACAATCTATTATCTGGATAACAGGTTGTTTCAAAGGATGTATGTGTGTCTACAGGCATGCAAAGATGGGTATAGGGTTGGTTGTAGGAGGATAATAGGTTTAGATGAATGATTCTTGAATGGCTACTTTTGTGGCTACCTACTGGCAACTGTTGGGATAAATGCAAATGATGACATTTATCCTATTGCATATGCTGTTGTTGAAAGTGAAAACCAAGCATCATGGCTCTGATTCTTGAAGTTGCTCGCATTGAACTTGGAACTTGTGAGCTTATATCAGGTATCTTTCATGTTTGACAAACATAAGGTAAAACTCCATTTGTCTGCTTTGTTTTATGTTATTTTTGTTTAGGATGGTATACCAACGAATTAAATTGTTTTTGTTCTGTTTGCAAGGACTTGTAAAAGAAATATCCTTGTTGTTTCCAAATGCTAAAACAAGACACTGTGTTAGACACCTACATGCCAATTTCTTTGGAAAGCTGCTAGAACAAGCACTCTAAAGGATTTTGAGGATGTCATGGCTAAACTGAAGAATACCAACCAACATGCTTATGATTGGTTAAAGGGAAAGAAACCTACCCACTGGTCAATGTCCCACTTCTCAATTAGGAGCCAATTTGACATGGTGAACAATCTTTCTGAATGTTTTAACAAGGTAAACCACTATTGTAACACCTAAAAATTAGGGGGTTAGAATTTCTTAAATCATCATGAAATGAGCTTTAGTATTGGTGGTTAAGAGTTTAATAGATTTCCTAGAGAACTAAGGTTCAAGCCCCACTCTTTACATTTTTCCTCTTTTATTTTTCAGCAATTAATGATGAAAACCAAGTTAGTATAAGAAATAAATGTGGTAGAAAATGACCAAGAAATGGGAAATAGCCTAATTGCCAAGCATCACTCCATTCTCCCTAAAGTCCCAAGTTTTATCCACGCCAATTTCCTTCCATTTTTTTAAATTTTCAGTACGAAGGTTTATTTTCCAAAACATCCTCTAAAATTTGCATAACTTAGCCTTTTAACTCATTTCCTAGTCATATTAGGATTTTGGTTTCTCTAAACAACCCTAATTAGAATTTTTTTCCCTATTTCTTTCCTATTCTTTCTTTATCATTTCCTTTGCAAAATTTTTTCTACATTGCTAGAAATTTTAGTTTGGTCTTGAGCTTTAGATCAATCATGTTCAATTCATTTTCATGTTGGTTTAGCGTCAAATCCATTCTATCGTGCCAAGATCGGTAAGCAATCTCATTCCTAATTTTGTAAAACCCTATGAATTTGTCCAAAGATCATTCTTAATAAATTTTCTAAAATCAATTCCTAATCTTTAATGGGTTTCTCCAAAATCTTATTAAAACTCGTTAAATCTTGAACATCAATAGTAATTCTTGCATTTTTTTTCGATCAAAAGACCTATTGTAGGTGACCTGGATCAAATTTGGATGTAAGTATCGTTGTACGAGACCTAGAAGTCAGGTGTGTGTTCTTTTATGAGAAAATCGAGGCAAAATCGAACCTAGCCTAAACCACATGACCTGGACCCTCTTACATGGCCTACCTACACGGCCATGTAACACACATGGCCTGAGCCATCCCACACGGCCATGTGCCCCTATTTCCTAAATTTTACGGTTTTTCCCAAAAATTTATGTTTTGTGCAGATTAGTCCCAGAATGGTTCTCAAACTAATTTTAGTGCTTAATTTATGCAATTAAGTCCCTATTAGTTGAATAATTCTTGAACCCATGATTTAATTAATTTAATTTTTGCTAAATATATACCCAATGGCATGAATTATGAATAATCATGTTAATTGTTTTCATACTTGTGATTTTCGTGTTACATGCCTTATGACACCGCTAAATTGAACATTTGAAAAATATATGATTTTGCTACTGAATTAATTGTTTGAAAGTGTAATTATTGTTGCAATATTTGATTATTTTTAATCACAATATTTGTTATGTTATGATCTGTTACAAGCATGTCTTATTTTGTTGCATGGGTTGGGATGTTTCAGAAAGGAGGAAGTTCTGGTAGACTATAAATCTGCAAATATGGTGATTCATCCATATATTTTTTATGGCAACTTTTATTTGCAATTATGTTGTGTATTCACAATCATCTGGTAGCGTATTAACTTGTATCTTTTGGTGGTTTATCCACAAATCGATGTGTAGTAGGATCTTATCTGTTAAACTGAACCTGTTTGTATTTGTAAAGCATGTGTTTGGGATTCTGAAATCACCAATATGATGTGTTATGTGCATGTTTATACAATATTAAATTGCTCTATATTTTCGATATACTAAATGTGCTATGTGAACTATGCTATGAATTATGCCCTTATATGTTATCAGTTGCTCCTATTTTATTGTGATTTAACTGACATTGAGCTTTTATAGTTCACCCTCTTATTTTCCTTCTGTATAGATAACTCATAAGGCTAAGTGCGGGCGCAACATTTGGAGGGCTCAGCTCGAAATACCAATTTCTGTATAAAAGTATTTTAAACTAATTATTTAACATTCTGGTTATTTGAAACTATATTATTATTGTGGCATGGGATTTAGTTTACGATTCTTACTTAGGCAACATTTAAATAATTTAGGCTATTAGAATATGAATTTTTATTCAATTATGCATGAAACATGATTTTTATTAAAATTACGTTAATATCACTTTTCCACTACTAAATTGTAAATGTGTTTTATTAAGAAAGTAATTCTGATTTTCAACTAAGTTTTCAATAGTTAACATTGTTATGATGAAGAAGTTAAACTTAATCGTTTTTTTTAAACTTCTGTGTTTTTCTGAAAAAAGACTAAACTTTTTTCTAAAATAAACAAATGTTTTAATTAACTATTTTTAAAACTCCGATAATTCTGCTAGGCCATTTCGATGGCCAATGTAATCTCTCAAATTTGGGTCTAACATCTTGACCGGGTTATGAAGGTTGCACCTATTTATTTTCTACATGCAATTCGTTAAGGACCTTGTCTCACTAATCATTTATGTTACTTACTGGTAGGTGATATTGGAAACAAGAAGGAAGCCCATTCTGACCATGACGAAAACAATTAGGACCAAGATTATGTTGCTGATTATCAAAAAGAAAGAAGAAGCTGAAAAAATTAAAGAAATCTTATGTCCAAAGATCAAGAAAAAGCTGAATGTCAATATGAAAGATTCAGAGGTAAATAGATAATTTTTTTAATATGTTTATGTCTTTATTCTAACATCACATGCTGGTAGGGTTGATTACATGTTGTTTTTAATATATGTACACCTTTATTCTGCCATGACTTCACTTGAGTATAATATGTTTTGGTGATTATTTTTTAGGTGTGTTCCATCACATGCTAGTAGTGATAGATATCAGGTTGAATGTGGTCTGGGAACTCAGCATGTGGTGGACCTAGAAGAGAATTCCTGCTCCTGTAAGAATTGGGATCTCATTAGAATCCCTTGCATGCATGCAGTGGTTGTCATTCATCTAAAAGATGAATACCATAAAACTTATGTAAAAACCTGGTACACCAAGCAAACCTAGCTTGACATTTACTCCAACTTCATAAGGCTAGTAAAGGGTCCTAAGCAATGGGAGTTTGTTCTAGACATGCTGCCAATATTGCCTCATAGACTAAGAAGGCTACTTGACAGGCTTACAAAGGTGAGAAGGAAAGAATTTGATGAACCACAAACAACAGAAAGGCTGACCGAAAGAGGGGTGGAAATGAGATGCAGTAAATGTAATAAATTAGGCCACAATAAGAGGAGTTACAGACGAAAAGTCGGCCAAAACATTCCAGTAAGTCATCTGCCTTAGCTTCATTAGATTACTTATACATGCAATGTGTTTGATGAATTTCACTTGTTTGTGTAGGTCAAAAGACAAAAAGTTGGTATTCATAACCAAATGGTTGCCCCAACTCAGCAAGAAGCTACCCAAACTCATTAACAAACTGCCCTAACTCACCAACAAGTTGCTGCCCCAAGAGAAAAGCTTCCATTCAAGAGGAAACCAACCACTATTAGATGGATGCCTTCTACTCAAGAGTCATCTGTGTTAGACCCATCAATGACATTGTGAATCAAAAGTTTATTTTGTTAACTTTTTGAGCTTATTGTGTAAATTTGTCTATTACTGCTATTGATTTCTTAACTTAGGCAAATTATTTTTTGTAAATTTGCCTACAATTCAAATTTGTTCAACTATATTGAATTGTAGGCAAATTCGACAATAGTTTGCCTTTCTTTTTGTAAACAATTTGGCCTTAATTTATGAATGAAGTTTAATGCTAACCAATGTTTTATGCTTTTTCTTTCATTTGTTTTGTCTCTTCTACCATTCTGAGCATTAGTCCATGCAATGTAAGAAAATGAAAAACAATAACCAAATTCTCTTTTAAGTCTTAAAAGAAGATTAAACATTCCACAGGGTATTCAGAAAATGAAATGAAATGAAATACAAATGTATGAGATTGACATTAGTCTTTCAACTTTCAAGTCTCACCTAAAACATACAAGCAAACTAATACCTTTTACAGACCATGTCATTTTGGTCTTAAGCTTTCACTCATCATGAAAGAATACTCTCCTAATACCAACAATCACATAAGTTGGTTTTCCATTTCAACAAAAACAACAACACCAGCTATCACATAAGCTGGTTTTTCATTTAAACAATAGGAACAATATTACAAATAACAACACCAAACACCATGTTTTTCTCTCCCTCCTTATTGCATCCTCCAATGTCCTCACTTTTTAGAAGACCCAACAACACAATTCGTAAATGGGGCATCAATGGCGGATCAAACTAGGCGAAAAAACGACATGGATTTCAAAACCCACTCTCATACTTCTTACACCCAAAAAACCTCCTACCTGGGTTATCATTAGACTAAGACTCCTTTAAATTGGCTAGGTTTCCACAATAACATATTGGAATCACGGTCGACATCTCCATTTCTTCTCTTTTTCTTTTTCTATTCTTCTTCTATTGCCTAAACCTTAAACTCTTAAATGAGGCTGTTTAAATTGATGCTAACCCTCCAGTTGGCCGATTAATGACAACAAGGAGTAGGTTAAACGCCATGCCACTTTTCCGTTATGTCTGTAATGAAAAATGGTTAAAAGGACTGATTTGTTATTTTTCAAAAGTTGAGTGACTGTTGGTATAATTTACCCATTATAATATGTAGTTTCAAAATAAAAAATGGAAAGCGAGTATACTTCACTTGGGAGAGCCTATGAAGATATGAAGGACGCGTAAGATTTTGTAATTTTTGGTCTAAAATAAGAGTTAAATTTATTTTGTAATTTTTGGACAAAAATTATTTCCAGTTGGAATTAAATTTTTTTTTTACAAAAATACTTTTTGGTAGAAAAAACTTTTTGAACTAATTGGTAATAAGCCTCTCTATTTTTTTGTGTTGAAAGAGAATAAAAGAAAATAGTAAATAAAAATGGCTTATGAAGCAATTTAACCTTTTTGAATTTTGGTGCCACGGGCACCCTAAAACCTTTTTTTTAGCAATAAATTAAAATGGAAAATTTACATATTAGCTCCTTAAATATTTTAGGTCATCACATTTCAGTCCGGTGTCGCATCTCTCTCATCCTCCACCAATCAGACCGTATTTTTGCACCAGAAAATACTGGTGCTGCCTATCTCTTCCCCTCCACCCTTAAAAATAAATTTTTTTAAACACATAATTTTGTAATGATGATTCAACGAGTGTGTTAGAAAAATATGGTTGCCACCCATCTCTCTCCCTCAACCCATTGTTATTGTTTTAAACGTAGCATTTTGGTAAATAATGGTATTGGCATACCATTTCAGTATTTAATTTTTTTATGTGCATTATACAGATAAAAAAGCCGAATTTATAGTTTATAGATTTTAAAAGAGAATAGTATAGATATTTTTAATTAAATAAATATAGAAAATAAATAAATCTATATTATAATTTAAACTAACGTTTTAATTAAAATTCTTATAATTTATATTACAATAATAAATTTTCTTTATTCCCATTATACTTCTTTTATTCTTATCTATTCAACTTTAAACTACAAAAAAAAATTGTATTGGATCGTAAATTACATAAAATATATAATTTCATTTTCTTTATTTATCTATTTAAAAATAAATACAAAATAGGTAATCTTTTATATTAGTTAGTATAAAAATTATTTTCAGTATTTGAATTATAAAAAAAACATTCCTAATTAATTAATTAAAAATGTTATATTTCATAAACAATATATTTGAAGAATTACTTTATTTTAAAAAAAAAAGTAAAGAAGGAAAATAAAACAATTTTATAAAAATAATGTAAAAGAGCAAATTTTAGGACATTATTTGTTAAAAACTAAATTAAATTAATATATAGATTATTATTTTTGTATTTATTTATATAAATAAAAATATGAAATTAAAAATATTTTATAAAAATAATAAATAAAATTAATTTAAAAAATACTTTAACTGTAACATAATTACCTAACTTATTATTTATTTTTGTTTATTTATAAAAAAGAGAAGAATTTAAAGGATAATGAGAATTTTAAATATAAATTTGAAAAAAAAAGAAACTAATGTGTACAATCAATATAATTAACGAAAAAGTTAATTACAACAAAATAATTATTTAAAAAACTCAATTAAAATATTTAAATTTACAATTTACAATTTAAAATTTGTCCGGGAACATTTGGTGCATTTTCATTTTTATACCTTTCTGATTTTGGATTTGGACCGGGGCAAGTTCTCGGTTTAGAAGAGCAAATTGCAAAATAAGTCCTTAAAGTAAAAACATATTTCATTTTTATGTTGTAACTTTAAAAACAATGTTATCGAGAATATATAGCAATCATAAATTTCAAACATGAATGGTAAAGTAGACGTAATTAATATATAAAAAGAGTCATTAATTCAAATTAGCTGTCAATTTCAAATTTCAAATTAAATTCATATATAAACATTTTATAATATAAAGGGTCAAATCTCAAAAGTACAAATGAATTTTGGTTCGATGTGTAATGTTATACATGGACTTTGATTTTGTTCAACGCTATACATGAAATATTAATTTCATTTAATTTTCACAAATTACTAGCACAAGTTTCAGTATAGCACCATTTTAAGTATACATATTCCAATGCAAATAATTATATATCTAATATAAAAATAAATTAATGTATTTATTCTTTTAAATGTGTATAATTGAATCAAAATTAAAGTTTCATATATATATTTGGATCTCAATCAAAGTTCCATACGAATAATTGCACCAATTCAAAGTCCATGCTTTTGGATTTATCCTTAATTTAAATGGAATAATTTTCAAAATTATACATGAACTTCAATTAAAAGTATAACCTATACTATTATTTAAGCTCCTGACTAAGTTGGTGTCACCCTCAAACGGGTCACCAAATTGATTAGGAAAATTATGAAAATGCCCTTCCATAATTAAAATAAGTTATAACTTTAGTTTTCTTATTAAAAAACCAATAAAAATATGCATATGATAGGATTCAAACATGAGCCAATTGTATTAACAAAACATTTAATTTACCACTCACCTAAAGCTTTATTTAATTTTTTTATACATTTTAATTTTATTATGCATACTTTATTACTTCCATCAATTGTATATATTGTATGTTATTTATAAACACATATTTGTGTTCTAAATCCGTGGTTTCTACACTCATACGCGTGTGATGAAATTTTTAATATTAATAATGTTGTTGATTGAGTTGTTGTTACAAGTTAACTCGACACCAACTCAAGATTGATGACAATACCATGATAACTAATTGTACTCATTTAGTATTCTTAATATGATGTATTTATTTGCTAAAATTTTGTTTTACTCACAATTTAATCTCATTTTTTCCATTTTAATATTGTACATATTTCATTTGTTATTATTAATTAGTTTCAAACCATACATTTCATTATTTATTGTATTTTATTTTCAAATAAACATCGATGTTCTAAATACGTAGTTTTCACACGCATATGCAAGTGATATAATTTATAGTATTATATATGAACTTTGATTTTGTGCAATTTTATACATAGGTTTTTCACAAATCACTAACACAATTATCAATATAGAATTGTTTTACATTTACATATTGCATATACAGATAATTATATTTATCTAATATATAATTATATAAATATATTTATTTCTTTAAATGTATATAGTTGAACCAAAATAAATTTATATATATCTAAACCACGATCAAAATTTCAAGTGTATAATTATATAAAATTAAAGTTAATGTATTAAATTAGATATTAAATCAAAATTCATATATAATTTTGATATTTATCCAATTTAAATTCAACTCCATTGAATTAATGGAGGGAATGCATGACCTTACATTCCTAGGGAACTATTTGCAAGAAATAGAGTAGTCATGATTTCTTGATTGCATAAGCTACAAATTGTAGAAAATAAAGAGGAAAGAGTAACATGTAGCCCCTCATACTATGAATTGGATTGTATTTTGTCCTATGATCTACTGAAAAATGGCAAAATTAGTTCATGCACGTTAGACCAAAGAGGAAACTGGTCATTCTGTTAAAATTTTTATCCATTTCTATTGTTAAAAGTCGGGCTTTGCACGTTAGCATTAGGCACAAGTGGCACACCACATGTAATTATTTGGTTATTCCATCAGCTGTACTAGTTTTTAACAGTAAAAATGGGAGAAATTTTTAACAAAAATGACTAGTTTGCTTTTTTATCTAATGCACAGAGACTAATTTACCCATTTTCTAATAAATGAGGCAAAATACAATTTATCTCCTCGTACAAGGTATCCATGTAACTTTTGTTGAGCTATTTTTTATATTTGGTAAATAAATCATCCGTAAAAATTAGGGATTACCAAATATGGTTGAGGATTTTTCTAGTATTTAGTTTTGCTATTTTTAGCTCTAAGCTTATTAATTTTAGCTATTGTAAAGCCTATAAAAGGTTAGAATCATTTGGAGTTATTAATCAATTCAATAAATCATATTCTCTTATTTGAGTTAAAAGCTTGGTTTTCTCTCTTTCTCGACTTGTAAGTGCAACAGTGGTATCCGAGCCAGGTTTGTTCTTGTTAGCCTATAAAATGTTTCACCTATGGCCTAAGAAAGTAGTTTTGTTTAAGCAATCTTCGTTTTGATGGTCACTATGATCATTGGAGTATGTTGACGGAGAATTTCCTATGGCCAAAGGAGTATTAGCCAATTATTGGGGCAAGTATCGAAGAGCCTACAAAATGAGAAAATTTGATGAATTCCCAGAAAGCAGAGTTCGAAGTGAGAAAGCTGAAAGACTTGAATGCGAAAATTTATCTCTTTCAAGATATCAATTGTCCCATCATAGGGACTATTCTTTGTAAAGAAACTTCCAATGATATATGAGATTCCAATCAAGAACAAGTATCAATGTTCTATCAGAGTGAAGCGAGCACAACTTCTAGCCTTGACGTGGGACTTCGAGACTCTATAGATAGAGGAAAGGGTAAAGGTAGAGGTATAGGTATAGGTAGAGGAAGTAGAAATCGGGGTAGTAGAGATGGTGGCAACATAAATGGCTGAAGGAATTATAGAATCAATAATGACCATAATAAAAGAAAAGGATGAGATTTTGATAAATCAAAGATAAAATGCTTCAGATGTTAAAAATTTGGTTATTATCATTTTGAATGTTATGTTAGGCTACCAAGTGAAAAATGATGAGCAATCACATTTTGTTGAGAACAAAGAAGCATAGACCTCGTTGATGGCAGTTTAAGTTGAACAAGAACTTGAGCTAAATGTTTGGTATGTGGATACAGGCTGCAGTAACCACATGTGTGGAAGTAAATCCATAGATGCTGTCGAAGCATTCATTAATCCAAAGGCATAACAAAAAACTCGTGATGTCCGTAACGAGTTCAGAATGTTGTTTTTGGTACATCAACATCTATCACTCTCAATTGATAGTAATCAAATATGAGATCAATCTTCAAAAACACTGTGGCACCTTTTAGTTGTTGATAATCTTTATCATGACTTTGTTCAATATTTGATAGTCTATACACAACCTCATCGACCCATCTTTCTTTTTCACAAATAAAACAGGTTCACCCCACGCTGATGTATCCGGTCAAATAAAACCTCTATCAATTAGTTCTTGTAATTGAGCTTTTAATTCTTTTAGTTCAGTATGGAGCAATTTAAATTAGGGGTGTCCTTGGCATTAACTCAATAACAAATTCAACTTCTTGCTCTGGTGGTAAACCCGACAACTTTTCAGGAAATACGTTTGTAAATTTGCATATTGTTGGCACTTGATCATCTTTCTTTTCTGTTATTCTAGAATCTAAAATAAAAGCTAAAAATGCATCATAATCTTTACGGATCAATTTTTGTGCTGAAATCGCTGAAATTTTATTTGAAACGCAATCAGACCTTATGGATTTAACTGAAATCAATTCACCATTCTGACATCTTAAATCAATCTGTTTATGTCGGTAGTTTACAACAGCAGCATGAACAGTCAACCAATCCATTCTCAGGATAATGTCAAATTCGTTAAATCGTAGTAACATCAAATCAGCAAGAAATTCATAATCTTGAATTTTCAGTGGACACTGTTTGCATATCAAATCAACTACGACATTCTGACCTAATGGATTTGTTACTTTAACAACATAATCGGTGGACTCAACTGGTAAATTCTTTTTAGTTACTAACGTAGTGCATATATATGAATGTGTTGATCCAGGGTCAACTAATGCATACACAGTAACATCAAAGATAGAAAAGGTACCAGTAATAACATCTATCGAAACCATTTTTTTATTTTGAAAAATGGGGATCGACTTTTGAAAATAAAATGGGAGTCGCCACTGATCTTTTATGTGTGATCGGTTCACCATTAAAAATAAATTTTAGGTCTGCGAGATTTGAGAAAATAGGTCCGGGAGTCGGTTACGCACGAGGAAGGGTTAGCACCCTCGTAACGCCCAAAATTGGTACCGAATCGATTGTTTAATGTCTTAGTGTCGAAACTTTGAAAAGATTTTAAAATACGATCCTTCGAAAAGAAAATTTGAGTAAAATGAATTGGACGATGAGATTCACTTATTTCAAAGAAATAAATCGTCACACTCAGTAAGTTAGAGTGGAACATTTTAAATCCTCCAAATTAAATTTATCTCTTGACTTTTAAAACCTATGCATTTCTGAGAAGGATATCCGATTATTTGGGTCAAACGGAAAATTAAAACCCAATAAGTTAGGGTTTAATTTCCCGAAGTTCTTAAACATCAAATATTGCCTTTATTTTAAAATCAAGATAACAAAATGTCATATCCAGTAAGTTAGAATCCGACATCTAGAAATCTCAAAAATTTTACTTTGAAATTGTATGATTTTAACAAAATAAGTACTTGGCCATCTAAATTCATGGAAAAGAATTGAAACTCAGTAAGTTAGGGCACAATCCAATCGAAAACGATGAACACCAAGCCTTTCTTTTGAAGATTATGAAATAGCATGATTGTAGCATAAATGATGTGAGTAATAACAATGAAAATAAATTAGATAAAAGGATAAACCAATAACATACAAAATAACAATGCATTTAAGGAAATAAAATTAGAACATTCGTTCAAGATAATAATGAAAATAAATAAAATCATAAAAAACATATGTGTATGAATACAACAAAGTTTGAAAATAATAAAAATATATAAACAAGTAAATAATGATAATGTGTATGTGTGTTTGAAAATGTATTGAAAAAAATATGTATGTATATATAAATTATAAAGTATAAAATATATAAGTATGTACATATATAAATATACACTTATAAAAATTAAAAAAAAAGTATGTAGACATAAATATATGTATACATAAATTATAAAATATATATAAAAAAATATGAGTATGTGTATATAAGAATATGTACATATAACAAAAATTAAAAAAGTATAAATGGGTAAATGATCATAATAATAAATGCAATAATAATAGTAATAATAATAATATAGCTAATTAATTTAATAATAATAAAATAACGGGACTAAATTGAAAATAAAACAAAATCCCAGGGAGAAAAAAAAATAAAATAAGGTAAAAGGTCAATCCATGACGCGCATAGAGGGAGAGGGACCGATTGGGCAATTACCCCTAGCCATATGCGCAACGCTCCTCGTGGGACTGAAATGAAACAACTATAAAATTATATGGCTAAATTAAAATAAAAGAAAAGAAGGAAAAAGGGGCTAATTGTAAAGCGCTGCAAAAGCGGAGGGACCCCGCGCGCAAATAACCCATTTCATGAAAACGCGCGGATCCCCCTGGAGCGGTTCGGATCGCGCGCGGGTCATGATGGCTAAAACGACGCCGTTTAGTTGTGTATTAAAGCTAAGAAAAAAACCCTAAAAACATTTTAAACAGCTACCGAAAAAAGAAAAGGAAAAAAAAAGAGCATCTCTCTGCTCCATAGCCACATGAAGTCCGGCCTAGGGCTCCACCCTTGCGCCGCCTTGTCCCCACCATGCGCGGTGGTTGGCAATACGCAAAAGGGCACTTTTAGCCCGTGGCTTGCAAGATCTTTGAGGGTCAAGCCCTCTTAACCCCGAAGAATCGAAAGGAGGAGGCTCTCGGCGGTCTTTAGATTTGGCTCTGACAACGGAAGACTCCGATGGCACGAGAACCATGTGTAAACGGTAAACGTGTTTTCCTTTTTATTTTCTATTTAATGTAAAAAATAAAAAAGGAAGTACGAATCTGATGAAAAAATAACCTTGGATCTGTTCTTTTATTTCTTGAAATCGTGAAAAGAGGAGTCCCCCTTACAGATGTTTGAATGGCTTTATAGCCAGAATTACAGAAAAATGAAAAGAAAAAATAAAATCAATCTCAAATCCCCTCTGTTGCCCCTTTTCTATCGTTTTTTGCTGTTGTGTGTTCGTTGAGGTGTACGGGTATGGAGGCGCGGACGTGGCACGTACGTGGGGAGAGGCGTGCTCGTGCGGAGGTGACAGAGGCTAGGGCAGGAACGGCGGCTAAGGTTCCTGCTCTTGAATTTTGTTTTGGGCTACTGGGTTTGTAATCGGGTCTGGTATTTGGGCTTCAATCTGAATTCGGCCCATTGTAATTGGATTGATAGACTTTTAATTTTTTTTATTTGGTTTATATATTTGTGCTTTTGGGCCCAGGAAAATTGGGCCTATTACAACATCTAGGGCTGAAGCCTCCTCACGTGGACGAATTACATAAGCTCTGGCAGGAACCTAAGCTTTATATCAAGTAACTGTCACTTTGGTCCTACTTCTACACTACACCAAAACAGGCTTTTAGCGGCGTTCTTAGCGGCAGTTGGATAAAAAATGATGCTAAAGATCGATCATTAGCGGCGTTTCATAGAAAACGCCGCTGAAAATAAGCATTAGCGGTGTTTTCCAGAAAGCGCCGCAAAATACCTAAGCCCAACGACGTCGTTTTCTGAGCTTTTGGGGATTTAGCGGCGTTTTTAAGAAAGCGCTGCTAATGCTCAGGGCTTTAGCAGCGTTTTTGAGAAAGCGCCACAAAAAAACATAAGCCCAACGAAGCGGTTTCTGAGCTTTCGGGGATTTAGCGGCGTTTTTAAGTAAGCGCCGCTAATGCTCAGGGCTTTAGCAACGTTTATGAGAAGGCGCCGCAAAAAAACCTAAGCCCAACGACGCTGTTTTCTGAGCTTTCGGGAATTTAGCAGCGTTTTTAAGTAAGCGCCGCTAATGTTCAGGGCTTTAGCGGCATTTTTGGGAAAGCGCCGCAAAAATACCTAAGCCCAACGACGTCGTTTTTTGAGCTTTCGGGGATTTAGTAGCGTTTTTTAGTAAGCGCCGCTAATGCTCAGGGATTTAGTGGCGTTTTTGATAAAGCGCCGCGAAAAAAACCTAAGCCCAACGACGTCGTTCTCTTAGCTTTCGGGGATTTAGCGGCGTTTTTAAGAAAGTGTCGCTAATGCTCAAGGCTTTAGCGACGTTTTTGAGGATGCGCCACTAATGCTCAGGGATTTAAAATAATTTAAAATATTTGTTAAAAATGGAAAAATTAAAATACTATTATTTAAAATAATTTTAAAGTTTTTTTGGATACATTACTGATTTTTTTAGTTTATATATTAAATAATTTCTTATATAATCATAAAAGAGATAGTATTAATTTTAAAATATTGAATTAATTAATATTTAATTTGTTTATTTATATTAATTAAAATTCAATTTAATTTTAAATGAATATTTGTTAAAAATGGATTAATTTGAAATAATGACACGTAGAAATAAATTGAAATAAAAAACATAGAAAAATATTTGTTAAAATAGAAAAATTAAAATACTATTATTAAGCCATAATTTTAAATTTTTTTTGGGTACATGACTGATTGATTTTTAATTTATATACTAAATAATTTCAAATATAATTGTAAGAGATAAGATAGTATTAATTTTAAAATATTTAATTTAATTATCATTATAGTATAGGGTTTAATAAATATGGTTTAGGGTATATATGGTTAATTTAGGATTTAAGACCGGTTTAGGAGTTACAATTTTAAGTTTTATAGATTATGGAATTAGGGATTATGGATTAGGAATTCTGGTTTAAGGGTTAATGTGATTTAAGGTTTATGGGTTAAGGGTTAAGGGTTAGGGGTTAGGGGTTAAATGCTAAGAGTTAGGGATTTAGGGATTATAAATTTGGTGTTAGGTTAGAGTTTAGGGTTTAGATTAATTAGTGTATTTTAATTATATATTAAATAAGGTTTAGGGGTTAGGGGTTAAGGGTTAAGGGTTAGGGATTCAGGATCGGGTTATGGTTTAAGGTTTAGATTAATTAGTGTTTTTTAATTTATATATTAAATAAAGTTTAGGAGTTAGGGGTTAGGGATTTGGAGTCGGGTTTAGGGTTTAAGGTTTAGATTAATTAGTGTTTTTTAATTTATATATTAAATAAAGTTTAAGGGTTAGGGGTTAGGGGTTAGGGATTTGGGGTCGGGTTAGGGTTTAAGATTTAGATTAATTAGTACTTTTTAATTTATATATTAAATAAGTTCTTTATATAATTGTAAAAGAGATAATAATAAATTGTAAAGATTATTAATTTAAAATTGACATGCAATATATAATAATTTGAATATAATAATTTAAAATTGTAAAATTGTAAAAAATTGTAAAAATTATAAAAAATAGAAATAAAATAAAAAAGAAATAAAAACACTAAAATTTTTTTACCTAATTTTTATAAATATTACTTAAAAAACTAAAACTGATAATTTTATCTAATTTTTATAAATATTACCTAAACAAAACTATGCATTAAAATTTGTCAAAACGACGCCGTTTCAATAGAAAATTTAATGCACTAGTGGCGTTTTTATGAACAACGCCGCTATAAACTAGACATTCAAAACGCTGCAAAATATTCTTAATAATGTAGACAAAACGGTGTAGTTTTTGTCTGTGAATTTAATGGATTTTGTGGCGCTAAGGGAAAAACGCCGCAAAGTTCTGTTCTCAGTTTTCGCAAAACGGTGTCGTTTTGCCTGGGCATTAGTGACGCTACTAAAAAATGCCGCAATGTTTCAAACTGGTTGAAGTAATACGGTGTCGTTTTATTCCCTGTCCTTTCTTCCTCCCCTCCAATTTGTCCCATACCTGAAACACATCATTTTTCCCTCCCAAATTTAATCCGTTAGTAGCGTTTTTATGTCAAATGCCGCTATAAACTAGACATTCAAAACGCCGCAAAATATTCTTAATAATGAAGACAAAACGGTGCAGTTTTTGGCTGTGAATTTAATGGGTTTTTCGGCGCTAAGGGAAAAACGCTGCTAAAGGTGGTCAGTAGCGGGGCTAAGGTAAAAATGCCACAAGTTCTGTTCTCAGTTTTTTCAAAACAGTGTCGTTTTGCCTGGGCATTAGTGGCGCTACTAAAAAACGCCGCAATGTTTCAAACTGGTTGAAGTAATACGATGTCGTTTTATTCCCAGTCCTTTCTTCATCCCCTCCAATTTGTCCCATACCCAAAACACATCATTTTTCCCTCCCAAATTTCCTCAAAATTCCCCAAATCAAGAACCCTAGTCTGCCTAACTTCCAGGACATGAAAGTTCCCCTTCTGCTGTCGTTCGTCTACCGTCGCACTCGTCAACCGTCACCAAACACGCCGTCGCACTCCTCTGCCGTCAGAGAAATCGGTAACGTTCTTTTTTTTCTCAGAAATCTTTCCACGTTCGGTCTTGAGCAATGTTGAGAAATAATTTGAATTTCTTGTTAGTTGTTTCTACTTGGTGGCCAGTATATTGGATAGAAACTTTTAGAACCAATGAATATGATCTGTAGTTTGGATGTGTTTTTGTCAAGTTGTTTGTACTCAACAAATATGGCAATAAGAATTGAGAAATTTTTACTTCTGGATTTTTTAAAACTGATTAATTCTCTGGGCTTTGGCTACGTGCAAATGGCTTTGAGAACCAATATCCTGCTTGTTTTCTTTCGACTTCTTTATAACACCTGTGTATATGTCCTAATTGGATGTTGACAGAGGTTACTCTGATATCCCTTTATTTGTTATTTATGCACCATGTATGTGTTGCATTCTAAACGTTGATTCTCTAGCATAAAGCTTTTGGACTTTTTTGGCCACTATTAATTGTATTATATTTCAGGATTGGTAGTAGAAATGAAATATTGTTGGTGATGGGTTTACTAAGTTATTGGTGGCTGTGACTATGTCCAAGTCAGATTCTTTCAATTTCTGTTGGTTTGGTTGCTTTGTGATCACCCCTAGAACAGTTTTAAGAGGCATGCTGTAGTTTTGTTAGTTTTAGGTGAAATTTGAGAAGTATTTGGAAAAAGACAAGGTTATTTAGATTTTATTTTAGAAAAGAATCTTGGTATTCAAGTTGCAAATTTAGAAGTTGGCTTAGAAATAATACATAGCGAATTTCTTTGGTGAAGCTCTTTTAGCAGGAAGGAATAAAAACATGTTTTTCTTTTGGAGAAACTAAAAGATCTTGGTTAGCAGGTTGGTTTGTGATTGCAGGATTCTGATTATTTGAGCTCTAGTTTTGAGCCCTCTATAGCTGATGGTGATTTAAAAGCCACCAAGAAGCTTTCAAGTTCGCTTCACTCTTCGCTGTCTGAAAATGATTTACAAAAGAGTGAGGATAATCAAAGTAACAAGAGTTCAGTAATAGAGGCCAATATGTTTGTTGAATTTGGCCATAGAGCTAAGCGTCCCACTGTTTGGGGATGGGCAATTGTAAGTGTTAATTTTCTTTATTTATAATGCATTCGATTTTGGCCTACTTCGTTTGACTTTCTCTCTTAGCTAATAAGTATTTCCAAGCATTCATTCTATTACTAACTTAGAATTTCTCAAGTTGGTCTATATGTTTATAGTCTTGTAACAACTAATTGTTTAGTTTTTCTGGTTTGTTTGTCCAGGCAAAGAAGAAGCTTTCTATGGAACCTGTTCATTTTCCTTCTAAAGAAGAGTAAGTGATGTTCCCTTGATCTGTATAAAGAAGTTTTGCATACATTTTCCTGGAAAAACAAAAGAAGACACTGCATGGGCATTGTCAAGCTCTTCAGAATGATGTATGTTTGTGAGGAGATTTATTTTTTTTTCACTTTTGTTTCAGGAGTTATGTTAGGCTATGTATCTGAAACAGTAAAGATGCTTACTTTGATATTTAAAAAAGTATTAAAGGCAACATATTCCCTTAAGCATTTCTTTGTTTCCTCTTAAATATCAAATCTTTTGCGCATGGTTAAAACAAGCTCAAATTTTGGTGCATTTGAAGCATATAAGTCATCATTGTTTATTTTTTTCCTTTTGTTATCCATTACTTGCACAAAAATAATGAGTTTTATTGTTGACACTATGTTAGTCTTATGATAATAGTGCAGTCTTGATTTCCTCTTAATTGTACTTATAGGTGTCAAGACTAGAGGAAGAGTTGCATAGGGAAAGAGATAAGAGGACAGCTCTGGAAGCTGGACTTACCCCCTCTCAAGGAACTGTAACTCTCCTAAATACAGTTGATGAAAAGGTAGCCAATGGCTTACTAAGATTTAACTAGTATATCTAAAATTTTATTTTGCATCAATCTTTTTTTAACTTCTGATAATGATAAAGATAAAGGCAGATATTAAGCACATAGCTCAAACAGAGGCAGACATAAACAATTTGAACAAAAAGGTTGATGAATTGTGGATGCAGCTGAATGAACTACTTGAGCAAAATTCTGTTTCCATGAATGATAGGTCCAATCGGCATCAACCAAATCATCATAGTGTATTGTATAAATATTTTTATCATTTTAACTTTTAACATTTTTGTAAAAATAATATGAATTCTATTTTATTTATTGATATTAATATTATTTTATTTGTTTAATTTGAAATATTATATAAATTTATTGCTTTTGGCTGGTTTAGATTTGGTTGCTTTTGATTTGTTGCTACAGGAGGGCTGAAAAAATTAAAAATTTTATTTTACAAAAATCCCAAAATTAGTGGCATTTTTATAAAAGCGCCGCTAAAAGTCATGTTCTATTCGGCATTTGTGGAAAAAATCGCCACTAAAGAACATGAGCTTTAGTGGCATTTGTTGGTATGTGCCGCTAAAGGTCATGTTCTTTCGCGGCGTTTGTTGTAGCAGCACCGCTAAAGAACATGACCTTTAGCGGCGTTTGTTTCTGTAAGTGCTGCAAACGTTAGCAACGTTTTCGATAGTGGCATTTTTTGCAGCGGTTATGGAAGCGCTGCAAATACCTTTAGTGGCGCTAAAAAGCGCCACTAAAGGCCTAAAAAAACGCCGCTAAAAACCTGTTTTGGTGTAGTGCTACTGACTCCTACAGTACCATTATTTCCTAGTCTTCTGCCTCTAGTAGATATAATAACAAATTTTGCATTCTGATATTTGTTTGACTCAGTTCGTTTCGGGCAATCTCTTTTGAAATGATAAGGAAATCCATAAATAAAACATGGTCCATCTTTCAATCTACATTCACCAAAGTGATTTTGGATACAATGACTACATTCTGGTTTGTTTACATTTCGGACGCTACCCACACTAGTTACTGAAGGCGTTGATAATCTTATATTATTCTATCTAGATCGATCTCTACCCGAAAACCCGGATGGTTCTGAAAAACGATCACTAGATTCTTTCATCTAATTTTTTAGAGGAGCAAAAAATATTCGATTTGAATTTCATTTATGGAAGTCATAAGCTTTCATCTCTCTCTGTTTCTTACAATTGTGCACCGTTTCCATTTTCTGAGCTCTATCAAACAAAACCACAAATTCTCTTATTTCCATTGCACCCACTAAAAGCTTAATCTCATCTTTTAAGTCATCTTCAAAACGAATATACATTTTTTCCTCAGAAGACACAATTTCACGAGCATACTTACTGAATTGAACAAACTCACACTCATACTCGGCCACTGATCTATTACCCTGCTTTAACTCAAGGAATTCTTTATTTTTCATATCAATATATCTTTTATTGACATATTCTTTCGAAACTCAGTTTTAAATAATTTCCAATTCACTCATTCCTTTGGTACAACCGTAGTTAGAGTTGTCCACCAATAAAAAGCTTCCTCTTTTAACAGGGATGTTCCACATTTTAGACAATCCTTAAGAAGACACAACATTTCATCTAAAACCCTCTAAGTATGCTCTAACCAATATTTAGCTTTAACCGGATTATCACTTACATTTCTATGGAACTCTTAAGCCTTACACTTTCGAATCTTATCAATAGTAATTCTACGAGTATTTGGTCGTATAGGGCTTGGAGAACGAGGGGGTGGAGGCTGTCGAGTCATAGGATTAGGTTGCATATAAGCATTAAACATGTTTTGCATCATATGGAAGAAAGCATTAGGAGCTTCTTCTCTAGGCTCTTGAAACTCAGGTATGTTATGAGTAGCCCCTTGACTAGTGACTGGAAAATTACTTTTTCAGATACTATTCGATCGAAATCAGTTGACATCTTTAATCTATTAAAAAATAAGTCAAACTGATCAAAAGTCATCACACTATCACAAGTTATAAAATGGTATGTATTTCTAGATTCAATACATGCTACGTTTAGACTTGGAATCGTTTAAACCATAGCTCTGATACCATAAAATGTAATACCCTATACTCAATCTGGTCATCGTCCCGAGCTATAAGATATTATAGCTATAAAACTTTAACATAATTCATAAATTAAATCGAACATAATATAAAAAATTTATCACCAATCATTTCCATGCTTTTCAAACAATTTGAGACCTAAATCGAGCTTGCAAAACATTTAAAACAAATCTTGATTAAATTGAAACTTCTACGAAATTGTAAGTGAAAAGTGAAAACAGGGGTTACACGGCCGTGTGAAAAAGGCCAGCCTGTGTGGCCTTCAACATGGTCGTATGCTCAAACCGTGTAACTAATTGTACCGATGTTCTTCAAGGTCACACGACTGTATCCTCAGGCCGCGTAACTTACTGTGCCCGTATGACTGAGGGTCACACGGCCGTGTCCCTGGCCATGTAACTCACTGTGCCCATGTGAACCACCTTGCAATGGACGATAACAAAACACACAGCCATGTGAGTAGGCCGTGTGTCATGTGATAGCCTGTGTCCCAGGCCATGTGTACCTAAAAATGATTTAATAATCAATATAAATTTAGGATATTACTTGGGTAACAAACCAAACCTAAAACTAAATATTTTTATACTTTCAAATGCATCTAAACAAGTTCAAAACATAGCAAAACATACAACCTAAGTGTCAAACCAATGTGCCCTTAATGACACCACAATTCAATTACCAAACCAAACAATTACATTTCATACCAAATTAGTTTGCATAAAAAGTTCTTAAATCCATTCATTTCATCCATTTAGGTATCATGAACCAACAACATTAACAACAAAGCTTCACATCATATGCCAACCTAAGTACCATTAGAAAGATGACTATTAACATTCATTACCCAAAGGTCACCTTCATCAAATCATATATCAACCTTACACATAAAGACATTTACAACCAAAATACCAAGACATTCACAACCTTAACATAACATCATCCTATATACATGCCATTTATAACCGGGCCAAAATTAACAAATAACTACAGAATAAAATGCTAGATAGTGTGATCTCCAAAACTTCTAATCAATAGCAAAACTCCGACAACCTACAAGGAAATACAACCAAAACAAAGTAAGCTTACATATAGCTTAGAAAGTTCGTAAAACAACATCGTATACCTTTTACTTAATTATAAAACATACAAAGCATGAAACTAACAATTCTTGCTAATAATTTATATCATTAAGATACCACATGATAAACGATCACAAACCAAATCATTGTTACAATAACATCTCATTTCTGATAGTTAAAAGAATAATACTCATTCGAGTTAACTTTAGAAATTTAACCGACTCACGATGATGCTTACACAAGCTTCAGAGTATCCGCAATACATGCAGGATTTCAAGCCATCATTACGATCTATATCACTGGTACATGGTACCTATTAAATAATCACCGGATCAAATCTTGCTAAATAAACATCGGCTCAAGGCCTGTTAAATACACACCGGCTCAAGGCCTAAATACACACCGACTCAAGGCCTGCTAAATAATCACTAGGCCAAGGCCTACTAAATAAAGTACATCAAATACTTACTATATTCATTTACTAATTATTCTATAAACATTCAATAGATAATAAAAACATTAAATCTAATTCAAATGAAATGTGTAATAAGTAAAAATCATTAAAAACATAAGAATAGTAGTACGATCTTACCTCCACTAACACAGATGTAAAAGTAGAGCCGACGACTAATCCAAAACCTTAGCTTTATCGCGATTTAAATCTGGTTGAATTGTTTCTTGATCTAAATAATAATTTTACTCAATTAAATAATTCAAATAGCTTAAACTAATTAATTCAAGCTTATAGTCCATTTTAATGTAAATTTACAAAATTAACCCTAACATTTTAACTTTTGCTCAATTTAGTCCCTAAACATAAAACTTGCAAATTAACCAATTTTAAAGAAAAACTCTACTAACCATGTAACGCCCCAAAATTTCTAATTTTGTTATTGTAAAAATATGACACAAGTATATGTCAGCTTTAGTGGTTATGTGTTCTGGAAGTGTTTAAGAGGTCCCAAGTTCAAGCCTTTGCTTGGGCAAATTTTGGTATTTTGAATGAATTAGGTCTTACTCTTGTTTAGTATGCTTTTATTTGATTGTTGGGTAAATTACATCAGAATGGGCTTGCTGGTCTAGTGGTTAAATGGTGTGTTATTATGGTGGAGGTCTTGTGTTTGAATCTCTATGGAGGAACGGTATTATTTTTTGCTCAGATTTCAGGATAGAGTTGTGCAATAGGGGGATTTTGAGTAGTGGATGTGTAGTGGGAATTAGGGGAAAAGATTAAGGGATTTTGGGGGTTATCAGGATTTTATTTTATTTTTTCCCATAACCAAATTTTGACTCTCTTTTCTAAAAAAAATTCTGTCGCCTATTATTCTCCCTCTCCTCTTGCCGAAATTCTCTGATTTTTTCCATCTTTCTCTTCTTTTTCTCCTTCTTGATTTTTCTCTAATCCATTTATTTTCTTTCGTTTTCACACGCAGTTAGTGCTTGCTCAGTTTTGGTAAGTGTTTCTCTTCGTTTCTGTCATGGATCTCTTAACGACTAAAGTGGTAATGTTTTTTCTTTGTGATTTGGGCATAGAGGGAGGCTCGGACTGGTGAATTCAGTGTTCTCGTCTTAACAATAGTTAAACAGAGGGTTATCGCTGGTGGTAAGTGGGGTTTTTGTTCGTTCTTTGTTGTCAATTTGCTTATAAATCTATTAAATTGATGTTGAGTATCTTGATTATAAGTCTAGAGTGCTTGAGGACTGTTTGAGCATCAAACAAAACTAGGTGTGTATCCGAAACGCAAAAAAAAAGGGATTCTGCAAAAAGCCGAAATTGTTTACTGTTTGGACAGCAGTAGTAGG
The DNA here is from genome assembly GCF_007990345.1 of Gossypium hirsutum. Lineage (NCBI taxonomy): Eukaryota > Viridiplantae > Streptophyta > Magnoliopsida > Malvales > Malvaceae > Gossypium > Gossypium hirsutum. The sequence continues at coordinate 33,794,348 of NC_053441.1, forward strand.
CTAATTTTGAAAAATTGCCATAAATTGTGGAAATCGAATTAGAGGATGAAAAAAATTTGAATTAAAGATTATTGAGCCTAGTTTCTCATAGAAGAAACGACATAAGTAATGGAATTGTAGATCGTAAGGTATAATAAACTTTGTGAGACAAGGTCAGATTGAATTCGGGTTCTCCTGTTCTGACTTTGGAAAATCATAAAAAAATTGAGAACAATAATTAGGGGTTAAAATTTATTTTCTTAATTTATTAATGAGACTATTTTCAATAGAAATAAATTGAAACATCATCCAGATTTTGTACTAAGAGATAATTAATTTTTAGCAAAGAAGGGACGAAGCTGTCAAATAGCAGAACAAGGGTAAGTTTGAAGATTTTACTGTACTGATTCGCTAAACCAAAAATTCTAAAAATTTTATGGTAGAAAGATATTTGAGTCTAGTTTCAAAGACTTCAAGTAGATATTAATTTGGAATTTTGTATCTCAAGATATAAATAATTTAGTAATAGTGACTCAAGTAGACAACTTTGAAGGAACATATAAGTAAATAGTGAAAATATATATGAATAATTAACTAGCACGGGTTACATTAAAAATGGATCACGTGGCCAAGGCCAATTTAGGCCGAGTGGGCCACATGGGCATGTGGGCCTATTTTTCTGAAAATTTCTGTAAGGTTGAACGGGTCGCCCAAGTCAACTGTAGACCTACTGTAGGGTCGGTAAACTTTACTTAGACCCCTATATGTGTGATCTGTCTGTCTGATTTCTATACCGAGCATGACTTATGATATTTGAATGTATGTACTATTAATTGCATAATGGCATGACATATTTTGTATGTTACATTGCATCGAGGTGGGATGATGATATTTGGAGGAAGTGTCTGAAAGGCTATTAAGCCTGTTATCTGGCAGCTTAGCTGCAACCTTCTGATTATGTGCCGCATTTTGGTACAGTATGATGTGTAGGGATGGTTGGGTTGATTTAATCCCTATATGGTGTGTAAGGTTAGACGGAGATGGTGTGTAAAGGCTAATGGGTAGGATTCTGATTTGTTGTATCTGCATTCTGTATCTGATATGGGCCAAGGCCCTAATGTATTTCTAAGACTATATCTGAATGGGCTAAGGCTCAAACTGATTCTGTGATGGGCACGGGCCCCAGACTGTATCTAATTAAATTCTGTTGATTTTCTGTATGCATGTCTTCTGTGGGGATTACACACTGAGTTTTCGAAAACTTACCATTTCTCTGTTTAATCTATACAGGTAATCCCCAGACTTGACGGGTCGGTGCAACGGAGGACTCGACAGTGGCTACATGTAAATTTTAGTCTATTTTCCGTTAATGCCTAGAATTTATTACTTATTTGGGGTTTTTGATGTATCTTATGGACTATGGACTGGTTGGCTTTAAAATTAGGACTTTATAACAGTTTTTAAACTCGACAATCTTGTCTTCAAATCCCTTTTCCATGTGACATCGCCAGATTCGGCCATAATGTCTAGGCCGAGTTTGGGGTGTTACAAACCGAATTTCCTAAGGGTTCATTACAGCCCATATTTTCCACCATTTCACACTATTATTATCAATTTTACTATTTTCTCAAATAAGTCCCTAAACCTTAATATCATAAAAAATCACTTAACAAAATATGTCTATTTAACTACAAAACTTAATAATTTATCAACTAAATTCACAAACATCTAAAACTCATTCATGGTAAGCCTCTAAACCTTTAAAATTTTTATGAATTGACCCCGTCTAGTTAAATTAAGCTAATACGAACTCAAAAACATAAAAATAATTAAAAACGAGCAAGAATTTCATACTATGCTCCCAAATGAAGAAGATAATAGCTTTTACTTAGTTAATTTTATGTCTATCTACTAATTTATCATTTTTCCCTTATTATTTATTACAAATTTCAACTAAATCTTAGTTATAACTATCCATTAACATGCCATTTGGTATATTCACCCACTAAGTCCCTTTAATTACCTTTCCATAACTAATTAATGTGATTAATTAATAGAAACTAATTTTTTTCAGCTTTTACAATTTTTTTACTTAATTAACTATATAAACTTTAAAATTTCTTAACCAAAATGTAATATAACCTTAATGAATACTCATAAACATTAAATAAATATTAAAATACTAACTCACCTATTAAAATTATGGTCCCAAATCATTATTTTTGACACCATTGAAAATAGGTTGTTCTAGGTATGGTCCCATTAAGGGTTATTTTTTGAAAGTGGGGTTTCAAAAGTGTCGATATGAACATACATCTTTTTTTTTGTCCGAGAATCACCTCCATACTAACTCGCTCATTGGCATGTACCTTTAGACTCAAATTTGAGCTTGATTTAGTTCGAGAATCGGCTAAACCTATAGCTTTGATACCACTAAATGTAACACCTCATACCCGGTTCGATTGTCGAAGCCGAGCTATAAGGTGCTACAAGCAAAAACAAGACATTCGATTTCATTTCATAGTCCAAATATCTATTAAATATCGATTTATTCATATTTAATCAAATACAACGTGCAATTCATGAATTTCCAAAATGCTAACAAAATACGCACAATTCGTAATATAACCATTTGACATCCTAGGTACATGCTGAGACCAAAAAGAAATCACCTCCATACTTGAGTTCGGGATTTCTGCTGGATGCTGAATCAATAATCGAATCGCTAAGTACCTAACCTGTGAATGGGAAACAAAACCTTACGTTGAGTATAACCCAATGGTATCTCTATATCTAACATTTGAGTAAATTATAAAACTATGTATGCCTAACTTAACAACAGGAACAAATGCAATTTAGTATGGAAAGTTTCATGTTATTATACGTCAACTAAAAATACGATTCAATTTACTTCTTATAGATCAATCTACTATATTTGCACCATAAACATCTCTTTATATTATAATTGAAATAATTTAATAATTACATAATAGATTCGCATTTCTGGAGTTAATTTCGATATCTTTAAATCATCCTTGTTTCAATTTCCTTTATAAACAATTCTCTAATTTAATACCATTTATTCATCAATTATCCATCAATATATATACGTAAAGAAAATATTCCACATTCCAGAATAGATCATATTTCATACTTATCTCAATATATAATATTTCCACAACTACTCAATTTAATCCTCATTGTAAGCAAGAATTCCGAGTCAAATCAATTCAACCACTTTTTAATCATTTTCAACTTTCCTTAAGATCTCACCTTGCAATACAGTTTATAAATGCATCAACGAAGTAGTTCAAATTATATAACACAAACTGTAAATTCCGAGCCATTCGTCAATAGTTTTGTCTTTCCTTTCTTTTTGAGAAATCCAGGCCGTTGCAATGTGCTTCACCATCACTGAATAACATGAAAAAGTCCAACTCTTGAATAACAATCAAATTTAAATCAAATAGTTTATTTAGCCCAATCGAATAATATGAAGTTGTCCAATTTTGAACCACAACTAAACTTCGATTATAGCATATATTAATTCCAACAATGTAAAATGAAATTTACTAGCTTAGTACATAAATTTAAACTCAATTAAGGCACGAATATTAGTCCAACCAAATTACATAGAATTATCCAACTTTGGACATGCAACTAAACATATGAACAATCACATTTGGACAATAATATAACATATAAAAACAACCATATTTGGGACATATTTATAACATACAAAACAACCACATTTAATTATTCCAATTCCAACATTAACATAATCATTTGCAGCATTTAAATACCTAAAGTTTCAGCATTTGGACCATGTAATTTACAACCATTTTGTTCGCAACAATTACTTGACATTTAACAAAATGAATAAGCATAAAAAGAAATTCACCTGAACAACAATAAACTCCATCAAGTAGACCATGTTAATGAATAAAAATTTCAACAGCATGCTTGCAAGTTGCATACATCAGCAATTTCCTCAATAGCCAAGAATTTCATCAACCTTTCTATTAATTTCCATCAATCACACCAGCTTAAAGATGCAATAGAACAACCAATGAAGAAAAAAATAAAGAACCCACTATCATTTATTTAATCGAATAAATAGCATAGGCAACTGTTACAATTTCAGCAAGTTTAGAACATCTTTAAAGAGGGAAATTAAATGTTGCTTTAGTTAGCATCAAATTGTGTAAATTGAAATATTCAATTCTTAATTGTCCCGTTTCGGATAGTATTTAGTAACACTAAGATCGAACAGGGTAATACCATGAGTTTATACAAATAGGAGTTATTTCTAACAACCTACAATTGCAACGATCCTAGACATTCAATCAGAAATTTTAATTTTTTTTCCAATTTTAAGTAACACCAAAACAGAAACATTTCATGATGTTTAACCTATAATAAAATATTTAATTAGCCCAAAATTGGAGCAACTTAAATACAACAGCATTTTCGAGTATTTAACCTACGATAACATTGCCACACGATCGGAAATTTATCAACCCTCAAACATATTCATATGGATCATTTAGATACCATAAATTTCAACCTTCAATCTCAATAATTCCAACATATAAACATGTTCATTTGTAGATAGCCAATATATAAGCATGGATTTACATCGATTTAGATAGAGTTAGTAAACATTTAAATGACACTTCTCAACCATTTTTTTATCCAACAATAGCCAATAGAAAAAAAATACACAACTAATTGAACACCATTAATTCAGCATATTAATTGAAGTTCAAATATCTACAACATTTAAATCAGCCTTCATTTACTTCCACAAGCTTCATAAATGGTTGCAATAAACACTCTTCAATTAACAGCTTGGATTGCAATATTAATCCGTTTTGAGTTGATGTGTTTAAGACAACATAATCACAACATTACACAACTTAAATCACGACATCAAGACATCATAATCTTATAGCATTTAAGCAACCTAATTACTCCACCATCAGGATAATATTAACTAATGTTTTAACCTCCAACTTCATCATATTCAAACCATTTTAACACAAGAACCAAATTGAAAAATTTTAATTTAATATTTGGCCAGCAACAATCCAACCATTCAACTCATAAAGTCAAACCAAAAACTAGTAAACATGTATGATGTTTGCATGCTAAACAGCTTATTCAACAGTCCGCAATCACCATTTTTTTTCTTCATTTCATTTCACTTACGAGCCAAAAGAACAACAAACAAAAAATAATGAAGATGAAATGAACTTACCAACCAAATTCCACATCGAGCCTAACCTTGCGTGAGCTCCTTTCCTTTTTTATTGCTACCTTGTCATTCTCCATTAGCAAGTTTCTTGAGGAAATCAACCCCAAATAAAGCTTGAAACTTAAACTCCCATTGCCATTTCATCTTCTTCCTCCCCCTATTTTTTCCAATTTTGCATGCTAATTCCGAAAGAAACTTTCTCTTTCTCTCCACTAAGATTTTTCTTACCTTTTATTTTTATTTTATTTATTATATTAACATAAAATTTTAACTAAAATTTTATAATATAATAAACACATAAGTAAGTCATAACCGACCACTATAGTAACCATTAATATAATGGTTTATTTATCAGATGAATCCCTTATTTATAATTTAACTTTTAATTTAATAACAGTCACACTTTTACCACTTATGTGATTTAGTCCCTGTACTTAAATTGAGCACTAAATCAACGAAATTATCTACCTGCAATTCAATTCACCTACAATGTAACTCTGTAAATATTTAATAAAAATATTTACAGCATCGATTTACAGAAGCGAAGTCTCAAAATTGGATTTTCCAATACCACTGACTTTCAGGTCGTTACAGGGAAAATGCTCATTGTGTGCTTATATGTTGATGATCTTATTTTTACTGGGAATGATAGTGTCATGTTTGATGATTTCAAGAAATCTATGATGGATGAGTTTGAGATATCTGATCTTGGGAAGATGCACTATTTCCTTGGCCTAGAAGTGATGTAATCTAATGATAGAATTTCTATCTCTTAGAAAAAGTATGTGAGAAATTTTGGACATATTTAAGATGATGAATTGCAACTCTACCAACACTCCAACTGAGTTTGGCTTAAAAATAATTAAATAAGGAGATGGGAAGAAGGTGGATAACACACTTTACAAGCAAAATGTAGGCAGTTTGATGTATTTAACTGCTACGAGGCCAGACATTATGTATTAGGTGAGTCTTATTAGTAGGGGGAGCCCGACTGAAAAGCATTTATTAGCTGCCAAGAGAATCATTTGTTACTTGCAAGAAACCAAATGTTTTAGGATTTTCTACAAGAAGGGTGAAAAGTAAGACATGATTGGCTTCACCAATAATGATTATTCAGGAGAGTAATATGACAGAAGGAACACTTCAGGCTATGTTTTTATGCTTAGCACAGAGGTTATTTCGTGGTCATCTAAGAAGCAATCTATTGTCACATTATCAAGCACAGAAGTTGAATTTTTTACTAGTACAGCTTCTGCTTGTTAAGATATTTGGCTTAGGAAAATCCTTGAACAACTACAATTCAAGACAAAAAGAGCCATTACAATTTTCTGTGATAACAACTCAACCATCAAGTTGTCAAAGAATCTTGTGCTGCATGGAAGAAGCAAGCATATTGATGTAAAATATTACTTTCTACAAGATCCTAGCAATGATATAGCAATTCAACTAGAGTATTGCAAATGTGAGGATTTAGTTGCTGGTGTATTTACCAAGCCTCTCAAGTTGACATTATTTGTCAAGTTCAAGAAAATACTTGGCCTTTGACGTAAAGTAGTAAGTATGTATTAAATTGAAAGTACACTTTCAGTTTTAGAGAGGGATTGTTGAGATATTTTTTTATATTTGGTAAATAAATCATCCCTCTAAAAATTAAGGATTACCAAATATGTTTGAGGATTTTTCTCGTATTTAGTTTTGCTTTTTTTAGCTTTGAGCTTACTAATTTTAGCTATTGTAAAGCCTATAAAAGACTAGAACCATTTGGAATTATTAATTAATTTAATAAATCATTTTCTCTCATTTAAGTTAAAAGCTTGGTTTTCTTACTTCCTTTACTTGTAAGTGCAACAACTTTCACCAAAATAAATATCAAATTTCCTAATGATTATTTAATGGTCCTAAACAAAACTTTAAGCCATCAAATTTATTAATGGGATCATAATTATCAACTTTTAACATATTGCCAATTGAGTCTTAACTCAGTTGGCATCGATATTATTATTAGTATAAGAGGACATGGGTTTGAATGTGTTGAAAAGCATATCCTTTTTTTAAGGGTTGGAGAGATGTTATGAGTAGTTCGAAGTATTTTTATATCAAAAAACAAAGTTTAGCAATACTTTTGAAAAGTTTAGTTTAAAATTTGAGTGTTTAGAACTACTGTCAAAAAGTACTTTTGAGAAATAAAATATTCATTTTAGATATGGTATTATCAAGTAACAAATATGCATTTAAATAATGTTCAAATTAATTAATATTATTATATTTTAGTAAGAATATAAAAAAAATAATTTATTATAACTTGTTGTTAATACTTTAATATATGAAATATGAAATATAAATTTTAAATATTTTTAAGTAATAAATATTAATTATTTATAAAATTTAATTAGAATATATAAACTATATTTTAAATATTTATAATTAGATATTAACACATTTGTATTATTTTAAAAAAATTTATGTAACGCTTCAAAATTTATATATTTGTTTTTGTGTATTTATGACATAACTATGTATTTGCTTTAGTGGATAAGTGTTCTAGAAGTGTTTGAGAGGTTTAGAGTTTAAGCCTTAGCTTAGGCAATTTTTTTTTTGTTTTTAAATGAATAAACCATTATCTTTAATCAGTAGGCTTATAAATAAATATTGATAAAATATGTTAGAATGGGTCTGTTGGTTTGGTGGCTAAGGCGTGAGTTGGCATGTGTGTTCAAGTTCCTGCGCTAGCAATGAGGGGTATATTTTTGCTTGATGCCGTGTAGGTGTTTGTGTGTTAGTAAAAGTCTGATGCTAGTGGACGGTTACGGGAGTGGGGGAGTGATTTTAGGAGAAAAATGTGGGATTGAGGGAATATCTTATTTTAATTAATTTTTTTCCCAAATTTGGTGTCATCTTTTTCCCAGAATCCCTCTAACAATTCTGATGTTACTCTCTTCCTCATCTACCATCTTTCCTTTTTGTTTTATTTTTCTCTGCCTCCATAGCCGAATTCTGTCCCTTTTTCTTTTTTTCCCCACATCTTTTGTTTTGTTTTCTCTTGACTACAATCTCCCTGTGTTGCTGCTAAAATACCTTCTCTTCTCTGTTGGCAATTGCTTCTCCTTGTTTCTACCAAAACTCCCCCTCATTCTCTCTTTTCCGTCGATTTCTTCCTTAATCAGTCTTCTGTCTTTTCAACGTTCGCTGCGTCGGTGGGTAAGCCTTTTGGTAAGAGGGCTATGCCTCAATTGATTTGGGGAATTTCATTTGTTTAATTGTGATAAGTTCCTAACCCTCCGTTGTGTCGAATTTTGATTTGACAACATCAAATCGCATCAAACTTGGTTTACCTGCGGAATCGTAAGCTACATCTTGTTAGAGCAATGGGGGTAAGCAACATAAATGAAGTTCGATTGTTGTTGTTTTAGTGGTATTAGTTCTAAGTGTGACTAATGTTGGGCATGGAATTGCCATTTGTTTTAGGTGTGTTTATCTTAGGAGCGTTATGTACCAAAAATCATGTCAGGTGTGTAAACACAACTCTGAAATTAAAATTCGGCAAAAAGCCAAAATAGGTGAATGTCGACGTCACAAGGGCACGTGGCCGCTCGTGTGGTAGGCCGTGTGATCGAACACGGGCGTGTGATTAATGAGGCTGACCATGTGCGATTCATGGGCCGGGTCGAATTGGGCCGTGTGGGCCACATGGGCGTATGGGTCCACATGGGTAAACCACTCGTTCGTATGGAATATTTGGGCTAGGCTATGTGGTCTACACGGTCAAGGTCATTTTGGGTCGTATGGGCCCACAAGGGCAGACAATATGGGCATGTGGGCCCATTTTTCACTGTTTTGATGTTAAGGTTGCACAGGTCACCCAAGACGACTGTGAACCTATTGTAGGGTCGGTAAGCTTACCTAAACCCCTAATTGACTGAAATAAATGTATGACTGATACGATTATGCTTGTTATTAAGCATGATGATGTCCCACTAGTTTGATATTGTATGCCCTAATTTTATGCATAATATTGTGTTTTAGCGTGTCATATATGTATATTGCATTGCATTGGGGTGGGGTGGGGTGGGGTTATATTATTTGGAGGAAGTGTACTGAAAGGCCTCGAGCCTATATTACTGGCAGCTCAACTGCAAACTACTGTCTAGTGCCGCATTCGGTACTTTTTGGAGTGTAGGGATGGGTGGGTTGATTATATCCCCACATGGAGTGTAGGGTTGGATGGAGTTGGAGTGTTGAAGCTAGCTGGGTAAGATTTGATACTGCATACCTGTTACTGTACTGAGTATTGATACTGTAATGGGCCAAGGCTCAAATGCATGACTGCTTCTGTATTGTAATGGGCTAAGGCCCTAACTGAAATTGAAATTGTTACCGAAATGGGCTTAGGCCCAAACTATGATTGCATACTGTCTGCTTGTTTATGTGGGGATTACACACTGAGTTTTCGTAAACTCACCCTTCTAATTCGCCTGTTCAAGTAATCCCCAGACTTAGGCGGATCGGGACAACGGAGGACTCAACTGTGGCCATACGACTCCTTTTTACTGTTTCGTATTTAATTAGGTTTATTTTTTAAAGTTTTATTTGGGATATTTTTCTGTAATAACGGCCGCTATGAGTTTTTGCTTAAAATTTAGATTTTATACTACTTTATGTTTTATATCTGTTAGAGGTAGATAAAACACAAGTTTTTAAAAGAAATGCATGTGTTTTAGCAAAATATCCACAAGGACACAAACTATTTTAAAAAGCTTCCGCAACGTATAATATTTTGCAAACTAACGACTGAATAAAAATCACTATTTTAGGATTAATAAAAGATAACGAGAAGATCTAAACGGAAAATGTTTTAAGCAAAGTTACGATTTTTCACGAGCATCGATTTTCAAACACACTATCATGTGACATCGCCAGATTCGGCCATAACGTCCAGGCCGGGTTTAGGGTGTTACAATTTATTTAATGATTTTAACACATTTGTAATTAAGTGTCACATGACTAGATATTTCGTCTTGCGATTCGTTCGTCCAAACTCGCCTAAGTCAGCCTAAACGTAAGTGAGGATTCCTTTAAATTTCCTCTAAGGCACCAATTTGTATAGCGAAAACAAACTATGCCAAAAGAAGCCATAAAGAATAACAGAAAGAGCGTACGTGAGGTGTTTGAGTAAATGCTCTCAATATTCCTTTATTTACAAAGAATAATGAAACAATGAATGTAGTGAGTACAAATGAAGAGGAGGCTCTCTATTTCTAGTTGAGCTCCCCCAAAACCAACGGTCAAAATTACATTACACCGACAGACGAGATTAGCCTATCCTTTAATTTTAGGGATTTACAAGATTACATCAAATCATATCAAATCTAATCTTTACAAGATATGATTCTCTATCAATCTTTAAAGATTAGTTCTCATACTTATCAAGATAGCCTAAGTTGCCATATCTTTATCGTTGGGCCAACCAGGTTTTAATCTGACAGGCTTCTCCAACAGTTTACCAAATCGAGCCAGTTCTTGCGGGCCAAATGATCCCTATCTAAACAATAGACCTCCATTGGATGCATTTGGTGCGATGGTCACGGGCCAAATGATATTAACACATTTGTATTATTTTAAAAAATATTTTTTATTTAATGATTTTAACACATTTGTAATTAAGCACCAAGAAAAAAAGGGGGAAGTACTATGTTGTTGGAGGGGTGAAAAAGTAATTAAGTACCAAAAGTACTTTTGAAAGCCAAAAAATTCAACCAAAAACAACTTGTTTAGCATAACTTTTTTTCCAAAAGTGTTTTTCAAGCTAAAAGTGAGTTTTTAAGCACTACTAAACAAACCCTTAGCAATTCTAAAATAGTTGGGGCCCACGAGTTTGCAATTTGGCTATCAACGACTCTACTTTCGATTACCTCTACCTACTTACAATCTCTTTCCTGTAGGTTTTACAAACCTTTCACTTTCATCCTTATGGGTAAATTACCCAAAAATACTGATTTTTAACCATAATTATTGGCTTAGATTAATTTTTACAAAATTTACCGAATTAAGTCGATTTTGAGAAAACGTGTTTAGCTGGACACGTTTTCAGTGGATATGGTAGATAAACGCTTCTAGTTGGATGTGCTTTTAGCTTTGGCCAGATGGTTAAATGTTAGTACTTTTATCATTGAGTCTCGAGTTTGATTCCATTCCTATTCACATTTATATATTTTTTATTTATGTTGCTTCAAGCTTTTTAAATTTTAATTCTTTTTTAACATATTAGTTCTTTGGTTAGATAGTTAAATAGTTGCAATTACATCCTTAAGTCTCGAGTTCAATTCCTCTCTTACTCTTATTTGTATTTTTATTTCATGTTGCTTCAAGCTTTTTAAATTTTTAATTAATGTTTTTTAACATTTTAGTTCTTTCGTTAGATGGTTAGATAGTTATAATTACATCCTTGAGTCTCGAGTTCGATTTCTTTACTACTCACATTTGTATTTTTTATTTCATGTTGCTTCAATTTTTTTAATTAATATTTTTAACATATTAGCTCCTTTTGTTAGGTGGTTAGATAATTTCAATTACATCCTTGTGTATGAGGTTCTGTTATTTTTATAAGCATATTAATGTATTTTTTATTTCATATTGTTTCAAGCTTTTTTTATTTTTAATTATTTTTATGATATTTTTTTAATTATTTTTATTTTTAATTAATGTATTTTTTATTTTTAACTCTTTTATTTATAAAATCAAATAATTATTGTAAATATCATTAATTGAAAGAAAAATAATAATATGCTTATAAAAATAATTAAAAAAATATAATCAAAACATTAATTAAAATTAAAAAGTTTTAAATAGTATGAAATAAAAAATACATTAATATGCTTATAAAAATAATAGAACCTCAGACTCAAGGATGTAATTGCAATTATCTAACCATATAATGAAAGGAACTAATATGTTAAAAATATTAATTAAAAATAAAAACCTTGAAGCAACATGAAATAAAAAATACAATTGTGAGTAGTAGAAGAATCGAACTCGAAACTTAAGAATGTAATTACAACTATCTTACCATCTAACAAAAAAACTAATTTATTAAGAAACATTAATTAAAAATTTAAAAAGCTTTAAGTAACATGAAGTAAAAAATACAAATATGAGTAAGAAAGAAATTGAACTCGAGACTCAAGAATGTTATTGCAACTATCTAACCATCTAACCAAATAACTATTATGTTAAAAAAATTAATTAAAATTTTAAAAAGCTTGAAGGAACATGAAATAAAAAATACAAACGTGAGTAGGAGCGAAATCAAACTTAGGACTTAAGGATAAGAGTGCTAACATTTTACCATCTGGCCAAAGCTGAAAATGCATCTAACTAAAAGTGTTTTCCTACTATATCCACTAAAAACGCGTCTAGCTGAAAGAATTTTTTCAAAATCGGCCTAATTCGATAAATTTTGCAAAAATCGGCATCCGGTAATTATGGTTAAAAATAAACATTTTTGGATAATTCACTCCATCCTTATTATCTCAGCTTTTTATTTTTATTTTACGCTCCGTTTATTTCATTAAAATAATTTCAGAAAAATGATCTACTTTTTTTTGGAAAAGTTAATATTTTCTAGTGTTTAAATGAATTTGTATAAAATAATTTTTATTTTTTCGTAGATTTTCTGAAAATATTTCATAAAAGCTGTTTTCAGTTAAGCAAATATACATTTGAGATTTTCTTATCTTTTTTTTTGTTTAATTGAGTTTATTTTATATCTATAAATTAATATTTTACATTGTTTTTGTAAAATAAACACAACATAAATATATTTGTTATAAAATATTATAGTGCAATTTCTTTTTAACAATAGAAATTTACTTTATAATAAAAAAATATTTTGTAATAATCAATGTCATATATAAACTTAATAATAAATAATATTTAATTAAAACTTAATTTAAATTACATATATTAGAGTACATATTGACATGTAAGGGATAAATGAAGCTAAGCATTATTTAAACAAATATTCATATTTATGCAATTAAAATATTCATATTTTTATACTAGGTTAAAATATGTTATAAGTCCTACTCTTCTTAAATTTGAAATTTAGTCCATGTACTTTTATTTTTTGGGTTAGTTTTACTTTTTAGATATCAAAATTAAAGTTTAGTTGAAAATATTTTGCTAAATTCATATTAGTTTTACTTTTTAGATATCAAAATTAAAGTTTAGTTGTTAGCATTATTAAAAATATTTTGTTAAGTTCATATTTATTATAATACTAGTTTCTAATTACATGAATACTGAATATTTTTTATTTAAAAATGTGACATCAACAAAATTGACAAAAAATTTAACAATGTTAACAATTGGACTTGATTTTCAAATCTGAAAAGTAGAGGGACTAAATTATTGAAAATAAAAGTATAGGGAGTAAATTCCAAATTTGTGAAGAGTACATAGAGTTATGGCATATTTTAACCTTTATACTACAAAACATTTATTATTATCATATTTATAATTGTAATAAATATTTATTATTAAAATGTTAATATTTAATATTTGTCACTAATATATTAATAATATTATTTAAAATTCTATTCTTAAAATTTATTATTAAAATAAAATTGAAGTATTAAATAATTTATTAAAATGATAAATTATATTAATAATTTATTATATTATTAGATATAAATAAGTAAATATGTATGTTTAATAATATTAAAAATTATAATATTTTATTACTTTTAAATATTTTAAAAATAAAACTTTATTATTAATATAATAATATTAAGCTCAGCTTAACTTGATTTTTATATAAAAATAAAATTACCCATAAATGAGTTATTTTTTGAAAATTGACTTACGCTTTTAAAAAATGTAAGTCATTTTATAGGAAAAATGACTTATTTTCTGTTGACTTGTAAGTAAGGGTGTTTATAGTTTGGTTAAAATCGAATTAACCGATCGAACCAGTCTAATTCAGTTAATTGGTCGATGGTCGAACTTAGTTTGGTCGGAGGTCGGTTAATAATTTTTTGAAATTTCCATTATCGGTTAATTCGGTCCGAAATCGAGTAATTAACCGAATTAATCAAAATAAATAATATATATTATATATAATTGTTAACTTTTTATTTGGTTATTTTCACCTTCATTTAAAGTTGTTTGAACTATTAAAGAAAATGAATTTTAGCAATATATTTTTTTATATGTTTTATCATTATTTTAATAAAAAATAAAAAAATTATATATATAAATTTCAGTTAATTCGGTTAACCTACTGAATTAATGAAATATTTCAGTTTGGTTAATGTATTTGAAAAAAAATTCAATTCGGTTAACGGTTAAATTTTTTTTACATTTCAGGTAATCTGGTTAATGACAATTCAGGTCAGGTATTAATTGAACCGACCGTTTGAGCACCTCTACCAGTAAATCATTTATTGTTAATCAAGCTATTTTCTATTAAACAAACTCAAAAAAATACAAAAAAAAAACATTTTAAATGAAATAAACTTAGCGTTAAACTATATGTTTTCGACACTCATACACTATTGAATATTTTTTAGCATGGCTTTAACTGGATAACTAACTTGAAGACAAGAAAAATAAACAATTTCTTCTAGTATTTACAAATTACATACAACTCTAGCCCTGGAAAACTTTTAGTTGGACAAAAATAGTCTCCCCTATGTTATCAGGACACTTTCTTTTCTTTTTTTTGCTTAGGGTAATTGTGTTCGATCCGACATATTCGAATTTAGCAAACCCGCGTCGAACATATAACATAGTCGACGGTCACTTGAATCTGGGTAATATAGTCTTCGAAGGATTTTGTTTTGATCTACAGGGGGTATCTGCCATTTACTCTGCTGTAGGTTGATCGAGGTGTTTTGTTGAGCCTGCTTCGATATCCACATCCCTGTCTTCAACATCCAAATATGGTGAATTTGGGTATGAATGCACAAAATCTTCAAACCGGATGGTATTGATACCACCACTTCCATGACCCTTTTTGCTATCATATCCACCGGGCGATGGCACCACTTCTGGCAGAGCCACCTCTCCTTCCAAGTACCTCACTACTTGCCTCATCGTCGGCCTTGCGTCTGGTGCATCATTCGAACACATTAATCCGAGCTTGATCACAACAATGGCCTCTAGCTCATCAAAGTCGCCATTCAATTTCGGATCCACAACCTCAAGAGCTGCACCACTTTGCCATCTTTCCCACACCCAATCCACCAAAATTAGCTCCTCGGGCAATGCCTTTGGCTCAATAGGTCTCCTCCCACATGCCACTTCAAGCAAAACTGCACCAAATGCAAACACATCGGTAGCTATTGTAGGCTTACCAGTTTTTGTAAGTTCAGGTGCTAGGTACCCCAATGTACCAACCACCCTGGTCGTAGTCGGGTTTGTGCCGTGTTCATATAACTTAGCCAGGCCGAAGTCGCTGAGTCTTCCGTTTAGCTCGGAATCTAATAGAACATTGCCTGCTTTGATGTCTCTATGAATTACAGTTTGTTCCCATTCTTCATGCAGATATAAAAGACCCGAAGCAACGCCTTTGATTATTTTGAACCTCTCGTCCCAACCGAGAACTCGTTTAGGTTCATCAAACAGGTACTTATCCAAACTACCATTAGGCATATAATCATAGACAATTAACAGATCACCCCGGCACCGACACCATCCGAGGAGCCGAACAAGATTCCGATGGCGAAGACGGCCGATACTCGCAATCTCTGACATGAATTCTCTTAGACCTTGCTTTGATTCATGAGAAATCCGTTTGACAGCAACTTGAGTGTTTGTACCCTGCAAAGTTCCTTTGTAAACTCTGCCGAATCCACCAAATCCAAGTAGCTCTTTGTCCCTGAAACCCATTGTTGCTTTCTTGAGTTCTTGGTAAGAGAATCTGTGAGGACCAATTTCCAGTTCGGAGGCCTCAATTATGTCCGATTTCTTAAGTTTTCTTACAAGGTAAAACGAGATGAAAACAATCAACATTATTACAACAACAACTGCAAATGTAACGCAAAGGATCAAGACAGTGTGGTTCTGTTTAGGCCTTGGAAGAGAAGGCAAAGAAGACAAAGACAAAGATTGCGCCTCTCCACTCATGTTGAAACTCCATCCCAAGACATAGTGAGAGCTTGCAAGCAAACCTGTTGAAGCTGAAAACCCCACAAACATGAAATCCTGGAGAATTGATGAAAGATTCACATCAATGGACAAAATTGAAGATCTTGGTTTCTCGGACAAAAGTGAAAGCTTCACATCTAATCGATTTTTGGCCGAATCGTAATCAATCCAAGCCTGGATTTTTGCCCCACTCTTGATAATCAACTCTTCTTTTGTTCTGTTTTCAAGAAAATAAGCAGCAGGGGTTGAAGCAATTGATTTCATGCTATTGACATTAACACCGACATGGTTATCATTTATATCACCTAACTCTAAATCTTTCACAGTATCGAACTCAACTGCGAATATGTGGTTGGCTGAGTTCCCATTCTCGCTTGCATTAAGCAAGCCCAGGTATTGACTGGGAGAGCCTGAAAGTTGCTTCGAAGGTGAGAGAACGAAAGCAAGGCCATGGCCACCGAGCTTTGGGTACTCGGGAACAGTGGCGATCACGAAAGCAGATGAGAAAGAAGAAACTTTGCTGTTGTCTGAGTTCTTGAATTTCAATGGAGATGAGTAAAAAGCATGGCCACTTACGCGAGAAGTAGTGTTGGTTAAACAAAGCAACCCACTGTCCGCAATGTCTGCAACTCCAGTTAAGCTCATTTTGTTGCCTGAACCATGGAACCCATTGAAGATGAACTGATCTAGCTGAGAAAAAACATGGCCTGATGAAAAAACAAGGAAAACCCAGAAAAATATCAGCTCCTTTGCAATGGAAAATGAATTTGAATGGGATCTTTTTGATGTTTTCTGCATCAGCAAATTTTGGGTTATGAATTTTGTTTGAGAAATTATAATTATAATTATTAAATGTTTTGGGAGGGGGTTGGTTGAAGTGAACTGGAAGAGAAAGAAGAACAAAAAGAGAGATTTAGTAGAAATGGCAAGATTTTTAAAGATAAAATTTAGTGATTTTCCGATCTCCACATGGGAGTTATACAGAAGAAATGATTGAAAGGCAACTCAATTATAGAACCAAAGAAGACGGTTAAAATTTAACATAACCAACCTTAGTAAGCATGAAGTTAGGTGGACTCTCATTGTTCGAGTAAAAATAAAATACTTCAACAATTCTGCCCTCTACTTTCCTTGTTGCATTTTTTTATTATTAGGTCATGGGAAAATTTTTTACACTATTTTAACGCCTTCTATGTCAAAGTTGGTGGGGGTTTTAAATTAATACATTAATTTTTATGATGTAGGTTAAGTTATCTCACCACCCACAAGTATCAAGTTTAAGGTTGGGAGATTTGACGGAGTATTTAAGTAACTATTGGTTCAACTAATTTAATTTAATATAGTGGAAGTCAATTCTCATATTTGTTGACTTTCTATCTATAATTAAAAACTCACTCACTCTTTTCCTTCCACTTCAAATCTTCTCAAACTCTTCATTTGAAAAAAAAAATTTCCCTATGTTTTATATTAATTTTCCTAGAAAAAAATAGTTGACCACATTGCTAACTACGCCCTCAATAAGTCGAAATATCCAACTCAATTTTTAAAATTCTTAGTTCTTATGATAATATTTTAAAAATTTTTTGAATTTTAATATTATTTTTTTGTGATCATTTTAACAGCTAATAGACTGCACTATCTAGATTTAATATAATTTATAGCTCCCACAAGTTGATCCTCGTATCTAAAGATGAAAAAGTTCATGTCATCTGTTTTTAGTGCTATCTAAGATGAAAAAGTTCATGTCATTTCAGATGTGGTTGTCACCTAGGTGGAAAGATGGGGAAGCGACCATCACACTAAAAGATGTGGCTTTAATAATTGGTTTTCTAATCAATGAGGAGGTGGTGATCGAACCTAGTAGCATTGATGCGGAAGACGTGTGGCGTCAATTGTTAGGCGTCGTGCTATCAAGAAAGAAGTAAAAAATGATCTAGATGAGTGCTGACTGAAGTGCACATAGTTGGTCAAGTTTGTGAAATTATCCCTTCCATTACATGCTAACGTGGAGAAGATGGATCGATAGATCAGAACTTGGATGCTCTAGGTGATTTAAGAATGTTGTTTCCAGACACATGCCATATTTCTTCCTCAATTCGGGAATTTTAAGGTGGTAAGTATATTTAATTGGGATTATGCTACTCCAATGTATCTCTATAGATTGCTTAGTAGGGTGATTCGTAAATTGATCAACGAAGTCAATAATTACTTATTGCTCTTATAGAATAAGTAGGGATATGCATGCCGTAATTAACACCTATCTAAAATTGTATTTCACTACCCGTACTTAATATTTGCTATTGCTTGGAATATTAAAACAAATTTAGTGGTGGGTTGGATCATACATGCTATAAGGGAAACTTGACATAAATGCATGGAGAAATGAATCGATGAGGCGATGAAGAATTATGTTGATGTTGCTTTCAAATTCCATGTTGATGTGAATGGAAAATAACATATTTGTATATTTATATAGTTTGGGTCAATGTAGCTTAGGCCTCCCAAATGGTAAATTATAAATTAATATTATATTTTAATCCTAAAAAATTATATTTTAGTTTAAAAATTCATCTTTCATTAATTAAGTTGTTTTCTATTTTAAATTAATGTTAACAAGAGTAAATTGAAATTCAAACTGGAGTACTAGAATTAAACTTATGCTTTAATTAGGTAAACCTACCTAATCAATTGAACTTAAATAATTTAATTTTTATCCTAAATCAAGTTTAAGTTATAAAATTAAATTCAATAAGATTCCATCTCAACTTAAACGTCAAATATCAAATATCAAATATCAAATATCAAATTGAACTCAAACTTCTTATAAATTCAACTCCATTTGTTTGACATTTTTTAGAAGGTGGATTCCAAGTCATATTTGAGCATTGGAAAATGCATTCATGATCCTATCAAATGCTTTTTTTTTCTCATTTTGAAAGAAAAAGATGAATTAAAATTGCAATAGTTGATTGATACCCAACAATACAGCAAAAATTCACTAAAACTCCACGTTCTTACTTGAAAAAGACCTAACAGAACACAACATTTTTATTTGATTCCCGTTATAAAATGATATTTTTAAAGCTTAATATAACATTAGGTACTTGAATTTGACATTTTTTTTAATTTGATATCTAAATTTGATGTGTTTTCTTAAGCAGGTACTTAAACTTTTTGGGATTCAATTTGGTATCTAAACTTGACTTTTTTTTCTAATTCGGTACTTAATCTTTTTGTTGTTGTTTGATTTGGTACTTGTCAAATGTTTTACAAATTACTCCAATATACTAATAATGTTATTTTTTTATGAGATAACAAAAATAATCAATGATGACCAGCATGTGACAAATGATATGATATTTTTTTGTGTTTTATATGTTCAATTACTTTTAGTTTTAATTAATTAATTAATTGAAATAATAAATTTCTTTTAATTTGGGGTTTTAAAATTTTTTTCTTATATAACATTAATTCGTTAAGGATAACTCAATACCTATTTTATTAGCATAACAAAAAGTATTAACATTGTTAGTGTTTTGTGTAATTTGCATAACATTTAATAGATTTAAGTACCAAATTGAACCTAAAAAAGGTTTAGGTTCCAAATTTTGGAAAAAATGCCATACCAAATTGGGTCCAAAAAACCTTCAAGTAACAAATTAGAAAAAAGTGTCAAGTTCAAGCATTAAATTAGGCCCAAAAAAGATTTAGGTACTAAATTAAAAAAAAAGTGTTAAGTTCAGATACCAAATTTTATATAAGTCTATTTTTGAGAAGATGAAAAAAGAAATTATCCAACTTTTAAATGAAACCTATCGATATGTTGAAAATATTTTCCTTTTAAATAAGTTTTTTTCTTAAAAGAAATTTATCCAAAATTTTTAGTTAATATTCAAAGTTGTGCATTTTAGGTAAAACAGGACAGGTTTATATTTACTTTAGTTATTTACTTATTTTCATTACCAACAAAAGTCAAAAGTCAAATACTCAAACACACATTTTAGTGGACCAAAAATAAAATAAATAAAACTTTATCTAATGTCAAGTCTGTTGTTTTTTGTGTTTGTGGGTAAGCACTATATATTAGATTAAATAAGATTCATTTTATTTAATAATCTACAATAACATTTAAAAGGAAACCAGTCCAATATCGGGTCACATGTTCGATTCCAACGAATCCACTTCTTATACATATATTGTCTTATAAATTTAGACTCCAAATAATATTTAATAATAATTCATTTCTAAAAATATAAAAACATATAAACTTCCAGCTACGTTGGATTAAATCAATGCATATCTTTATAATCATATTCTCATATTAAAAAATAAAAAATGCTATACTAAAATTTTATATGATATTCCAGGCTTCAACTCTCTTTCTAAAATATCTTCCATGTTACTTTTATATTCATGAAATTTAATTTTTCTTTTTAAAGTTTGTAGTTATTAGAGGTGTAGCTAATTAGTAGATAAGGACTTTGGCCTGCTTCAGCCAAATCATATAATTCTTATTTGGGTAAATCGTCAAAATAGTCACTTTTGTTCACCTTAGATCACATTTTAGTCACTTATGTTTGAAATATTACGTTTTAGTCACTTACGTTAGCACATTATAACATTTTAGTTACTGAGTCGTTAATTGTCATTAACGGTGTCATTAACGGTGTAACGGTAAGCTAACATGACATGTTAAATCATCTTTTCAAACAAAAATATTAGGTTAAATTATACAATTGGTCTCCATATTTTTTTGTTTTAAATAATTTAATTTTTTTCTTTTATGTTCTTTTATGTTTCCTTTTTTTCTTTTTTTTTTCCATTCTCTTTTGCTTCTCCCTTTGTTTTCCTCCCTTCTCTATCTCTTTTAACGTAATTTTTTTATATTTTCCATTTGTTAAAACTTTTTTTATGTTTATGAAAAAAAAAGGCGAAAGCTGAAACCAAAATAAAACTTACTTCGCATATTCTTACCCTATAATTACAAACTCTCATAGTTCATCAGCACTTTAACGAACCAATTTGGATCTTTCAATGATCCAATTCACAAGCTCGCCTCACTCAAGATCTCACCAATCGTGATTTATGACAGTTCACCCTTGACAAAGTTTCCCGAGCCAATTCCTTTGACCTCCTAACCAACCCCCACGACCACCTTATTTATCTTACCTACAACATTCTCGCCCTTTTAAAACTATGTTGTTTCACGGATTCTTCAAATGATCTCTACACTCTCAATGACAAAAATGACCGCCATAGAAAACTTACCTTCAACTTTACCCAAACCAGTTTGGTTCCATGCTCCCTTTCTTTCTTCGGTTCATCCATTCTCGGCTTCCAATCAAGCTTGCTTGGGAACAGTCAACAAGGTTTAGATCGATTTTGTCATTTGTTTAATTTTATTTGTCAAAGTATAAAAGAAAAGGAAATGAACAATCTACATAATTCTGTAAAAGTTTGGAAACAGAAAAAATCTGTTTTGAATACAAAGAATTCAATTTATGTTTAGATTTGATTAAGGATATGGTTTTTTTATATTGATTAGTTAGATCCAATTTTAGTTTCAAAATTAGGTTGTATTCAAACCGAGATTTGATTAAAAATAATTGATATTTAGTTTTGAGTGAAATTCAATTGAGGAATCATGTGAAAGAAACAATGACTTGGTTTATTTGGTGGGCAAAGATTATATTTCTGCAGTGAAAAGTATTGAGAAGAGAGAAACATAAAGGGAAATAAGAAAAGAAAAATAAATAAATAAATAAAAAGAAAACAATTAAATTGTTCAAAAAATAAAAGTATAGGGACTAGTTTTAACAAAAGGAAAACATAGAAAACTAGTTAAAAGAAATGAAGAAGGGAGGAAAATAGAGCGAGAAGGAATAGAGAATGGAATATAAAGAAAAAAAATTTCAAAGAACATAAAAGAAAAAAATTAAATTGCTCAAAACGAAAAAATATAGGGACAAATTATATAATTTAACCTAAAATTTTCATTTGAAATGATGATTTAACGTGTCACATCAACTTATCATTACACCGTTAATGGCAATTAACGCACAGTGATTAAAATGTTACAATACTATAATGTAAGTGACTAAAACGTAAAATTTCATAACTAAAATGTAACCTGAAACAAACAAAAATAACTATTTTAGTAGTTTAACCTTCTTATTTTAGGCTCTCTAAAAGATAAAATATTAAATTTCAGCATTTTAAACTTTTAATTAAATGACCATATTTAACTCGATATTTTTAGCTTTGATCCTCAAAATTTTATATTTTCATCTCACTCTTTTAAACAAAATTTATAGCTTCGCTCCAATGATTATCCTTCCAACAACATTATTTTTAAAATTTGAACTTGAATATCCTCTTTAATAATTCAATATACTCTACTATTACTCCAAACATTTATTAGTATTCATTTTTGTTGGTACTACACCTCCAAAAACATTCATTAACAAATTACTTTTAATATGTACAAATGACAACTTGAAAGCAAACAAAAATGCATGAACTTGTGTTTTGTATGAGGGTAATTTAGTAATTTTTTTAATTGAATTTGTGTCGGGTTGACTTGTGACAGTCGGGAGTTTAAATAATAGTAAGTATAGATTAGACTTGTTCATGGATCGGGTTACCCGTCTAAGCTTGAAAGCCCGCCCGAAATCTGGGAAGGTTTGGGAAATATATTAGACCAAAAAAGGGGCTAAGGCAAAAAAAAGATTAGCCCATTTAAAATATGGGTAGGGCTCGAGCTCGACCCGTTTTTAAATTTATAATACTTTATATTATATTATTTTTATATATTATGTAATTTAGAACACATTAAAAAATAAATCTATACTAAATATATAATACTATAATGTAAACATTAAAATAATGTTAAAATGACTATAAAAAATTTCAATAAAAAAATATTAAAATACTAAATATTAAAATAAAATAAAATAAATATTTTATAAAAAATTAAAAAATAATATGGGCGGACCTAAAAATGTGATTAGTAGTCTTTTGCAAAAATGAGCGGGTTTGAATAAAACTTTTGTAACGCCCCAAAAATTTGAATGTTGGAATACTAAATTTTGTCGTAATTAAATTTTTATATATGTGGTTCTGTGTTTTCCCTATGTGATTAAGGTGTAACGCCCCAAAGTTTTAATTTGGGGTATTGTGAATATGTGACACAAACATTTGTTAGCTTTAGTGGTTATATTTTCTAGGAATGTTTAGGAGATCCCAAGTTCAAGCTAAGACTTGGGAAAATTTTAGTATTTTTATGAATAAGCCCGCCCTATCTTTGGTTAGTAGGCTTTTAAGTAAAAGTTGGTAAATAACTAACAAAATGAGCCTGCTGGTCTGGTGGATAAGTGGAGTGATAGTGTGAGGGAGGTCATGGGTTTGAATCTTTGGGATGGTAAATGTTGTATTTTTGCTCCTAATTTTGACAAGAGTTGTGCTGAATTGGGTTTTTGAGTGGTGAATGTGTAGTGGGAAGTGAGGGAGCGATTTTAGGAGTGAACATCCAAAATCTGATCACTTTTTTCTTTTTCGAAAAAAAAATTCGAAAAAAAAGAGTCGTTTTTCTCTCTATCTTTCTAACGTTTTCTCTCTCCCATCTCTACCAATTTTTTTTCTTCCTTGCTTCATACTCGATTATCTTTTCTTTTCTTTCCTCTACTGCCAAAATTCCCTTGTTCCCCCTAAACCATTCTTTCCTCTTGATTTCGTAGCGTTAAGCAGCACTTGTGCAAATTCACATTTCGCGAGGATTAAGGCTCTCCTTGTGATTTTTGTAAACATACCAATTTGAAGTTTTTACGGCTTTGGAGTGCTCGGGGACTGTTTTAGCATCAAACAAAACCGGGTGTGTACTCGAAACACAAAAATAAGGGATTCGGCGAAAAGCTAAAGTTGCTTGCTGTTTGGACAGCAGCAGTAGGCTAAATTTGAAAATTCACCATAAATTGTGAAAATCGAATTAGAGGTTAAAAAAATACGGGATTAAAATATTTTTTAGTCTAGTTTCTCATAGAAGAAACGAAGTAAGCAAAAGAATTTCATATTATGAGATATTTGAATTTGAGTGAGAGAGGGTCAGAATGATTTTGGAATCCCCTGTCCTGACTTTGGAAAATTATTAAAAATTTTATAAAAATAATTATGGGTTAGAATTTATATGTTTAAAATATTGAATGAGTCTACTTTTAAGAGAAATAAACAGGAACATCATCTGAATTTGTACGAGAAGATAATTAATTTTTAGTGCAGAAAGGTCGAAACTGTCAAACAGCAGAATAGGAGAAACTTTAAAGAATAAACTGTACTTATTAGCTAAACCAATAAATCTAAAAATTTTATGGTAAAAAATATGTGAGTCTAGTTTCAGGAAAAACTTTTGGATCTTAATTCAGAATTCTATAGCTTAAGATACAAATAATTTAGTAACAGTGACTGAAGTAGACAGCTTTGAAGGATTATATAAGTAAATAGTGGAAACAATATAAATAATTAACTAGCACCGATTACATTAAAATAGATCACGAGGCCAAGGCCAATTTGAGTCATGTGGGCTACACGGGCATGTGGGCCCACACTGGCGAACATCATGGGCTTGTAGGCCCATTTTCACTGTTTGACTGATAAAGTTGCACGGATCGCCCAAGTCAACTGTGAACCTACTGTAGGGACAGTAAGTTTAGCTAGACCCTTAATTGACTGAAATGACTGTATGACTGATATAATTAAGCCTAATGATGTCCCACTGATTTGATACTATATGCTCTGTTTACATGCATGATATTATGTTATAGCATGTAATATCTGTATATTGCATTACATTGGGTTAGGGGATTATAATGTTCGGAGGAAGTGTACTGAAAGGCCTCGAGCCTAATTTACCGGCAGCTCAGCTGCAAACTACTATCTAGTGCCGCATTCGGTACTACTTGGAGTGTAGAGATGGGTGGGTTAATTATATCCCTACATGGAGTATAGGGTTGGACGGAGATGGTGTGTAGAGGTTGGATGGGTAGGATTGTTGTGACTGTATATCTGTTACTGCTACTGATACTGTGATGGGCTAAAGCCTTACTACATGACTGTTTTTGTACTGAGATGGGCTAAGGCCCAAACTGGACTGATACTAATACTGAAAAGGGCTTAAGCCCAGACTGTGATTATTTGTTTACTGTCTGTTCATTTGTATGGGGATTACACACTGAGTTTACGTAAACTCACCCCTTTTGTTTAATCTGTACATGTAATCCCTAGATATAGATGGATCGGTGCAGCGGAGAACTCAGTGGTGGCCACACAACTTCTTTTACACTGTTTACTACCTATTTATGATTTTACTTTTATTTGGGAGTATTTTGCTGTAATTATGGTCTTTACAAATTTTGGTTTAAAATTTGGATTTTATACGGTTTTATAATTTAAATATGCCAGTGTTAGGCAAAACTCGAGTTTTCAATTGAAATTTATGTTTTATCAAAAATACCACGAATAAGCAAACTGTTTAAAAAATTCCACAATAAAAATAAAAAAAATGTTTTGAAATTGAATAATATTTTGAAAACAAACGACACAATTTGAAGTTAACATAAGATAATAAAAAAAATGGTTAAATAGAAAAGAGGATTTAGCGATGACATATTTTTCGAAAAGCACTACCATGTGACGTCATCAGATTTGGCCATAACGTCTAGGCCGGGTTTGGGGTGTTACATAAGGTCAGGAGTTTGAGTCGCATTTTTAGAAGTTTACTAATTTTTTTCTAAGTAACCTCTATCCTTGAATTGCATAGTTAAGTTTAATTCAATGTAAACATATGTTAAGAATGAGCCTGTTGGTTCATTGGCTAAGCATTTGTCTACTTTTTGATCATGGGTTCGAGTCTCAGCGTTAGCGTTATAAAAGTTTTGTAAATGCTAGAAATGTGTTGGTAGTTAATTTAAAGTTAATTCCTTTTTCCATCTCCATTCTTCTTCTTCTTCTTCTTCTTCTTCTTCTTCTTCTTCTTTTTTTTACATTTCATCTTTCTTCTGAATTTTCTTTTTGATTGCGTTCAGCAAGTGGTTACCGGAATAATTGAAGGTCCTAAGTTGTTCGGTGCGTTGTTAGAAGATTTCCGTGTAAGTTCTATCAGAAAATCTTATGTTTCTGCGAAGTTTTATTGGTTTTTGTTTGCGTAGTTAAATTGGGATTTCTCTGACTGCTTTACGTAAATTCTTTGTTAATTGGCCGCTGATCTCTTTTCCTTAGGTAGGGGTGAGAAAAACTCGATTCGACTCGAAAAAATTGAAACAATCGAAAAAAATTTGAATTTCAAATTAAACGAATCGTGTTATTCTAGTTAATCGAGTTATTCGAATCAACTCGAATTCTTTTTTCAAATTTCGAGTTGGAATTGAGTTGAGTTTTCGAATTTGAATAACTTGAATAATTCGAATAATTTGAATATCAAACTATAATATTTTATATTTTTATCCCAAACTCCTAAATATTTTTACTTTTCCCTCAAAATTTTTACTCCTTCCCACTTTCCCCCCAAAACTTTTACTCCCCTCCCAACCCCCCAATCTACCCAAAATCTATTTCCCGCCAAAATTTTACTCTCCCATTTACGTTTTCTCAAAATTTTACTCCCCAAAACCCTCAAAATCTTTTATTTTCCCTCAAAATTTTTACTCCCTCCTACTTTTCCCCTAAAACTTTTATTCCCTTCCCCTCCCATCTACCCCAAACCCTCCCCCCTCCAATTTTTTTAATATTTTCCCTCCAAAATTTTACTCCTCCTATTTACTTTCCCTCAAACTTTTATTCCCCAAAATTTTTTATTTCCCCCTAAACTTTTACTTCTCACACTTTACTCTCAAATAAAAAATCAAAATTATCCAAAAAAAATCACTAAACATAAATAGTAATAATTTTATTTATATCTACTATTTATATTATTAAATTAAATTAAATTTCATATTTTATATTTTATATTATTTATATTATTGAATTGTTTAGTCATATTGAATATTTATATTAAAATTGAATTATTAATTATGCCATAAAATATTCGTGTTAAAAGTTTATATTGGTATCAATTTCACATTTTATTTTTAAAATAACTTTTATTAAAAAATCATATTTTTACATTTAATATATTTTTTAATTCTAAAATACATAGTGACAAGAATCTAAAGATAATCAAAACAACTAAGCAAGCCAAGAAGCTAACTAGTATACAAAAAATTAATAAATAAACTATGAGGTGATGAAAGTTAATAAAAAATTTGATTAAAGTGGACAAATTTTATTACGATAGGTGACAGTGATTACAAGGACCCAAAATTATTTTTTAAAATTTAACTCGAATAAATATATTCGATTTGATTCAATTTGAATTTCATTTCACTCAACTCGATTTGAGAAAATTTCAAATCAAATTAAGATGATAAAATATGATTCGTGAACTCGATTAACTCGAATTTTTTTATTCAATTCGATTCGATTCGATCAAATGCTTACCCCTACCCTTAGGTGTGAATACGAAGGAAAGTGGTCCTTCGTGTGCTGTTTCAAATTAGTTTTGTTGATTCATCGGTAAGCGTTCGTTTGTTGGAAGTTTCGCGTCGAGGTTCTCGACATAATTGGTTGAGTATTAATGAATGCGATTTTTCATCGTTTTAGTTGTTTGATTGATTGTTGAATGGTTAAATTAGGTTTCGGGAATTCTCCGTGTTGTTTCTACGTCAACACGATATCAGGTGCATATTGAAAACCTGAGTTTTTGCGAATTTCAGATTCCAGAAAATATGGCTGTCGATGCCACATGAACATGTGTGACATAGGCCGTGTGTTAGGCCATGTAACACTGTTCACCAAATACGAGCCACACGAGCATGTGTCCAGGCCGTGTGACTCACTGTTTGTGATTTAAAGATCACACGGGCTAGAGACACGGGCGTGTATCCAGGCCGTGTGACTCACTGTTGTGATTTAAGACCACACAAGGAGACAACACGAGTGTGTGTTAGGCCGTGTGGAGCCACACGGGCGTGGAGGTCAGGGTTAGAACTCTTTTTTGAGCCATAAACATTGTTCACACGAATGTAGGTCGTTCGTAGTGTATACGTATAATCTAAATTAGACTGTATGGTTGCTATCTGACAATCTGAGACTGAGATTCTCATTATGCAAATGTTTACTGAAACTGAATGACTGTGCATACATTTTGACATCTGTATTCTGCATTTGCATTGGGTGGGAGTTGCGTAAAGAAGGAAGTGGTATGTTCTGATTCAGTGGCTAGGCTACAACATATATACGAATCTGGCGTTTATTCGCCTATTGATATGGCAGCTAAGTTGCGAATATTCTGAAAGGTGTCGCACCGACATTGAGCAGTGTGTAGGGCTGAATGGGTATTCAATACCCTAAATGGTGTGTTGGGATGGTCGGAGATGGTATGTAGCTGATGGGGGTAGGAATAATTACATCTGTTTTTGATCTGGTCTATATCTGAACTAGAATTGTTATGCCATATAACTGATATGTTAAATCTGTACTGAATGTTTTTTGATTCCAATTGAAACTAGAGATTCAAGAACTATTTTTATAATCGTGCTTTAGTTAAATTTATTTCTGTTATGCACTGGGTTCACAACTCATTTCGTTGTTGATTGAATTTCAGGTGGTTCACAAACTTGAATGGGTTGGTGTTGTGAGAGCTCGGTCAATCCGCTTTGTCTTCCTTTTATTTGTACTATTAGTAATTACAGTTTTCTCTAGTAATATGAGGTTTTAGGAAGGTTGAATGGTTGGTTGATTGCTATGATTGTTATAACATGTAGAATGACTTTTCTTTTATTTGCATTGATAAATGTGGGTTTCCAGTATCACCAATGTAACTCTTCAGACTTGGTCTTGATGCCTAGGTTAGGTTTAGGGTGTTACAATTTTAGGCTCATATTTCGGGTCGAACTGTGCTTGGGCAAGTATAAAATATGTTAATATCATGTTTAGGCTTGACTTAGCCGGACCTGACCCATGAGCACTTCTAGTATAGATGTATATAAACAATGTTGATTAAAATAAAATTTTGCTTGAAGCGATAAATTAAAATATTTATTGATACTAATTGTATAAATTCAAATCTTATCATATGTAAACTTTTCATTGATTTTATTAAAATATAAATAGAAAAAAATGTTCTTATAATAGTATATATTTTTTAACAATCTCATTATACATTCTGACTATATTTGTTCTATTTGATACAATGTTTAGAACTACTTATAGCCCCTCCACAATCCATAAATAATAGGATAATGCGCTTCAACGCACTCGAACATATATCCTTCTACATAGGCAACAATATCCATAATAATCGAATTAAAATTTAAATGATATAATAGTATAGTTTTTTATAGATGGAAAAATATTTTTATAACTTTCTTAGGTGACAATTTAGTGGCTATTTTACCAAAAAAAACCAAAAAAAATTATATTTACAAAAATAACTCAGGTTTAAAAACAATCACTAAAATAACTTGAAATGAACAGTAAAATAGGGTGGTGGCCTGTCAATGGCCGGCACCACTTGGTATTTTAGACTCATGATTGCTTGATAATTGTGTCAAACTTAAAAAAATGATTTTTTTGGTTCTGGCCTGTCAATGGCCGGAACCAGTGTATTTTTTCTAAAATCGTATCATACTGGTATACGGGGAAAAAAAAATTTTTTTTTGGGTGCTGGCCTGTCAATAGACAGCACCACCTTTACGGAATTTTTTTTATATTTTGGGGTGTCATTGGCCGCAACCAGTATACAAAAAATTTAAAAAAAAAAATTTTTGGTGGTGGCCTGCCAATGGCCGGCACCACCTTTATGTAAATTTTTTTTTTACATTTTGGGGTGTCATTGGCGGGCACCAGTATACGAAAAAATTAAAAAAAAATTTTGGTGGTGGCCTGCCAATGATCAGCACCACCTTTATGTAAGTTTTTTTTTACATTTTGGGGTGTCATTAGCCGGCACCAGTATACGATTTTTTTATTTTTTCGTATACTGGTGCCGGCCAATGACACCCAAAAATGTAAATTTTTTTTACATAAAGGTGGTGTCGGCCATTGGCAGGCCACCACCAAATTTCTTTTTTTAATTTTTTTGTATACTGGTGTCGGTGAATGACACCTCAAAATGTAAAAAAAAAAATTACTTAAAGGTAATGCCAGCCATTGGCAGGCCACCACAAATTTTTTTTTTACATTTTTTCATATATTGGTGCCGGCCAATGACACCCCAAAATATTAAAAAAAATTTACATAAAGGTGGTGCCGGCCATTTCAAAATTTTTTTTTATATAGGTGTCCGCCAATGACACCCAAAAATGTAAATTTTTTTTTACATAAAGGTGGTGCTGGCCATTGGCAGGCCACCACCAAAATTTTTTTTTTGAATTTTTTTTCGTATACTGGTGCCGATCAATGACACCCCAAATGTAAAAAAAAATCTTGTAAAGGTGGTGTCGGCCATTGACAGACCAGCACCAAATTTTTTTTTCCTTGTATACTAGTATGATACGATTTAAAAAAATAAACTAGTTCTGGCCATTGACAGGCCAGAACCACAAAAATTATTTTTTAAATCTGACACAATTATCAAGAAATCATGGGTCCAAAATATCAGTGGTGCCGGCCATTAACAGGCCACCACCCCATTTTACTGTTAATTTTAGGTTATTTTAGTGATTTTTTAAATTTTAGTTATTTTTATAAATATAAAAAAAATTAGATTATTTTAATAAAATAGTCCAATTTTGTGTCAAGCTTAATATTTTTTGCGGGTAGAAAAACGTTTATGTGAAGATTCAGGCGGAATGTGCATCTAAAGTGAATTCCGTCCACAAAAGTCAGATAAACCTTTAATAAAAGAGCATGATTCTTCTATGGCGCACAATGAGAGTGAAAAAGAAAAGGACCTCCTTGCCTGCGTGTGTGAGTGTGACGTGTATCATAAATGCTGTTAAATGTGAGCCATGTGACCTGCTTATTTCCCCTTGATTCACTCTCTTATCTCACCTTTTTTACTATATGATTGTGTTGTATCCTTTTATTAAAATTTACATAAATTGATGATTTAAGTTAAAAATTTTATATATTTTTATTATTAATAATTAGTGTAGCTAATAGAATAATCAATAAATTATATTTGATATGTTACATGTATCTTATTTTAACATATGTGAATAGGGGTAAAATCAAAAAAAATTTAGGGATCAAAATTAAATTGTAATTTTTATTATAACAAAAACATAATTTCATTAAAATTAATTTTTTATATTTTTAAGGGGTTAAAATATAATTTTACCTTTATTGATTTAAAATTTTAAAAATTTTAAAGGCTTAAAAGAAAAAAATTTCTATTTTAAGGAGATCGGAGCCCTTGCCAACCCCTAATTTCGCCCCTATATGTGAATCGATTTATAATAACAAAAATAAATAAAATTTTTAACAGAAAAATTAATTTAATTTTTAATTTAATACATATAAAGTAATTTACAAGAATAAGAATGTAATTCAATTTTTAGTAAAAGAACGTACATAATATATTTATTCTTCCTTCTTAAACTAAACCGTCCAATGTTTAAATGGTTGTGAATTTTCGGGTCGGTTTCAGCAGTTTCAGGGTAATATCATTACTTTAACTTTTGTGAATGAGGCTTTTGACCAGATTTTTTATCCTTCATATTTGCGTTTCGCTTAAAAGCATCATTTCATCCTTAAAAAGTATTATCATTTTTTTGGTATTTTAATATATTTTAAACCCAAATTAGTTTTAAGGCTATTTTATCAAAATAATTCAAAAAAAATTATATTTATAAAAATAACTTAAATTTAAAAATAATCACCAAAATAACTTGAAATGAATAGTAAAATGAGATGGTGGCCTGTCAATGGCCGACACCACCTAGTATTTTAGACCCATGATTGTTTGATAATTGTGTCAGACTTAAAAAAATGATTTTTTTGGTTCTAGCCTGTCAATAGCTGGAACCAGTGTATTTTTTTTAAAATCATATCATATTGATATACAGAAAAAAAAAGAAAAAAAATTTTTTTGGGTGCTGGCCTGTCAATGGCCTGCACCACCTTTACGGAATTTTTTTTTACATTTTGGAGTGTTGTTGGGCGGCACCAGTATTCAAAAAAATTAAAAAAAAATTTTTTTTTGGTGATGGCCTGCCAATGGCGGCATCACTTTTATGTAAATTTTCTTTTTACATTTTGGGGTGTCAATGGCCGACACCTGTATATGAAAAAATTTAAATTTTTTTTTGTGGTGACTTGCCAATGGCCGGCACCACCTTTATGTAATTTTTTTTTTACATTTTGGGGTGTTATTGGCCAACACCAGTATACAAAAAAAATTTTTAAAAATTCTTTTTGGTAGTAGCCTGCAAATGGCCGGCACCACCTTTATGTAATTTTTTTTACATTTTAGGGTGTCATTTTCTGGCACCAGTATACGAAAAAAAATTACATAAAGGTGGTGCCGGCCATTGGCAGGCCACCACCAATTTTTTTTTAAAATTTTTTCGTATACTGGTGCCGGCCAATGACACCCCAAAATGTAAATTTTTTTTACATTTTTTTGGTGTCATTGGCCGGCACCTGTATACGAAAAAAAAAAAAAATTTTGGTGGTGACTTGCCAATGGCCAGCACCACCTTTATGTAATTTTTTTTACATTTTGGGGTGTCATTGGCCGACACCAGTATACAAAAAAAATTTTAAAAAAATTCTTTTTGGTGGTGGCCTGCAAATGGCCGACACCACCTTTATGTAAATTTTTTTTTACATTTTGGGGTGTCATTGGCCGGCACCAGTATACGAAAAAAAAATTACATAAATGGCCGGCACCACCAAATTTTTTTTAAAAATTTTTCGTATACTGGTGCCGGCCAATGACACCCCAAAATGTAAATTTTTTTTTTACATAAAGGTGGTGCTGGCTATTGACAGGCCACCACCAAAAAATGTTTTTAAAATTTTTTTGTATACTGGTGCTAGCTAATGACACCCCAAAATGAAAAAAAAAATACATAAAGGTGGTGCCGGCCATTGGCAGGTCACCACCAATTTTTTTTAATTTTTTCGTATACTGGTGTCGGCCAATGACACCCCAAAATATAAAAAAATTTCCCGTAAAGGTGGTGCCAGCTATTGACAGGCCAGCACCCAAAATTTTTTTTTTCTTTTTTTTTCCCTATATACCAATATGATACGATTTAAAAAAAAACACTGGTTTCGTCTATTGACAGGCCAGAACTAAAAAAATTATTTTTTAAGTCTGACACAATTATCAAGCAATCATAGGTCCAAAATACCATGTGGTGCCGGCCATTGACAGGCCACCACCCCATTTTACTGTTCATTTTAGGTTATTTTGGTGATTGTTTTTAAACCTGGGTTATTTTTATAAATATAAGTTTTTTTTGAATTATTTTGGTAAAATAGCCTAGTTTTAAAGTTATGTTTAGACCCATGGGTTATGATCACTCCTAAAATGATAAAATTTTAATTTAGGTATTTTAGAATTTATAAAATTTTAAATTAATAATGGTAAAATTGTATTTTGTTTTCCAAAATTGATAAAAATTTGATTTAACCCTTTAAAAATTATAAAGATATAAACTAATAAAATAATAAAATTACATTTTTACTATTATAAAATATATAATTTAATTTCGGCCCTCAAGATATTTCTAGCTTCGCCACTGGTTACATCCTATTAACCACTTAAGTTTATTATCGTTAAAAAAGCTCATTGAAATATGACTCAATTAGAATATGTTACGAGGCACTTTAATCCAATTAAAAAGTGTTAATTGGATTTATATATAATAACAATAAAAATATATTAAAAATTCTACAAAATAAATAAAAATGATAAAAGTTCAAAAATAATATAATTAATAAAAATGATAGAAAACTACCCATTGACTTTGACAAGAGTTGATCGGCGTTGATCGATGTTGACAGATCGTTGATCGGTGTTAATTGACCATTGACTGACGTTGATCGATACTTGACTTAATAGTATTTTCATGTTTTATTTTAGAAAACTATTTTTAAATTTTTAAAAAGTATATATTTTTTTAAATTTTGCGAGAAAGATTTTTTAAATTCTTTCAAGAAATTTCTAATATATAGATTTTTTATATTCTTTTTATTTTTCATAATTTAATTTTTTTGTTTTCTTAAAGAAATATTTTTTTAATAATTGCAATTTCCTAGAGCTTATATATATTGACAAAATATAATTTTTATTTTATAATTTATTTTTAGATTTTTATAGTTTTTAGAATTTTTAATATATTTTTATTTTTAATACATATGGATTCCACGTGACATATTCAATCAATTTTTTTAATGGCAGTGGATTGAACTAGTTAACAAAATGAAACTTTAAGTACCAACCTGAGCAAAAAAAAAAAAAAAGTACTAAAGTGAAAAAAATGGTATACTTTAAGGGTCAAATGATGTGTTAAGCTTTTGTGTTTCCATGTAAATATTTAGGTTCAAGAGGGGTATTTATACAAATTTATTTTGACTTTAAGCTAATTATTAATTTTTCGGTTTATTTGTTATAGAGGTAGATTATCTACACTATTTATAAAGTCCTTTATTGATTTAGTGTCACTTATCAATTGAGTCTCAACTTAATTAGGTTTTTTCACATTTAAAATCAATTATATTATTTAAGGATACTTTAGCCTTTTTATTTGAAAAAAAAACTAATAAAAATATACAAATAATAAAATTTGAACCCATGCCAATTGGATTAGTAAAACCTTAAATTTACCACCTCAATCAAAATTTTAATTAAATATTTATATACATTTAAATTTTATTATACACACTTTATTACCTCCATCAATTTTATATCTATACTTACTATTTATAAAACCCTTTACGGAATTGGTGTTGCCTATTAACCAGGTCCCAACTCAATTAGAGAAATTACTTTAACATCCTTTCGCATTTAAAATAAATTATATTATTTAAGGATAATTTAATCTTTTTATTTGAAAAAAATAATAAAAATATATATATGATGGGATTTGAATCCGTGTCGAATGGGTTAGCCAAATTTTAATTTTACTACTTAACCAAAACTTTATTTTGATATTTATATGTATTTTAATTTTATCATGCACATTATATTACCTTTATCAATTGTACATATTAATAATGTTATTGATTGAGATGATGTCACAAATTAACTCGTTTGCAACTTAGGATGTATAATTGTATTAATTTAGTAACTTTAATCTGATGTTCGTTTTAGTTACAATTTAATCTAATCGTTTTAATTTTAATGTCGTATATATTTTATGTATTATTATTAATTAGTGTCAAATCATACATTTCATTATTTATTGTATATTATTTTTAAACACAAATTTGTATTTTAAATACATGGTTTCCACATACATACATGCGCGATAGAGCTTCTAGTATTAATAATATTGTTGATTGAGATGGTATCACAAATTAACTCAACATCAACTTAGAATGTATAATTATATTCATTTAGTAATCTTAATAAGATGTATTAATGTGTTTAAATTTCGTTTTACTTGCAATTTAATCTGTTTTTTTATTTTAATATCATATATATTTTATGTGTTATTTATTATATGTTATTTTTAAAAATAAATCTGTATTCTAAATACATAGTTTCCACACGCATAGACATGTGATAGAATTTCTAGTATTTATAATTTTATTTATACATTAATGTTTGATTGTGATTGTAATTCTAACTTTAAAAAATTATTAAAAAATAAATTTAAGTAAAATTTTGATATATAATTTTTATTAATTTATTTAAGTTTAAATTTAATTAAAATTTTATATTTAAGTATTTAAAATGTAATAATATGTTTGATTTAAATAAATTAAATATATAAAACTAAAGTAATTATTTAAATTAAAATATAATGGTTTAACTTACAATTAAGTACTAAATTCTATACTTTTAGATCGATTTTTACTAAATCAAAAAAATTTACAATAAAATTTTAAATATTTAATTATTTATGGATTAAATGAATAAATATTATAACGTATACAACTATCATGCTTTATTAAAATATAAAGTAATTTAAATTTAATTAAAATATTATGTATCCTAATTTAAATATCATATACATTTTATTCTTACTATTTACATACAATTCAAATTCAAATCTCCAAACAGAGCAATATAAAATTTCTTTAACTATAAATATCAATAATTATAAAATGATAGTGCAACACAACTAGTGTATGATTTGTAGAAAAAAAGTAAATTATAAGTAAGGTTACAAAATTATTTATAGATTTGATTATGATATTTCATATAAATTTTTTTATAATATATTTCATATAATTTTTAAAAAACTAAGTCTATTTGTAATATATAAATAGAAAGAATCTGATTAAAACTATTTTCAAATCAAAAAGAAAAAATGTTAGAATTGGTTAAGCTCTTTCATCAAAACTATATCTTGTGGTAAATAATCGTTCATATGATTCTTTGATGGAAAGAAAAAAGAGAGAGAGAAAAGGGCGTGGTGTTACCATTTTTGAAATGATTAAATATTGTCGAAATAATATTTAAACCCAATGATTGAAAGCAAAAATAAAAGATTCTAGAACAAGAAAATACCCTTTTCAATTTTGTCAACAACTAGCTTAAAATTTAAAATCCAACTATATTCTAAGCGAGACGAACAAAAAAAGGGGTTAGAGACAGCTCAATAAAAGAATGCCTAAGAATATATATTTTTAGCATTTTGAGAGTTATTTGACTTAAATAATGAGAGTATAAATGTTTTTTCCTTTTTTTTTCGAAAAAAAGAAGAAATTAAATGTCTAATTAATTTGATTTTAATTTTTTAGCTTGAAAGATATTGACCTATCAAAAATAACTACAAAATAAAATTAAATCATTATCACATACTGACGCACATATACCTAATTATACATAATAAAACTAGAGATCTATACATATATAATTACATATAATAAAATTCGAACGTGATACTCAATTTTTGTTAAGGCTTCATTAGCATTTTTAAATTTTTTTGCGTGTTCAATATTACGATTTACGAGGTTTAGTTAATTAACCCTATAATTAGATTGTTGAGTGATGCGTATTCCAAGGATCATTTCTAGTTTTGTCAACTTCATAAGATGATCATTACTAAAAAATTGTACAACCTTAGTATATAAAACTACTACAAATTAAGAAGCACTTCACTTTTATCTTTTTTTTAAATAATCAGAAAATAATTTATTTATTTATTTTCATAAGCGAAATTAATTTATTTAACTAAGAAGAAAAATAATTTATTTTAAATAATATATTTTAGGCAAAATTAATAAAAGAAATCCCTTCAGTCTTTGAATAAGTTCTCACTTTTGCCTCACAAATGAATCATAGGCAGAGTTGTTATGTCACTATTCTTTTCCATCATTTTGCCATTTACGACTCATTATCTCATGAACCGTCGGTGTAACTTCAGAATTAGAAATCGAGATTTAAAAATTGAAAAAAAAGAAAAAAAGAAAAGAAAAGAAATTAATTTACTTTAAGGTATTACATTGACATCTAGTCTAGTTGTTGTGATGATATGTTGGCCTGGCCTTCTAAAAGTTGTAGGCCAGCCACACCTAATCAACCACACTCCAAAACCAAGTAATTTGTCTCTCTTGAATGTTTCAAATTTATCACTAAAACTATAGCTCAACAAGTAACGAATCCCACAACAACACACAAGCTTTTCCTCGATCTAATTCGGATCTTCTTTTGCGTATTTCCCAGAAACAAAGTAATCAAAGTTTGGGTTTTTAGATGCTCGGATAGTCTACATAAGTTGACTATGGAAAGAACCAAACCTTGATGAAGATTGCAAGGGCCATTTGCAACAAGAATGCTGCGACAACCATCATTTTGAGATCGTTCGCCCCCTCGATATAAGATTTTAAATTCAAGGCAACAAAGCATGATGAGGCTGAACCAGCAATGAGTATAATGATCCATCGGAGAATCTCAACCGGAATAAGCAGTAGAAGCTGCAAATATGTCATAAAACTATACCTTAGATGGTTGTAAAAGAGCAAATGAATAACTAATAAATTTGATCTTCAAAACTTTAGGTAATCTTTAATGCTATGTTACTCAGACTCTTCATTCTAATTTGAAGAAATTGTGTTAGGCACCCATGTCCAGTGTATATCTGGACATGATTATTGGGATATGACCTTCCTAAGATTCTCTATATACATGGAAAAACTTAGGCATGCAAACACAGATTAGTATCTAACATTCACAACCCCAATCAAACAGTCTCTGTGCTCACCAATTAACAAGACCCAAGAAGCATCAATGAACATGCTATACTCGGGGCTTAAAACTTTAGGACTAGCATTTATGTTCTCTCATCCATAGAAATAATGAGAGAATATTAACAGAAAGATAGCTTTTAGGACTTGAATGGGAAACTGAAATCAGTTTGGCGAGAAAAATTGGGGGGGGGGGGGAGGAGGTTGCTTATTATTATTATTATTATTATGCCCTTTTAAATGTACAAAAACTTACCGCAGTTGGAATAAAAATGGAAAATGAATAACCCCACATGCACCAAAACCGTACAAGGCTAGCATTTGAACCTAGGTATTGAAGCAGGAATTTAAATGACATTGGCACCACAACTGCATAACCATAGATTCCAACAGCCGCTGCATTTATATAACCAACATCAAAGCTCCAAGAAGTAGTACCATCACTGTGCTTTTGCATAAGGTATGTGGCCCAGTTTCCAAAGGAAGCAAGCATAAAGACCAATGTTGTCGTGATCCAAATAAGTCCATACCTAATATACGAGCAAAAAGAAATCAAGACCAACAAACTAATTTCACAGATAATCATGGACACACTATTTTGCCACTATATAGTTATAGCTGTTACATTGTCAAGATTTCTACATAATCAGATTAATATTTCACCATATCAGAGTAACAAGAAATTTAACTTTCCTGTGGAGAACAACAAAAGGGACCATGTAACCTTTAGAAATCCATAAGAAAAAGATTTACAGCTTTTATCCCAGCATTGTACATTAAACAACACACTGATTAGCTTATAAGGAAAGATCCTTTGATTGTAGGCAAACCATCTATGGTCTCCCTTCCAAACAGCCATGAAGAGTCCCCTCCTATGAGACAAATAAAAGCTACAAATTTCTATGTATTTTGACTTCCATCATCAAATGATTCAATCTATCTCTTTTCTAGTTATTTTACTATTTTCTTTCTTAATGAATACCTTATTTTTATGAATAATAGATACTGATGCAACAGACCATGCAACCAATGGGTGCTTAAACCTATTGTATTACTGTTGCCCTCTACTCCTTTAAGATAATACCACTTGCATTTGTTATCTTTAGCATGCTTCCTTCAATGTTCTCGATGCTTTTCCAAGTTGTTACAATTCATGTCAAAATAGACAACCAAATAGCTAAACTTTCTAACTTGTTAAGTTTGCAGATGAGATTAGTGAGCTGTTCTCAACTTCCAAAAAGATTACTTCTTGCAAATGAAAGATTGCCCATGTCAATGGATGCTTTGATTGCTTACAGTACACTTTTCATTCCAATTTACATAGCCTAGAGTTAATATGCTATTATAACGTCTAAAACCTCCATAAACTTCTCTTCCAACTGATCATTTCCAAAAAAGAATGTCTAATTTTACGATGCAATGATGGCAAAAGAAGTAATGTCTAATTTTACGATGCAATGATGGCAAAAGAAGGTTTTTTTTTTGGGGGGGGGGTGGTGGGTGGGGGTTGAGCATACTCACAGGTCAGGGTTAGCATCAATCTTGCTGAAAAAATCTCCGGTGACAGGATAAAAGGAACTAATCAATCTGTATATGACAACATCTGTATCCACATTAAAATACTGCGTGTATGATGAGATACTAAAAACCCCACTCCAGTTGTTTGGTGGCTGTTGTTCAAATTCTTCTGCATATGATACACAAAGGGATGATTGAGTATTAAGGTTCCTTCAGTAACACTATAATTGAATTACATCTATCACACAGTTTAATAACCAAAATTCTAATATCTCAACTCTAGATGCAATGATTTTGGACATTTTTCTTTCCTGCAGTTATTATCAAGAACACAAATTTCCTCACTAAAACCACTATTTAATACATTAATCATTGTAAATAGAGCAGATTTGCAATTTTATGACCTCAATAGAAAAAAAATCACTTAAAAGAAAATTTGATTAATTTGAACGAAGTTTTCCTTTTAGGGGAAGGAAATAAATTAAAAGAAATAAGAAAAAAAAAATACCGGTAGGAGCTTCAAGAGTTTGATAACCTCGACCCCTACCTCCTCCGCTGCCATTATTTGGAGGGAAAATTTGCATATTCGCTTCAGGAACTGCATAATTACAATAAAAAAAAGTTCATAAATGCTGTAATAAGCCTTTTTTTTCTTTTTTTCTTTTTCAAAACGCTAAATGTAAAAGAAAAAGCACCATCATAAGAGGCCTTCTTTTCTTCATTGGTAACGGCCTGAGATTCGAATGAAAATTGAAATTAAGTCGAATCTTTGAAAAATTAAATTGATAAAAAAAGGAAAATCATTCAAATTAGATGGTAAATAAAAATAAGAAGCTTACGGGAACTGAGCCGAGCAAATGACTGGTACTAAGATTTGAATACGATGATTCCTCCATTGAAAATAAGAGATCGAACTCAGAAATTAACAGAAAATTTGAATTTTTTTAAATTCTCTTTCTTGAAAGAATTGAGGTTTTTTTTTAAAGGAAAAAACAGACAAGGAGGAGGGAACGGTTTGGGAATTCTGGACTGAACAGTGAACAACCGGGGGAGCTCAGAGCTTAACGCACGCGCCTTTCTGGAGCAATGAGTTTCACGGTTAATTTTTTTCGGACTTACCAACGAGGTTCATATGATTTGGGCTTAATAATGGGCCTGCTTAACCAATGAAAATAAATTTAAGTCGAATTGTGTGTTAAATCTATTCAAGTTAAAATAAGGTAAACTACAATGGTCACTTAACTATGTATAAATTTTTATTTTAGTCAATTAATTTTGAAAAGTAACTATTTGATCACTAATGTTTTTTAGATTGTTTTTTTTTCATCCAACAATAAAGCAATTAAGGTGGTATTTTCTTAATTGGTATAATAATAAATTTAATCTTTTAATTTTATTTTTTATTAATTTAGCCTTGAGTCCATATAAATATTATAAAAATAAATATTATTTTTAAAATTTAAAGATTCTTGATACGGTAGAATATTCGAAATAGAAAAATGAAAGGAAGAAATAGCAGATAGAAGACAAGAGAAAATTTCAGAGAAGAGAAATGAAGAAGAAAAACTGTGTATTTCTCATAATTGCCATTCCTCATGCTGATTGGTCAGTATAAAAGCAAATAACGGCTTAGGAATGACAATTTGTCACATCCAGCAATAGTTGTCCAATCCGCAAAGTTTAACTAAATGGTTATATCCTTAAATGAACAGTTTTTGAGGTACCCTTTATATGCACGGTTTAACTAATACCATTACCCAAAACACATTGTTTTGTTCTAATGACAAATAAACAAATGATTAACTGAAAATTAATAGAAATTTAAACATATAACTGTTGCACTAATTATTCCATATCAAATACTCCCCCCACAAACACAATCCTTGTCCTCAAGGATCAAATGCTGGATACTTCTGTTAGAGCTCAGTCAGACTCTCCCAGGTGGAGTCTTCAGGGAAGATATTGGCCCATTCCACAAAAACCTTTGTAGATGCATGATTCCCTCGTTTCACCATTTATCTCTCAAGGACCCTTATTGGTATTTTGTCTAAAGTGCCATGAGCATCTGTAGGAGGTAACGTTGGAGTGCTAGCAGCAGAACCAATGTGCTTTTTGAGTTGAGAAACGTGGAAGGTGGAATGGATGTGGGCATTAGCAGGTAAGGTCAACTTGTATGCTACCTTGCCCCTCCTAGCTTCTATAGAGAAATGGATAAAATATCTTAGGTACAGCTTCTGATTGGCTTTCGTCTTGAGGGAATACTGTCTATAAGGTTGTGATTTGAGGTAAACCAAGTCACTGATATGAAATTCCCTATCAGATTTACATTTGTCAGCTATTTGCTTCATACATTTTTGAGCTCGTTTTAAATGAAATTGCAATAGATCTCAAGCAGCTTCCCTTTGCTGCAACCCTTTCGCTTCATAATGAGTTGTCTGTATGGCCGTATGAAAGGTGGTATTTTACCACCACTCGACTAAGGGTAGCCATTGAACCCACTCACTAGGCTGTTCCCCTAACATGCACCTTAAATAACCTTCCAAACTTCTGTTTAAAACCTCAGTCTGCCCATTGGTCTGAGGGTGATAGGTAGTAGAGAGGTGGAGCTTACTAGGTGCTTGAATAATGATTGCCAAAACGAGTTGATGAAGATATTGTATTTATCCGATACAATACTCTTAGTAACCCCATAGAGCTTGTAAACGTGATCTAAATACTGTTGAGCCACTATGAGGGTAGTGAAGGGATGTGACAAGGTAAAAAAAAATGGCCATACTTGGTGAGTCTGTCAATAACAATGAGAATAGTGTTTTTCCCTTTGGATAGAGGCAACCCTTCGATGAAGTCCATGCTGATAGTCGCCCATGCACGAGTGAGAATAGGTAGAGGTTGTAACAACCCTAGTGAGGCTGTTGTTTCGTGCTTACACCTCTGACAAGCCTCACATTCGATCACCCATTTTTTTACATTAGTTGATATTCTTTTCCAATACAACAGACTAGAGATTCTGTGTCTAGAGGCATCCACCATGGAATAAGTCAAAGAGAGTATTTCTTAACCTGAGGTTCTGCTCAACCACTACCTTCCCTTTTTGTCTTAAGATTCTGCCATTCTAGGAATATTTTAGGTGAAACTAAAGCTGATGCTGAAAGTCTAAACAGATATTATGTAAAGCTAGATCAGTGAAACAAGAATCCAAAATCTGCCTCCATACCTTAGACTATGAAATGCTTCCCACACATTGCAACAACTGATCCTCTTGTGAGTGATAGCTACTATATTCAGGTTCCCTTTTCTGTAGGTGATGGAATAATCATATCCCGACATTTTTGCTACCCACTTCTACTGATAAGGAGTGATAGCTTGTCTGTCAACTAAAAATCAAAGACTCTGGTGATCTTTCTTGATATGGAAATGCTTGCCAACTAAATAAGGATGCTATTTCTTGACCGCAAGTAGGACTGCAAGCATTTCCTTGTCATAAATAGACAAAGCTTGATGGCGAACCCTGAGATCCTTACTGAAAAAAAACAATAGGCCTCCATTTTTGCTGTAGTACTACCCCCAATCCTTGACCACATGCATCAATTTCTACAGTAAATTCCTCCTAAAATATGGAAGAACAAGTACGGGAGCTTGGCAGACTGCTTATTTGAGTTGGTCAAATACTACTTATGCACTGTGGGACCAGTGCCATTGTACCTTTTTTTTAAAAAGGTAGTGAGGGGTTTGGCTAGCA
Organism: Gossypium hirsutum; assembly: GCF_007990345.1. Lineage (NCBI taxonomy): Eukaryota > Viridiplantae > Streptophyta > Magnoliopsida > Malvales > Malvaceae > Gossypium > Gossypium hirsutum. The sequence continues at coordinate 33,838,384 of NC_053441.1, forward strand.
TTTTATATTGTCTGATAAACCTTCAATAATAGCTTGAGAGTCCCAAGAATCCCCTTAACTCTTTGACTGATCTGGGAGTTGGCCAATTAAGCACCCCATCAACTTTGGTGGGATCCATAGAGACAGAACCAATTGAAATTATATGTCTCAGGTATTTTACTTGAGTAGTGCCAAAGTTGCACTTCCTTTTCTTTGCAAAGAGTTGATGTTGCCTTAATAGAACCATAACTTCCCTCAAATGTGCTATATGTTGGGACCAATTGGTAGAGTAAACCGATATATCATTAAAGAATTCTAACACAAACTTCCTTAAGAGGTGTTTGAAGACTCCATTCATCAAGGTTTGAAAGCTGGAAGGAGCATTTGTCAGGCCAAAAGGCATGACAAGGATCTCATAGTAGCCTTCATGAGTCTTGAAAGTAGTTTCGTGGACACCCCTTTCACACATTCTAATTTGATGATATCTTAAATGCAAGTCTAACTTGGAAAAATAAGTGGCTTGCCCCAGCTTATCCAAAAGTTCCTCAATAACAGGGATTGGGAATTTATCTTTAATGGTTAGTTGGTTAAGCTGTCTATAGTCTACACATAGCCTCCAACTACCATCCTTCTTCTTTACCATGATAATGGAAGAGGAAAAAAAACTGTTACTATCTTGAATTATCTCTGCATGCAACATCTCATTGACCAATTTCTCAATCTCATACTTTTGGACAGTAGGGTACCTATAAGGTCTAACTTTGACCACTTGAGACTCATCTTGAAGAGGGATTCGATGATCCTGCACCCTTTAGGCAACTAAAAAACATCATCAAATTTGGTGATGAGTAGTTCTATATCCTGGTGGAAGGTTGGGTATGGCAATGTCAATGCTGCTTGAGTCAAGGTAGTGGATAACATTGGCCAGGGTCTATGTTCTAACATGCTGAAACACTTTGACAACTGTGGTCCTGTCAAAATGTGAAAGCTCCTAGGAAGGATGCCTTAGAGAGTGCAAGGTTTTCCCAGATAATCAAGCTGCATAATCAGGGAGGAAAAATTCTAAATAATTGGGCTGAGGGATAACAACCACGGAATACCAACAACCAGATCACACCTTTTGACAAGAAGAACCATTAAATCAGTAAGGAAGGTGCAGTATTGTGACTTCCAAGACAAAACTGAAAATAATCTTTGTGTTGACAGTTGAGCTCCATTAGCAACCACCACCTTTAATTGACAAATGTGACACCCCAAACCCTGTCGAGATGGTCTGACCCAAATTTTGCGCGATACATTAGCCACCGAGGTGACTTTACATTAAACAACCACAAATCACACCAACCATCTATACTCACCATAAATATACAGAATATTTTATACAAGCATTTAGTCTTAAGAGCATGCTTTTTTGAAACAAACAATAAATCATACAATCAGTGAAATAAGGCGTACCTAAATTTCGACACGCTCTATTAACTACAAAATGTTTTGTTAGTTCATATAAGCAATATCATATAAGTCAAGCAGTAGTTTTAACCAAACAAGTAAACACGGAGATTAAAAAGTCCCAAAAATTAAACAGTTTGAAAAGTCCATTCACAATCCTTCCAAAATGTTTTATAAATTGCCCAAATTTATCTAGGTTTTATAAACTCAGTACACATACTGTAGAAAGAAAGTTTGTGTGATGGATCACTGAACTGTCACCCTCCTCACTATTCTGCACACTACTTATTTGAAGGGGAAAAGAAAGATAAAGAGATGAGCTTAGGAAAGCTTAGTGAATACGCATGTATACAACACTCGAAAACACATCAATATACCAAAAAACTCACATACAAACATACCACATATAATAGTTCACATATCATCAGTTCATATATATATCCAACCCAGTTCAATTCAGTGATATATTGGCAATTCGTGAAAAGGAATCATAATCGAATAATATACTCATTGGATAAACGGATCTCCCAAAACATACCGTAAGACTCATAGAGTCATTCAAATCACCAAATAAGTGTAGCATGAAAGCTCACACTCTCCAAAAAACACACCTTTATGGTCCCTGGTGAATGGAACATTGCTCGAAATTCCCTTATTTCTCTATCGAATCACTAGGCTACAATGCCCTATCACATAATATGGGTGAGAACTCACAATCCTATGACATGCCAACTATATCCAATGGTTCCAAAAATTCACAATGCCAACATATCGCAATAACACAAATTTACAGGTCGCGTCATTTTAGGCTCACCATTTTAACAAAGCTCGCAGTACCACTACACGTCATAGAATAACTTGCAAGGCATTAAGTTCGCATATACAAAACATTAAGCACAAAACAAAAGGGTTTGCATATGGCCTATGTTTGCATACAATATGGGTCATCATAACATCATAGGTACACATAACATAGTAGACCTCACGTTTCACATGGGTTCGCAATTCACATTATAAGGTTCACACACCACATTTATACTTTTACATATATATATTAGATAATTCAAACCCTTTTAATGCAAAGTTATATGTATATATTTTATTTATATAGAAACCTATGGATGCATTCATTGCATATAACAAAACCCTTTTACATCATGTATATATACTATATAAATATGCGTACACATTTAACTAAATAATATATATTATTTATAATAGAACAAAAACATGCATTTATTGTATATAGCAGAACCCCTTTTTTTTCATGTTTATATAATATGTATATATATTAACAATTCGCATAGTTATATTATATGACAAAGCATTAAGCATTAAGCATTAAGCATTAAGCATTAAGCATTAAGCATTAAGCTCGCACATGCATATAGGCTTGCACAATTTAAAAGCATAGTTTGCAGCTCACAACTCTGAGCTCGCATCAAATTACAACAGGGCTCGCATGAAAATATAATAGGGCTCGTATGCACATGCTAATTTTTGCACACTAAATAAGAGGGTTCGCATAGCATAAAAAACACAGGCATATAGATTCATGCTAAGGGTTTGCCTGTCTTACATGACTTCTAGTTGTGCGTGACCTCGTTTTCAAGTGCAGTACATAGAGTACTCACATTGTTCACCACAACGTCAACTAGGTGACCTTCTCCCTACCTTTTTCTCTACTAGTCGATGCTCCTCCAATATTTTTAGCTTCGCATGAACAAATGCACATCACATATTGTTTAAAACAATTTAATTCATTCATTACTCAACTACAACCCTCTTCTTACGCTAACTTTTACATTTTTTTTACTTTATTATTACTTGTCTTTATTTCCTAATTTTTTAACCTCCTACTTACATATATTTGTAGATTTAGACTATTAATTAAAGGTTACCTCACTAAAACCTATTCTTTCAAGAACAACCAATGTTCATCATCTTCCTCAAGAGAAAAACACTTTGGTTTATAAATTTTCTTAAAAACTTTGCTAAATTGGATTGTAAACCTTTTATTATTATTATTATTATATTTTTTAATGCTATTTGAAAATCATTTTAGAAAACATTTCATAGCTTTGCCAGCTTCGATCCACCATTCATGAAGCCAAACATTAACAAAAACAAATATTATTCATATTTCTTATCTAAATTGTAGATACTTTAACCAAAAGCTTTTCGTACGGATTTGATATGAAAATAGATTATATACCATCGATCTTGCTATCCTTCGTGACTCATGGGCGGTCCGCTTAATAACCGAACCAAAGTTTAAGAGAAAAAAATGTTGTTTTACTTAAGAATTTTAAAGAAGAAAATGGTGCTTGGCTGCTCAGAAAATACCATGTGTAGAAAAGTTTTGAGAGCAAACCAACTACCAGACGCAACAAATTTTTGAAATGAAGAAAGTGTAGAAATGTGAGGAAGAAAATAAGCAGTGTTGGCTTTTATAGCCAAATCCATTAATTAAAATTGGTTTATTTATCCTATAGATCCCTCCTAGTTCTATCATTGTTTTAATAAATCCCCCACTAATCATTAGTCATAATTTACCTATTTAAGTTCTCTAGTTTAGCTTCTATTCATATTTTATTCTAATTACTAACAAGTTTTTTTTTCTATTTCTAATATTTAATTTAATTCCAACACTACTGACTCGGTTTCTAGGATGTGACAACTCTCCTCCTTTAATAATAATTTCATCCTAAAAAATACCTGAACCGAATAGATAAGGATATTATCGTCTCATCGTATCCTCGGTTTCCCAAATAGCATCCTCAGTCTTGTGGTTATGTTACAAAACTTTTACCAAAGGTATGCTCTTGTTTCACGACACCTTAACCTCATGAGCTAAGATCTCAACTGGTTCCTTCTCATAAGTAAGATTAGGTTGAACCTCGATCTCCTCAACCGGAACAATATGCGATGGATCAAATTGATACTTACGTAACAGAGACACATGAAATACATCATGAATACACTCAAGTTCAACCGATAATTTAAGTCGATACGCCACTGGTCCAATCCTCTGAATAACCTTCTAAGACCTAATAAATCTCGGACTCAACTTCCCTTTTTGTCCGAATCTTAAAACTTTCTTCCAAGGTGAAACCTTAAGGAACACTTGATCCCCAACTTGAAACTTGATGTCATGGTATTTTAGATCTGCGTAAGACTTCTGCCTATCAAAAGTGGCTTTCAGTTTATCACCAATCAGTTTCACCTTCTCCTCACTCTCTCAAATCAAATCTGGACTCATAATACGTCTCACACCCAGCACACCCCAAGGCGATACGCTCAGTCAAATAAACCTTTTATCCAACAACTCTGGCAACTGGATCTTAAGCTCCTTGATTTCTTTCGATGCCATGCGATATGCTGCAATGGACACCAGTGTGGTACTAGGATAAACCTCAATATCGAACTCAACTTCTCGATTTGAAGTCAAATCGGGTAACTCCTCTAGAAAGATGTCAGGAAAATCCTTTACAGCGTGGATATCCTAAACTCCTGAACCTTTACTTCCTGAATTAAGTACATAGGCTAAGTAAGCTTCATAACCTCTACTTATCAGCTTCTTAGCCTTAGTCACGGACACCACATTAGAGAAGAATTCGGGTGTCTCTCCTACAACCACAATATTCAATTCGTCTTCGCTTTTAAAGTAAGACACTTTGTCTCGAAATTGATCATTGTACTATGCTTAGTCAACCAATCCATTCCAAAAATTATATTGAACCCACAAAATGATAGCTCCATCAGATCCACGGGAAAAATGTATCATTGTACTACCAATGGACTCATTCGATAAACCCGATCAACCAAAATACTTTCTCCCAGCGAACTTATCTCTACCATTCCTTGACTAATGGTCTCTACTGGAATCCTCAATTTGCTTACCAAATCACTCACAATATACGAATGAGTAGAACCCAAAGCTATCAACGAAAATAAAGTGAATGATTTTAGTAGAAAGGTACCTGTTATCACATCTGTCGTTGAGCGCTTTCGCAGTTCCTTCATAGCATAAACACGAGCAAGTCCACCCAACTTAGTCGGTGCAGCTACAGTATGAGCGACTGATCTCTTACTCGTTGGTTTCCTATTACCACCACAACCTCGTCCTCAACTTCGGCTTCTAGCAGATTGTGCAGACTGGGCCATTTTATCTCTCATCAGGCAGTTACGAATTCGATGCTCCTTCGACCCGCAGAGCAGACATGCCCCAAACACCCTCCAGCACACTCTTGGATGCCTATGCTCGTAGTGCTGACACATCGAGAATCCGACTGATCCATTTGAAGTAACTATTATTATATTCTATGGTCTTGCCTGAATCGAGTGAGAATCTCGCCGATCATTTCTATCAGACCTCTGAATCTCTCGACCTCTCTTGCCTGGCCTCCTCGATGAATCTGATCGATTGGAGCCCTTCTTTTCAGTCTCAGTGCCAAACGGTTTAGGTGGCTCGGTTAGCGTATCCTCCACAGCCTTAGCCCTTTCTACAAAATCATCGAAGAACCTCTACACTCTACGTTCTGTACTAATAGGTATACTCAAATATTCTGGTTTAGCCTAAATCGAAACCTCTTACACCTCTCATTCTCAAAGAACACCATCTCCGGAGCATACTGGCTGAGCGTGCAAACTTAGACTCGTACTCAGCTACAGACATAGTTCCCTGAACCAGATTCAAAAACTCTCTTTCTTGCATCCAAGTACTGCCCCCAAGTACTTCTTTCGAAATGACTCCAAAAAGGACTCCTAAGTCAAGTGATCAGCAGTGGTCCCCCTCCTTACCATATTCCAACAATGATAAGCTTCACTATTTAGTAAGGATACGATACAACCCAAATTCTTCTCACTTGAGCATCTAATCTATTCAAGGATCCTCTCAACACTCTCCAACCAATAATTAACAATTGTTGGATCAACTCTTTTAACTTGAAATTCTTTACCACCCAAAGCTTGAAGTCGTTCGAGTGGCAAATCTCTGGCAGCTGAGGCAGGGTTCCCATCGGTTATACTCTGAAATTCCCCAATTGGTGTTTGAACCAATGGTTGAAACTAATTCCAAGTGCAGCTTGTCTTGGAGATGGTTCCATCGGTGCATTCGCAGCTAGACGCCCGCATCTAGGATGCATCTCTAACTACTATTTGCTTCAATTTTAAAAAAAATGAAAAAGTAAGAAGTGGCAAGTGATCTAAAACAATTCTTTTCAAGAAAACATTTTTAAGAAGGTAATGTATTCCCGTTCCTACACCATTTTCAACTAATTTTCACACTAGATTATTTTTGTCCAAAAAACAATTAAAATTTATTTATTTACTTATTTATAAAAACCCATTCATTTACATAATTATTTTATATATACATTTGGAAAATTGGCTCTAATACCACTAAATGTGACACCTCAAACCTAGTCGGGACGGTCCAACATGAATTTTAAGCGACGCATTAGCCACCGAGGTGACTTTCCGTTAGACAACCACAAATCACACTAACCATCCATACTCAACATACATATAAAGAAGATTTCATACAAGCATTTAGTCCTAAGAGCATGCTTTCTAAAAATAAACAATAAGTCATACAGTCAGTGAAATAAGACGTACCTGAATTTCAACAGGCTCCTCTAGCTAAAAAATGCCTCGTTAGTTCATATAAGAAGTATCGTATAATTCACGCAGTAGTTTCAACCAAACAAGAAAACACGAAGATTAATAAGTCCCAAAAATTAAACATTCCGAAAAGTCCATTTAAAACCCTTGAAAATGTTTTATAAATTGTCTAAAATTATCTAGGTTTCATTCTAAGTCTCTTTCCCGGGAAAGTCCCACATTGCCTTCTTGGGGTTTTATAAGGTTGACATATACTTTAGAAAGAAAGTTTGTGCGATGGATCACTGAACTGTCACCCTTCTCACTATTCTGCGCACTACTTATCTGAAGGGGAAAAGAAAGATAAAGAGATGAGCTCGGGAAAACTTAGTGAATACGCATGCATACAACACTCGAAAACACATCAATATACCAAACAACTCATATACAAACATATCACATATAACAGTTCGCATATCATCAGTTCATATATATATCCAACCCAGTTCAGTTCAGTGATATATTGGCAGTTCGTGAAAAGGAATTATAATCGAATAATATACTTATTGGATAAACGGATCTCCCAAAACATACCCTAAGACTCATAGAGTCATTCAAATTGCCATATAAGTGTAGCACGAATGCTCACACTCTTCAAAAAACACATCGTTATGGTCCTTTGTGAATAGAGCATTGCTCGATATTCCCTTATTTCTTTATCGAATCACCAGGCTACAATACCTTATCACATAATATAGGCGACCACTCATAATCCTATGGCATGCCAACTATATCCAATAGTTCAAAAAATTTACAATGCCAACATATCACAGTAATACACATTTACAGCTCACATCATTTTAGGCTCACCATTTTAACAGAGATCGCAGTACCACCACACGTCACAAAACAACAGGGTTCACATATGGCCTATGTTCGCATGCAACATGGGTCATCATAACATCATAGGTACACACAACATAATAGACCTCACGTTTCACATGGGTTCGCAATTCACATTATAAGGTTTGCACACTACATTTATACTTTGACATATATATATTAGATAATTCAAACCCTTTTAATGCAAAGTTATATGTACATATTTTATTTATAAAAAAACCTGCGCATGTATTCATTGCATATAGCAAAACCCATTTTTTCATGTTTATATGATAACTATTTGCATATATATATTTAACACTTCACATAGTTATATTATATGACAAAGCATCAAGCATTAAGCTTACACTCACATATAGGCTCGCACAATTTAAAAGCACGGTTTGTAGATTACAACTCAGAGCTCGCATGAAAATATAACAGAGCTTGTATGCATATGTCAGGGTTCATACAGTAAATAAGAAGGTTTATATATCATAAAAAATACACGCATACAGATTCATGCTAAGGGTTCGTACGTATTACTTGACTACCTGTCATGCTCGACCTCATTTTCAAGTACAGTACACAGAGTACTCACCTTGTTCACCACAACATCGACTAGGTGACCTTCTCCTTTCCTTTGTCTCTACTAGTTGATGTTCCCCCAATATTTTTAGTTTTTCATGAACAAATATACATCACATATTGTCTAAAACAATTTGTTGCATTCACTACTCAACTGCAACCCTCTTCTTATGCTAACTTTGATAAATTTTTTTACTTTACTATTACTTGTCTTTATTTCCTAATTTTTTAACCTCCTACTTACATATATTTGTAGATTTAGACTATTAATTAAAGGTAACCTCACTAAACCCTATTCTTTAAAAAACAACCACTGTTCATCATCTTCCTCAAGAGAAAAACCCTTTGGTTTATAAATTTTCTTAAAAACTTTGCTAAATCGAATTGTAAACCTTTTATTTTTATTATTATATTTTTTAATGCTCTTTGAAAATCATTTTAGAAAACATTTCATAGCTTTGCTAGCTTCGATCCACCATTTTCATGAAGCCAAACATTAATAAAAAAGATTATTCATATTTCTTATCTAAATTGTAGATACTTTAGCCAAAAGCTTTTCATGCGGATTTGATATGAAAATAGATTGTTTACCATTGATCTTGCTATCCATCGTGACTTTTGGGCGGTCCGCTTAATAACCGAACCAAAGTTTAAGAGAAAAAAAATATTGTTTTACTTAAGAATTTTAAAGAAGAAAATGGTGCTTGTCTGCTCAGAAAATACCATGTGCAAAAAAATTTTGAGAGCAAACCAACTACCAGACGCAACAAATTTTTGAAATAAAGAAAGTGTGGAAACGTGAGGAAGAAAATGAGTAGTGTTGGCTTTTATAGCCAAATCAATTAATTGAAATTGGCTTATTTATCCTATAGATCCCTCCTAATTCTACCATTGTTTTAATAAACCCCCCCACTAATCATTAGTCATAATTTACCTATTTAAGTTCTCTAGTTTAGCTTCTATTCCTATTTCATCCTAATTACTAACGTGTTTTTTTATTTTTTCTATTTCTAATCTTTAATTTAATGCCAACACTACCGACTCGGTTTTCAGGATGTGACACAAAGAGTTGTTTATTGGAAGTTTCAATCTCTTCAACTATCTGGAATCCACAAAATTGTGGGTGCTACCAGATTCCACCAGAATAACAATTTTCGCTTGGCCTATCGTGGCAGATAATTGCATGGTGTTGTGGCCTTGGGATCCATTCAAGGCATGCACAGATAGGATTGGTGCAACAATATCACTCTCATTTTCCAAGGTGTCTAGTTTCTCAAGGCAATCTTGGAACTCCTTTGACGTATGACTCCTATGCTCAAAATTGTGCTCTAGATGACAATCTATCACTAGCTGATACAGCTATGATCTATTGCATTTATGCCCTAGTGTGTATTTGGCTGTACATCAAAAGCATAACCTTTTCCTTCTTCTCTCATCCATCTCAGTTTGAGAAAGAGCTTTTGTAGGTAACTTATGGTTTAGGGGCGCAATATGATGATTCCCTGGGCTCGAGAAGCTACTAACAGTGTTGTGACTATGTCCCTTGCTAATGAAAAATAGTGTCCTAAAATAACCAAAGGTGCCCTCAAAAGAACTCGGTTTCTTAAAAGTACTACCAACAATTTCTTTCATTTTTTGAGCAAGTATATGTCCTTCCACCAGAGTAATGGGCTTAAACAACCTTAAAAATTGTTCAATCTCAGGTTGAAGATTGTTAATAAAAATGCTTAAAGCATAGCTCTCAAGTAAATGTAACTGGTTGATGAGGCTCACAAAATTATCATGATACTAGTCCATTGTACTAACCTGTTTAAAAGCCACCAACTCAATCATAGGGTCCAAACATCGGCCAAAACCAAAGTGATCTTTCAAGCCTCTGATCTTTCAAGCCACCAACTCAGTCATAGGGTCCATTGTATCACCAAGTTATTAGTCTCCACAACACTCGTCTTACACGGCCTGATATTAACTATAGTGTTAATAAGGCTAGTCAATTTATGCAAACTTTGTTAGACACTCATTGGAAAGCCATTAAGTGCATTCTTCATTATCTTAGTACTATGCACATAGTTTTTTCAGATGGTCAATTTCTGTTTACGGATAGTCGATTTCACTATAGTAGCATACGCATTACTACGATATGTTTTATTTTAGGCTTTAATCCTATCTCTTTGAGCTCTAAGAAACAATATGTTGTTTCTTATTCACAGTCCAAGGAAAAATATCAAAGCCTTGCTAATGCATTGTAAAGTTGTAACAACCCATTTTTTAGTGGTGTCAAAAATAGTGGTTTCGAGACCACAAAACCAACGAGTAAGTTCATAAAATTAGTATTTAAATTATGCAAGTCAAAAATAATTTTTATATTTAATTTTGATTTGAGGAATTTTAATTAATTGGATTAATGGTTAGTATAAATAGTTTAGTCCAAAGGTCAAGTAGTTTTGTAAATGAGGTATTAGGACCCCATTTCCGTAATTTAAGGTCGTAAATATTTTAGTAAATATTTAAAGAGTTGTATTATATGAGAATAGAGGTTTGGTCCGATAATTTTGACGATTGGTTGCTTAATTAAGGTAAAAGGATTAAATTGTAAAAGAGGTAAAAGTTAATCGCTATAGATTTAAAATTGTAAATGGACCAAAATGGTGATTAAACCATGGTCAAAAAGTTCAAGCGGTGGTGGATATGATTAATCCACTAGCCTTTGGGCTATTTGCTTATTAAGTCCTTATTAGTTTAGGATTAAATTAAAATTAAGCTTGTTTAGTTAAAAAATTAAAATAATTGAAGGACCAATTGTGCAATTAAACCTTCCTTAGATGGTAATTTTATAAATATTGGACACTTATAGACATGAATTAGTCATTTTATAAGTTAGATTAAAAGGTTAAATTAATAAATTACAAAATTAATTAAATAAATAAAAGATAACAAAGGTTAAAATACATCATCTTTGTGAATCTTCTGGGGAAAGAAGCCCTAAACACCATTTTTAAGGCTTGGGAAGCTTTGACCAAGCTTGTCTTTCAATTTGGTAAGCCGATTTTAACCGGTTTCTTGTAATTTTTATGTTTTTGAGATCGTTGCAACTAGATCCAGCTGACCCGTATCTCTATTTTCAAAACGGTTAAAGATTATGGATTATTTCATTGATGAGTTTTGGATATTCTTAAAGTTTTATGGTAAATTATTAAGTTTGGTTGTTAAAGAGGACTATTTTGTAAAGTAATTTTTGGTAATTTTAATGTTTTAAGACTAAAATGTTAAAGTGATAAAATTACAAGGACTTGATGTGAAAAAATAGTAAATATGGGCTGTAATAGGGTCCTAAAAAATTCGGCTAAGCTTGAATTTGGTTGAAAGTGGTTAAATTGCAAGTTTGGACTTAAGGATTAAATGTATAAAAGGTAAAATGTTGGGAAAATTTTGTAAAAATGTATAAAAGGACTTAATTGCATAAAACTAGTTAATTATGTTGTTGAAAATTGATAATTAAATAGAATTATTATTTTATATCAAGAAATAAATCGATCAGGCTCGAATTGCAGATAGGTTAAAGTAACGGATTGATCGTTGTCTCGATTTCGACTTCATTTTTTTTATCAGGTAAGTTCATTTAATATGATATCAATTATATTTTTAATTGTTTATGAATGTTAGAGCTTAAATGATATAAAATTACTAATATTAAATTGATTTGTTGATAGAACTGAAATTGTAAAAAGTTACGAAAATGATAATTCCTGATATCAATAGAGACAAGTTGCATTCGTACTTAAGATCATAGTGAGGCTATGGCAACTATGAAGATATAAGACCATGGTTGGACCATGGCAGTGTATATATGTAAGACCATAGCTGGGATATGGCATACTGATGGTAAGACCATAGTTAGGCTATAGCATTCTGATGATAAGACCATAGCTGGGCTATGTCATACTAATGATAAGACCATAGCTGGGCTGTAACACCCCTTACCCAATACCGTTTCCGAAGTCGAGCATGAGGCGTTACTTGACTTAACTTAACAGTTCGGGGCATAAAAATTTACTTTCAAATTTAATTTCATCATTCATAATAAAGCTGTCCACCTGTGCAGCAGTCACTAAAATAATTATAATTCAATCTACGAAACTCAAAATTTAGATCCGTAAATTTTATATAAAACTAGACTCATATATCTATTCACCATGAATTTTTTAGAATTTTTTCTTTAGCCAATTAGTACAGTTTATTAGTTTAAGTCTCCCCTGTTTCACTAATCGACTATCCTGACCACTCATCACTAAAATTTAATTATCTCTTATTACAGACTTCATATGGTGATTAAACTTATTTCTACTGAAAATATACTCATTAAGGAATCTATAAATATAAATTATAACTCATAATTCCTTCTGTACAATTTTTAATGAATTTCTAAAGTCAGAACAGGGGACTTCAAAAACATTCTTGCCCTGTTTCACTAAAATTCAAATATCTAAAAGTATATAATTCTTTTGCTTACTCCACTTCTTTCATATGAAAGTAGACTCTTTCAGATTTAATTTCATATCTCTCTCAACTTCTAATTCTATTTCCACTATTTTTGGTGATTTTTAAAAGTTACATCAATGCTGCTGTCCAAGAACTGTTCCATTGCAATTTTAAAAAAAAAATCAATATAACCCCTTTATAATTGTCTAACCTTCCCTGCAAATTTCAAATCACAACCAATTCCAGTATTTCATCTACTTCATTTAAATACTAATGAAGTTCAACCAATCAACCATTTCAAACTAAAAACATGTATATATTTCGATATCTAACACAACCATAACATTCAAATTTACTTTGCATACTTAGTCATTCATTCTATTACTTTTTACTTCAATTCCCTATACATGCCATATAAATCTAAAAAGTTGCTTGACATAATCTACCGGAGTATATCTGGATAGTGTGATTCTTGATGTAGATCCGATCCTCCGAATGTATAAATACGTTAATCTACAAAAACAATAAACACACACATGTAAGCTTATAGAAAAGCTTAGTAAGTTCATAGGCATAAAACATAAATCTTACCAAACACTTGTACACTTATACAATATACACCATTACTAAATTTACCTGTCAACCACAATCTTTGGTGAGTTCCTTGGTATAAACTCACTACTACTTATTCTTTTACCATAATTCCTTTGGGCCCATTTGTCACTTACCATCATTGATCAAAATTAAGGAACGGTTACGGGAAATTGAGTACTTCACTTTCACTTTGCCATAGTTCAACTATGGTCTTACGTATGATCACTTATCATTTGTCCCTGATCAGATAAGTGTAGCTAAGCTACCACTTATCACTTTGTCACTTGATCAGATAAGTATAGCACTTATCACTTTTTCACTTGATCAGATAAGTATAACACTTATCACTTTGTCTCTTGATCAGATAAGTGTAGCACTTATCACTTTTTCACTTGATCAGATAAGTATAACACTTATCACTTTGTCTCTTGATCAGAAGTACTCAAATCCAGCGTTCCGCTTAATTTGATCATTTATTCAATTTTCGCATTTTTATTTTACTCTCTTTTCAACACTAAATACATTTCATCATACATTATATAATTCATGAAATTAACATTTAATCATTAAATTTCAGCCATATAAACTTACCTAGGTCGATTTGCAGAATTTGTAAAAGTTCAGGGACTAATCAACTACTTTTTCTTTTCCTCGGCTTGCTTCGGGTTCTCGATCTAAAATACAAATTTATTCATTCATCAGCATATAATTCTATTCTAATCCATTTCACAATTTATGCCCTTAAATTTTCGAAATTACACTTTTACCCCAAACTTTACAGTTTTTACAATTTGGTCCCTACTCAATTAACCCCTCAATTGATCTAATTTTTCTCAATTAACACCTTTTCCAACTATTTTAGACTACTACATAGCCTTTCATAATCAAAACCGCAACACCAAACCCTAACTCCAAATTGTTTTACAATTAGGTCCCTAAAATCAATTTCTACCAAAATTTCTTAATAAAATCATCATATAATAAAATTAAATCTTTAATTCTATGATAATTCATCATAAAATTCCAGAACTCACTCATGGTAACTTTCAAAATCATTCATAGAATCAAAACTAATGAATTTAATAGTTGGACCTAGTTGTAAAAGTCACAAAACATGAAAAATTACAAAGAAAAAGCAAGAATTGAGCTTACATGATATAAAAATATGAGAAACCAGCTTGTTTCAGACTTCCTATGACGTTTTTGCTGATAATTTTTGAAGAGATCTCTAGATTTTTCACTTTTATCTTTGTTTTATATATTTAATTTGTAAAATTTCCAATTTTGCCCCTATTTCTCCTTACTTTCTGCTGATTTTTCTTGCCCAACCGTCCAGCCCACAACTTTAGGCCTAATTGCCTTTTAAATCCCTCCTTATTAGTCACCTAAGCTATTTAATCACGATTTAACACATTTTACACTATTTCCAATTTAGTTCTTTTTAGTTAATTAACTATCCAAACGTTAAAATTTTCTAACGAAACTATAATACCAACTCAATGACACTCTATGAATATTTCTAAAAATACTTATGGCTCGGTTTAAAATCTTTGAGGTCTCGATACCTCGTTTTTTATTTTAATTATTTCAATATTTATTCCTAATACACTATTCACTATTTCAAAAATTTTCCTAACTTCTCATTTACTTATTCTCACTAAATTAATAATATTTTCTACTCATTTGTCAGACTTAGTGATCTCGAATCACCATTCCGACATCACCGAAAATTCAGGCCATTACATGGGCTATGGCATTCTAATGATAAGATCATAACCGGGTTATGGCACTATGAATGTAAGACCATGGTAGAGCCATGACAATGCACATGTAAGACTATAGTTGGACTATGACACAATATGAATAGTGTATCGAGATTTTAATCGTCTTTCCAGTATGCGTCAGATGGAAATACATGAGTATCTAAATGTGACGTGCGAAACGATAAGCGGTTTGTAATAGTATAAGTGTAAATGTGGTAAATTTTGTATTATCATTATATGTTAAAGAGATTACGCATTGTGATGGTAAGAAATGTGAATGTATTGAAATGTGGAAATTTGATTTGAACTAATGTTTGAGCATTACTCACCTGTTATGAGCTGTGATTGACAGGAATTCTGATAATAACCTTGTTGACAGGAACTCTATTCATTTATCTTATTATTTGAATTATTATATTTAATTAAGTAATTTTTATTTGTTTAACTGACGAAATTACTAAGATTTATGAAAGCTTACTTGTTTCCTTGTCTCTTCCTTGTAGATCATGTTTTGTGAAAATCGAGAGATCGGATCAACTCGAAGAATTCACATTATCTGGGATCTTTTGGTAGATTTTGAATTCAATTTGGTTTATATGGCATGTAATAGGGGAATTTGGTTATGTTCTGTAATAGTTCTTAATTACTTATATTGTATAGTTGTGCGCATATGATGTGGTTTGAATAACTTTGTTAGGTATGCATGCTTAATTC
This sequence comes from Gossypium hirsutum, assembly GCF_007990345.1. Classification (NCBI taxonomy): domain Eukaryota; kingdom Viridiplantae; phylum Streptophyta; class Magnoliopsida; order Malvales; family Malvaceae; genus Gossypium; species Gossypium hirsutum. The sequence continues at coordinate 33,854,436 of NC_053441.1, forward strand.
TAAGCTTAAGCATAATGGATGAATGTGATATAATAAGATTGGCTTGAGTTAAGTATGACATTTTGAGATTCATTATAGGTCATTAGAAGCATGTTTGTAGTTTGTATATGTAGTTAAGGAAATGAATTGTGTAAGTGTTGAATTGTGGTGCCATTGATGACACATTGGTTAGGATTTAGGTTGATTGTCTTGGCATGCTTTGAGTGTCATTGAAATGCATTTTTTAGGTCTTATACTCATTTTTTGAAAGTTGTTTTAGGTACCAAAGCATTTGGATATGAAATGAGCAAGTTTTGGGCATACACGGCTTGAGACATGGGCTGTCACACGGTCGTGTGTTACAGACGGGCCACCCACAAGGGCGTGTATCCTGAACGTGTTAAGTGCAGATTTCACACGGGTTGACACACGGCCTGTGACAAGGTAGTGTGACCCAACATCAAATTGAACATGGTCTACCATATGGCCATGTGACCCCTGTTTTGAAAATTTTTTGTTTTTCTTTGGACTTTTTGATTTGCTTCGAATTGGTCCCTTATTGTTCCTAAATTATTTTTAGGGCTTCGAAGGCTCGATTTAAGACCCATAAGAGTATGTTTTGCTTCGATCTTAATTATTTATGAAATTTTGTTAATTAATTTGGTAAACTTGATGCTATTTGTTATTGATTATTTTGAATTGTACGATAATACTTTGTAACCCTAATATGACAATGGAAGCGGTTATGGGTGTTATAGAAGTCATGTGGGTTCAATCACTATAGACTGAAATGGGTGTTTCTTTGCCACATACACTAATCAAATGGTGTGATAATACTACTGCAGTGTTTGTAGCAAATCTAGTGCAACATGATTGAATGAAGCATGTAGAGTTAGATCTCCACTTTGTACGAGAAAAAGGTCCGTAGTGGAATTGTTCAAGTAAATTACGTGCTTGTTGTGGATTAGATTGCATATAAATTTGCTAAACTGTTATGTGTCAATTGCAAGGGATGGGACTTGAATCCTACATAAGAAAGTAAGGGATTTCCTAATGGGATTTTTATAGACGTAGGCTCTCCAACCTTAATAATTAGCTTTTGGGGTGTGATTTTCCAAAGGTTTGTATCACAAACCAATCGTAGTCACAATTTCTTTACTCATCTAAGACAACGACTTGGTGTTGCCAGCCCACATGATCTCTATGGCAACTCACAAAGGGCTTTAGAAGAAAGAGAAGTAGGAAGAGTATCAAGAATATATATAATTAGCACGTGTGTATAACTAATTAGTTAATGAGTTTAAATTTTTTGACCATTTTTGTATCAATACTCTTCTATTTAATGAATAAGTGGAATCATTCTCTTTCACTGCTAATCTCTTGTTTCTATTCTTTGCATTTCTCTCATTATACAGATTTGTTACATGAATGCTATACGCAACAAAAAAGTGGATATGTGGGTTCCAATCCAGCAATGTGTCTAGCCTTCTTTTCCTTTTATTACACTTGGTGGCCATTGTGACTGGAGAAGACTATCTTAGATGGGGTTGGCATTAGCAACAGTGTTATCATTTTTTGGTTTTATTTTTGTCATTTTTTTTGCTTAAAAATCAATTTTTGGTTTCTTGATCAGTAACCTAAATAAAATAATGATGTGACAAACTGTGTATGTGTTAGCCTACATTTGTTCCACATCTAATCCTTTCAAATTTAAGGTAGGTAGAGGAAGGTAATATAAATAAAGTTTAAGTACCAAAATTTGATATTTTAAAAGTAGTGATACCATATTAAAAGATTTAATAAAGTGCATGAGTCATTCATGCTATTATTCCATTATATTTAAGCATAAAATTTTAAGTGACTTGAACAATGTACTAGGTTTTGGACTAGTTTTGGCCTTACTGGCTAGTGTTATGGATGGCAAAAAAAATCTCGAATTCGATGGTTTTCGACATGACCCGATTAGTTAGGGTTGGATTTTTTTTTGGAAAATTAGGTTTAGGACGAGTTGGGTGAAATTAGAAAAATAGTCGGGTCAGGGTTAGAGTCGGGTTTGAGATAAATCTACCCTAACCCAAGATATTTACAAAAATGCCCCTAAAATATAAACATATATTAACCTTTGTTTTCAATAAATAAAAATAAAAAACAAATATATAAGTTTTAAGTTCAAACTAAAAAAATCAATCTTATTTGCTTCAAAATAAAAAATAAAACAATTAAATTAAATTTGAGGTGGGTTGAGATGGAATCAGTTCTTTTATTAAATTTTGGTTCGAGGCGGATTTTTTTTCTTAAAAGTCAGGGTCGGGATATCGATTTCCATCCCTAGTCGGTGCACATCATTCCAATGGAAAACTAGAACATCCAATTCTATGTTCCATACTGGTGAACATTTTAGTCTACACTAGTCACGTTGACTTGTTTCACTTAATTCTGATTGTATTGACAAAAACATTGTGCATTGACTGATGTAGTAAAATGTTAAAAAAACGTAAAATTATTTTTTTATTATTTATAATGATAAATAATAAAAACTTTAATTATTAAAGTTTATTACTTTAAATTTTAAATTAAAAACTTAATAAATAAAAAAAGAAGTAACAAAAGCTTCACGAACACACCTTGTATATATTTTTATGAAACTTCTATCTTATATGTTTAGTATGGGATGGATTGTTGTAGATAATCTTGTTTTATTTTTTTTTTAACGTATGAGATGATTTTTTCCCGTTTATTTTGAATTTTTCAAATAATGGTTTTTTACCTGGAGTTTATCAATACTTTAATGATAATTATATATATAATTTATTTAATCTCTTTCATTTTATATTTGTAAATAAATTTATATGTATATATTAAATATTTTTATAAAATATTGATAAATTCAAATCAATATGCTAAAATAGATTGATACCAACACGAACAAATTTCGATAGAAAAGCAATGCACTTATCGTTATGAAATGAATTCAGACTCTACGTAAAAATAATAAATTATATATCACCAATAACACAATTTATAAAATTTTTAAGTTCGGAAATCGCTCAAAAAAAAAAAGTAAAGAATTACAAGACTTAAGCTTCTGATTAAAAAGTCAAATTTAGCTATAATAAATACCTAACTCTGCTGACTACTCCTAGCTTTACCTAGTGACTTGAAAAACGAGAGAATTTAGAAATATCACAAAAAAAACAAAAAAAAAAAACTATGACTATTGGTATGTTATAGATAAAAGAAAAAAAATAAACTAGGCTAGTTAAACCAATAGTCCAACCATTCAAAACTAACATCTACAAGCCCACTAATCATTTAAAAATAATAAATTCAATCAAACCACAAATGACCTTGTGACTTTAGGCTTGATCAAAACTATACACAAAAATGGATATTTAAATATAGTTAATTATCTAATTATTTAAATTATTTATTTAAATCTAACTATTTATTCTAGAATAACTCAATTATTTAATTTGAAAATTGTTTTTCAAACTGAGTCGGATTTTTCTCACTTGGATGTAGTTGGAAGATCGAGTTTTTCTCCTTTCCATAAATTGTACAAGGTAGATTCAACTGATGTAAAACAAATTTAATTTTACATGTGTGATTATGAGTACATTAAAAATGTCAAATTATTTGTTTGATGTAAAAATTATCAACCCTTAACTATTTAGAACAAATGAAATTCTCAACCAATATAAATATCTAATTGATTCCAAACTATAAATATCAAATTTATTTAGAACTTGTACTTGTTAAGAGCAATGAATGAACAATTCAACAATCAGTTTGTTTTTAGTAGAGTACATACATAGGAGAAACTACAGCATACAATCAAAATATTACAAAGCATAATGGACGAAAAACAAACAAAATTGGAAAGAATCCGTATAACGAAAAATGGGCAAAACTCATACATGACATATGCACAATTACATAAGTAGGACTCAAACCTAAGTACTTCTTCTACCTTAACCAACAATGCCAAGGTCTCATTGGCTCAACTATCAATTTGTTAGATATGAATCGATCATAGAATCATATAAATCTGTAAAACTAATTAATTTCACACCAACAATATATATCTTCTAATCCACCAATCATATTTTATACCCTATTCAAGATGATCACCTATGCTTGAGTTTCAAGTAAATTAAAGTATTTAATTATTTGTTTGATGAAAACAAGTTCCCACTGTTGAATAAATTAAAAACTCTATACTTTGTATTTCTTTGAAAATACATTTTTCTCTTGCAAGATGAGGATTTGATAAGCCTAAAACATATCAAGATGTAGTAAGTCAGGGAACTCAGATCTACAAAGATAAAACCCTGTTAAAAGCTTCATTTTTCAATCAGTTGAGAAGCATTTCTGTACATTGTTTCATGGAAAATCTCTTAAGCCCCTGTACTGTTCTCCATAAGCACCTTTTTTTTTTCACCCATTTTTGCACCAACAATTGCGGAGAAGCAATTTTACTTCAAAATCAGACAATAGCCCATATTTATGAAACAGAAATCATGATAAAAACGAAAACAGTGAGGTGATAAGAAGAGGCATTTGCTAACCGGACATGATAATGCAGTTTAATCAGTGGTCAAAGCAATTGACGAAGCTGCTGGTTTTCTTTCCGGAGAGACTTAACCTCTTCCATCAGTTCAGCTTGGTTCTGTAGAATGGAGCTCATCACACGAGACATCTCCATCTGTTTGGCGATTCCACAAATTAGAGCTGCAGTTATTTATGAGAAAGCCAAAGCAATACAAAAACAAGAGATGATAGGAAGATACCTCCTGCATGTGGAATTGTCTTAAGATTTCAATATGAAGGTTCCTCATATCTCCATGAATGGATTTCTGAAATGAATCAAGGGTTTCTTCAAGAGTACGTTGAAATAGCTGAAGAGTGAAGTTGCTTCCTTGCTGGGGATCAGGTTGAGGAGCCTTGTGGAGTTGTGTTCCTCCCTGTTATAGTTGGAATCAATGAATCATCATGACCACAGAAAACTATGGAATCGTAGAAGTTCATTAAAAAATATTCATCATGGTTGACTTCACCATTTCAATGTGTAAATGACAGTAGAATACTGAAAATGGTGAAACCATCCATGGTAACCTGACCAAGCAGGAGGATTACTCAAGCTAGACCTCCACTCTTAAAAGCAAACTGTCATATAAGAAATTAAGTATAAAAGCCAACAATAATATAACCAAACCAGGTTTCATACATTCATAGCTGGAAGAATTCCTGATTCTGCTCCAGTAAATGAATCAGACCTCAATAACAAGCTATTTAACAGCTCTTCTCTGGTCTCAGCTCCTGTTTTCTTTGTTTTGGGGGAAACCACCAATTGGGAAGTTCCGTCACTGAAGGCAGATGTAGTACTAATTCTCTCAGCGTATGTTGAAAACCTTCGAGGCAGCCCTAAAGATGCTAGTTTTGGTGAGTCAAGGCTGCCTGCTCCAGTAATGCCTTTTGAACCAAGAGACAAAGCAGACATGGAGCTGGATAAATGTTCAGGAAATCCTAATGACGTCTCCTGACTTGAAGAGACATCTTTTGTGCGCAAGTTTTCATAGCTTATGTCATAACTTGTTAATGAGCTAATACTTGTCTGACTGAGCATTGAAGATTGAGTTTGTCCAGAATAAGTAGAGCTTGTTGTCAGACCACCAGAAGCCTCCATCCCAAATCGAGATGGCAGATGGCGGAGGTGAGCAAATTTATCAGATATCTTATCACCACCCCACGCTTCAGGAGGAGTGATGGAGGCCTCTTCACTCTTGGATGATGGTGTAGGCATAGATCCTAATGACGTCAAAGATCTTTTGTCATCCTGCACTAGTACGTGGTATACAAAAATCTTTATGTGGGACAGAGACTGGATTAAGCATGAACAACAGATCTATGGCTAAAGAGCGTCCGATATAATAGTCTGAAATAAGTAATTGATTACAAATGAACATTGCAGAAACGAGAGCTCTCTGCAGTGAATAACTAGTCTGATATTTTGTTCAGTAGCAGAATTCTGCTTCTTGGACCATAAACTAACTTTATTAAAAAGAAAAAAGGTCTCATATTTTAAATCTTAGAAATACTTAAAACATGCCAACCCAATTTGTTAGCAAGTATTTAGAACACGTGTGACCTATTTTACTCAATGAAATGCACACTCAAAATGCTCCAAACATACGAAACAATGCACAAATGGACAATTCACATTCTATGCAAAAATGAGGACTAAATAGTATAAGCACACTAACTTAGAACATTAGCATGAAGATTTTAGAGTAATATCCTGTACACCAAAACCAAAATAAATAAGCCATGTAGCAATGTAATGCATGACAGAAGATGAAAAAGCGCAAAACCTGTTGATACATTGAACTGGACTTCCAATCAAATATTGGGTGATCCCCAGCTCCATCATCAGCAAAAGCAAACCTCCTGCTAGAGGGAAACAGAAGGGAGGAAGGCCTCTTATCAGCGAGTAGATGGTCTTTCTTTGCACCCTCATGAATATCCCACAACTTATCGAGTGAGGGTGTAATCGGTTGAACATCCACAACAGGGGAAAACACATCCATATCATCCTTGAGATTGTACTTAGAGTGAGGAGCATGTAATCTCGTCAGTGTTCCACCAGGCCACAGATGGCTTCTATGTGGAGTTTCCATAGAAGAAGACAGATTGCCTGTGCTTGACACTGATTCACTACTACTAGTAAGAAAAGATACTTCTGCAGGGCCTGATCGGCCACCAGAAATTGCTGTGGATACTGAAAGGCTCGATGATGTCACAGATGGAAGTGGGTCAGGCATAAGAACAGAATCCTCCACCGGACCCCCCAAGAGAGCAGTCTCAGCAGCGCAAGTACTCTCATTAACAATTACTGGTTTTGATCTTTGCCAGCATAAACTTGAAACAGCCTGATGGATGCTATAAACACTTAGGATTTAAAATGAATAAACAAATCAAGGTTCTTAACTTTCAAACTTATAACCTAAAGATAAGATTATCACTAGTATGCTAAATTTACACAGCACTCTTTAAAGTTGGAGCACGAACAAGCAAGCAGTGAAAACCTATTAGAAATCACTAGTTCCATCATAGAACACGATCCTTGATAGCAATACGATTCATTATTATACATCAAGCTTCAAGTTCTTATGAAAAATAGAAAGAAAGTAAAAACTACGGAAACTTATCATGTCTGGACCATATATTAAAAGGTGTGATACATAGAGGAAAAGAGAACTGACCTCAGAACTGCTATAAGCGCGTAGGACAGTAAAAGGCTGTAGTTTTCCCCGAAGATCATAGAACGCTACTCTACCGTTATTGGTGCCAGCTGCCAGTGTCCAACCATCATCTCTAAATGCCAATGAAGTGAAAGGTGCCTCATGAGAAATGAAAGCAGAGGGTCTTCTAGACCCAGTATCATAGGTGTATAGCTTCTTATCCAACCCAACAGTAGCAATTATCTGTCAAAATGGAAATAGAAACTTGAAGCATCAGAACATTTAGCAAACTTTTGAAAGATGTCCTAACCATAAAAACAGCTCACTTCATTTTGAGATCCCAGAAGAAGTCCCAACCTTTTCCTTTAATTAAGCCTGGAAAAAGGAGGAGAAGAGAATGAAAAAGAAATAGAGACCTTATCATTGGATGGTGAGAAGCTAATGCCAGTTGTGGGTGCAGAGTGCTGCTTCAACCAGGAAACCTGTAAAAGGCAAATGGATTAATTATGTATTTGAAACAGCAAGAATATTGAGATACAGAGAGATGAAGAAAAAAAACCTTTGGGCTACGACCGGTGGTATCCCATAAATGGATAGATCCATCGTCACCAGCAGCCACCAAAATGTGTCGGCTGATCCGAGAATAATCAAGTACACTCAGTACCTGGTCTTAAATTCCATAATAGGATTAACTCGCAAACAAGAATTAGAACTTAACATAGGCACTCAAGTGCAACAAAATAAACAACCTGTTCATTAGGATCTTTTAGTTCAGCAGCCCTTGCCCCAGAAGCAAGGTTATGAAGAATGAGATCCCCACTTTGGCTGATGGAGGCCAAGTGCTCATCTTTGCAATTGTACATAACACCTGTAATTGTGCTGGTATGACCCCTTAACCATTTGATGCAACGCTTCCTTTGCAAATCCCATATCCGTACAACTTGACTACTTCCCCCTGAACATATGTATCTGGACCCCTTGTTGCTAAAGCTAATAGCTAAAATAGACTCCTGCAAAAACATGGGAAATTTTACTTGATAAATTAGAGTTGAAAGCCGATAGCAGTAATTGTATCAAACATCCGTAGCCTTGGAAACTGATTAAGGAATGGGATTAACAATGAAGCAAGTTGTGGTCTCATTAATAAATAATCAATTTAGGATGCAAATCGTAAAAACTTGAGGGACTTAATTTTGCAAATGAGAGCACAAGATTTTTTTTCGTACATCTGAGTTGACAGCCAATAAACAAAGGATGCGCATCTCATAGGTAACTTCTATTTCATCATGTACATATCTGCAGTTAAAAATCTTATTGCATCGAAAAATGTAGTTAGAGACATAACATAAATAAATTTGGAATTTGCCAATGATCTCAATAAACATTATATCCGAGTCCAAAAAATTATACTGCAAACAATCTATCTATACGTACTACCACAAAATTCTATATTTTTTTCTTTAACAATGTACCAAACCTAAAGGAGGATTACCTCAATGTTATCTCCACAATCAGTCCCAGCAACCGGAACTGTCCACATCCTCTGCCCATTTTTCCGCCACAAAGATATCTTCTTATCTTCTCCGGCACTCGCTACCACTAAGTCTGCCATAACATCAACTCAGCTGGAATCAATTCAAACAAAACAAGTATATAAAGAAAAAAGAAAAAGAACTGAAATTCTCTGCATAATTGCTAAATTAATCTTTAATAAAGTTCTAATAAGTAAAAATATGGAGTGAAAAAAAATCACATCAACCGAACAGATCGTAGCAAAAGAAATGGGGAGAAAAACAATGTTAATTGAATAGAGAAAAAACAGAGCTTACTAGTGTGGTTCCACCTAACCGAATTGACAAAGCAACTCGGAGAAGGTGAGTAACTTAAAACGCAAGGATCGTTCGGTTCGAGCTTAATGTCGAAGATTTTCACGGTGTCGCCGCCGCTCGCCGCTAGTAACTCCAGCGACGGATACGGTCGATTCATCATAATACTATTTTATATATATATAAAGAAAGATTTTCCTCCAGGAGAACTTTGTGGATGATTAAAAATTAAAGGGAAATGAGAAATTAGAATATTAAGAAAAATCAATTAAAAATGATTTGATTTTAATCAGAATTCGGTGGTTAGAGAAAGTGTAAGTAAACCCTATGGAAAGCAAAAGGAGAAGAGAAGAGAAGAGAAGGGACGATTTCTTTTTTAAAATTGTAAAGGCGACCCATGGCCGAGCCTGGCGATTCTGGTTCAGCTCGAGTTAAATTCAGATTAATAAAAAATTTATTTATTCAAATTCTATTTTGATTAAATTAAACTTTTTTAAGGCAAAATTATTTCGTCGATGCTAAATTTTCTTTTATATTTTTCTCATTATATAGGGTAAGTTTGGGTCATTTAAGAAGAAATTTTTGTAATTTGGATACCCAATTTTTAAGCTGTTTTAATTTTAGTCACCCAAATAGCAGTTCCACCTTCATTTTTGTTACCCTATGACTCTCATGGTTACCCAATTTCTATTTCACTCTTATTTTGATTTTTTTTTTAAAAATGATCTAATGTTTCATTCATAAATTTTAAAAAATTGCTGCGAACTAAATCCAGGTTAATTTTTATTTAATTTATAATGATTTTTAATATAAAAAATATTTTATATATTAAAATAATAAAAGTAATTTAAAACTTGTATGTAAAATCTGATTAAGTTTTAATTCGATTGATAGGAGGACGTGGATTCGAGTACATTGAAGCGTATTATTCTGTTGTTTATAGGTTGAGAGCATTATAAGTAATTTTATTTCTATTGTGTTAAAAAGATATTAAAACATATAATGAAATTATTATAAAAAAAACTTTTATAAGAAAAATGGATAGAATTCAATTTGAATTGGATTGGTTATTTTTGAAATTCGATTTAATTTCTATTGAAAATCAAAATACGTTAAGATAACTAAAATTTTTATCATTCAACTAAATTAATTCTAACTAGGCACAAACCTTATTTATTATTATTATTTACCCAAAATCCTTATTTATTATTAGAAATTCTATTATATCGGTAAAAACCACTAACATTTTTATCATTCAACTAAATTAATTCCAACTACGCACAAATCTTATTTATTATTATTTATTACCCAAAATCCTTATTTATTATTAGAAATTCTATTATATCGGTAAAAACCACGAACATATAATTATGTTTGAAAATAATATATAATAAATAATAAAATATATAATTTTAAATTAATTAATAATATTATATCAAATAGGTACAATATTAAAATAAAAATAATAAGATTAAAATTTGACTTAAATGAAGTTTAAACATATAACTAGATCAGATTAATAATATTAAATAAATACAAATGTTTATCATGGTGATATTATTAATCAGTTGGTGTCAAGTTAACTTGTGACACCAACTTAATCAACAATATTACTAATATATACAACTGATGGAAGTAATAAATTGTACATATTAAAATAAAAATGTATAAAAAAGATTAAAACAAATGTTTAATTGAGAAATGAATTTAAGGTTTTACAAATTCAATTAGTGTGGGTTTAAATCTCACTATATGTATATTTTTATTAGTTTTTATTTAAATAAAAAATTAAAATATCCTCAAATAATAAATTTATTTTAATTGCAACAAATTATTTTCTTAAATTTTTTAATTGAGTTGCTGTCCGATCGACTCGCGATACCAAATCAACTAAGGACTTAAATAATAATATGAATTTAAAATAAAAATATTTTTATAATAAAATATAAATTAACCAATTGATAATTGAACACCACCGTACCAAATCAAATCTAAAAGTACTCATACAAAGCCCGATCGTTTAGCGACACGCAAGCAAAGGTTTTTTTTTTTTGTCTTGATTCCTTTGTAGTTATTCTTTGTAAAAGTTGTTTTGGATGTATACAAAGAAACTGAGCCGGCCTTATAGTGTCAAAGGATGAAAATGCCATATATATATATATATCCAGCTTAAACTCGATTAGACTTATAATTAGAGGTGTCACATTTACCTCGAAATCAAATCCGAATCCAAGACACCACCTCTTAAATATAATTTGTATACGGGTATTTTATTAAAATAATACAAAAAAATATCAAAATAATATATAAAAAAATTTATTTACCAAAATGATAAAAAAAAAACAAAACAGCTAAATGGAGGGCCTGCCACAGGTGGCACCAATGGTGCCTATGGTAGAGGCGGCACTAATTATTTGTATTTCGGCCATTTGTTCGTATTTTTTTCTCAGATTTTATTACTTTTAAAAAATATATTATTTTCTAATTTTATTATTTTACATTATTTTAGTACATTATGTTTGAAATGTATTAATTTAGTGTGTGTTTTAAATAAATTAAAAAAACTCTTATTTCATCCCTTTGTTCGTATTTTTTTCCTCAGATTTTATTACTTTTAAAAATATACTATTTTATAATTTTATATTATTTTAGTACATTATGTTTGAAATGTATTCATTTAGTGTGTTTTTTTATTTAAATTAAAAAAAACCCTTATTTCGGCCCTTTGTTCGTATTTTTTTCCGGATTTTATTACTTTTAATAAAAATATATTATTTTTGTATTTTATTATTTTACTTTATTTTAGTACATTATGTTTGAAATGTATTAATTTACTGTGTTTTTTTAAATAAATTAAAAAAACAATTATTTTGGCCCTTTGTTCTTATTTTTTCTCGGATTTTATTACTTTAAAAAATATACTATTTTCTAATTTTATTATTTTAAATTATTTTAGTACATTATGTTTGAAATGTATTCATTTAGTGTGTCTTTTAAATAAATTTAAAGAAAATCCTTATTTCGACAATTTGTTCGTATTTTTTCCCCAGATTTTATTACTTTCAATAAAAATATATTATTTTCTAATTTTATTATTTTACATTATTTTAGTACATTATCTTTGAAATGTATTAATTTACTGTGTTTTTTAAATAAATTTAGTAAAAAACCCTTATTTCGGCCCTTCGTATTTTTTTTCGAATTTTATTATTTTAAAAAAATATAATATTTTCTAATTTTATTATTTTACATTATTTTATTACATTATGTTTTAAATGTATTCATTTAGTGTGTTTTTTAAATAAATTTTAAAAAAGCCCTTATTTCGGCCCTTTGTTCGTATTTTTTTACCGAATTTTATTACTTTCAATAAAAAATACACTAAATGAATACATTTCAAACATAATGTACTAAAATAATGTAAATAATAAATTAGAAAATAGTATTTTTTTAAAGTAATAAAATTCGGGGAAAAAAATAAATAAAGGGCCGAAATACGAACATGTTGGTGCCGCCTCTGCCACAGGCACCATTGGTGCCGCCTGTGGCAGGCCCTCCATTCAGCTATTTTTTTGTACCATTTTGATAAATAAACTTTTTTGTATATTATTTTTGTATTATTTTAATAAAATACCCCTCGTATACTAACAAAACGATTAATCTCCGCAACTAATTAATAGTTGCCTATAGGCGTTAATTGCAACCAATCTATCAAGATCAAATCAGAGAAAATCACACAGTAAACCAGTGTCGGGAACGGTAGTGAAATGAGATAAGCTTCTGGTCTGGTCGAGGCTTGTCAAGGTCAGGAGACACACAAGATCTTATTGTCTATAAGTGTCGTAATAGAAAGCTAATTTTTTAGCATTAATTTTATTATACGTTGTTATAATATTTGTTCTTTTTTATATAATGTCTAGAACTACTAATAGTTTCATTCCAACTCTTAAATAGGAGGATAATGTGCTACAATGTACTCGAATCCATGATTTCCTACACTGACAACAATATCAATATAAATCATAAAGCCTTTCCAAAGTTTTACATTAAAATCGTCGCTTGCATTCATCATAAAATCCATATACCCCATTAATAGATGTGTGTTCATGGTTTTTAGTCTTATAAGTGGGTAAAAGACATATCGTTTCCAAACTCTGTTTTCCATGCATGATCAACAGTAGCCACCAAAAAGTAGGTCATTGGCATTTGGAGGAAAACCCTGTACTCGAACAGCCTTAACAAATCACTATATTCATCGTCCATGCATGTCACCTAAAAGCACACCAATTTTTTACATTGAGAAACAATCAAATGCAGGACACCGATACTACCCTAAATACATATGAAATACTTAACTTTCCTTTAAAACCCATAAAATATTTAATTATAGTCAGCTTTGATACAATTTGTTTAATAAACTTGTTGAGAGATATATTTTTGTTTGGTACAATGTGAAGGAAAAACCCCTAACTAGGCTAGACAAGTCCAAGCCATTCCAGAATAATCGTCATGCAGTAATTAAAGAATTTCATCCAGCGGTTGCATATATATTAGCTTGCTTAACGGTCTTGAGGATGCCATTTGTGCCAGTCCATCTACTACCTTGTTACCATCCCTAAACTCATGTTTAATTTGGATAATCCAATCAAGTTGTAAGAGACCCTTTATAGCTCGTAGCACCACAGAGTGATGTTGTTCAGTTGAATTTGTTTGAATCAACTGAATTGCTTCAATACTATCCATCTCAAGCACCAATTTTTCAATCCCTAAATTCCATGCTAAATGAAGCCCATCAAGAACACCCCACATCTCTGCATTGATAATAGAGCAGCAACCAATATTTTTTGAAAACTCAGCAATCCAAATTCCATACCGGTAACAAATTAACCCCCCTGTAGAAGCAATTCTTGACACATTATTAATAGGACCATCAATTTTTACCTTATGCCATTCATCCTCAAGTAGAATCTATTTGACTGATCTGCAAGTTTTGGAACATTTCTATCTCAACTGATTCACTTTGATACAGTTGGATTGAAGATAGTTGTCCATTATCTGGTAACTCTTCTCAAAACGCTTTCACCTTTAATGAATTCATCATTAAAAACAAAGTTATTCTGTAACACCCCTAGCCCCTCTCCGTCACGGATTAGGGTTGCGGAGTATTACCGTTCAAACTGAACATTTAACATACATTTTAAATATTATCCAATACACGTTACAAAACAATCATTCACATACATATTGTCCCTAAATTGAGCCATCGAGGTCCAAAAATTATCTTAGAAATGATTTGGGACTAATTTGAAATAATTTAGAAAGTTTATGAAAAAGTTAAAAAATTTTAGAAACAGGGATCACACGGCCGTGTTCCTCACATGGCTGAAACACATGCCCGTGTCTCAGGTCGTGTAAACTTCGAACTAAGGACACAAGGTAATGTCCTAGACCGTGTAGCTCACTGAGTAAGGTCACACGTCCGCGTGCCAGGCCGTGTAACTCTAGAAATAACCTCACACGCCCGTGTGTCAAGCCGTGTGCTAGGTCGTGTAACTAACTGACTTGCACCTTGAGCACTCAATAGATGACACATGGCTGTGTCGCCAAGCTGTGTGTCTTACACGACCGAGTCACACGCCCGTGTCTCTGGTCGTGTAGACCCAAAATGTACCTTAAACAACAAGTTTACGATTTCAAGCTTACTTGGGCTTTAAGCAACTCAAATACCAATTAATTAACCTATTCAAAATATGATAAAACCTACTCAAAACATGCCAAAATAATCATCTTAGGTGCCTAACCAATGTACCCTTATCGGTACCACATTTTATATCATCAAAACACTTCAACAATGCATCATCCAAATCAAAGTTTAAAGTATGCCAAAATCACTCAATTTAGCCTAACATATAGCTACCTAAGACATCAAGTTCAAAGTTGCACACACACATATCAAGCCTTGGGTCAAAACATCATACCAAACATATGACTTCAAACACAAACATATACTTATATACAATGACTATCATTATACTTATAACTCATATTTACATCACATTCACAAAACATCTATCAACCAAAGACCTCCTAGGTACATGCCATTACAAAAATAAACATCAGCACACTTGAGTTCGGGATTTTTGTTGGATGCTGAGTTGGCGATCAAAAGAGAAGTATCTAACCTGAGCACAGAAAACAAAACCACAGGTTGAGTAAAACTCAGTGATATTTCTATAATCCAAACATTTAAAGACATAATATGATACATGAATGCTCAAATTGAATTATACAATCATACAACTATCTAAGCATGCAATTACAAGATATCATCATTTCAATTTCATACATGTTACCACATTATTTCATGCTATGCTTGATTTTCACAAGTATTCGTACTTAGTTGGTTTTAACATATATATCAATTCACAACACTTGCTATATGAATAACTTTCATAGATAAATCAACAATTCACTTATATAATGGCACAAACCAATCCATGTTCAATTCATGAGTGCATCACTCATATATTTCATTTATGTTCACAACATAATTCACATTTCATTTTCCAATCCACTTTTTCATTTCCAATACACCTATTTTGCCATTTCAATATAAAATACATAACTTTATTATTTAATTACCCCTATTAACACGACCTGAACTCGGACGGATACACGGATCCAACCAACACACCAGTTTGGCACCCAGTGCCTCATCGGATAAATCTGAAGTAATAACTGCACCCAGCTCTATATAAATTGACACCCAGTGTCTCATCAGTTAAATCGAAGCAAATTGTCACCTAGTGCCTCATCGACTCGAAGTCGAAGAAATCCCTGAACTCTTCCTATCCTATGGCATGCCATCTATATTCAACTTACCCCAAAACAGTTAATAGGGTTCCATTTCACTTACAATTACATCCAATATCCAATTCTCATATTTGCACATCACCACATTTAAACATATATTCATTTCAAATTCCATATACTCAATACATTCATAATATATACCAAATCAATAACATTCAATCAACTATAAATTCAATTCAACCTCAAAGTACTAAAGTACTTACCTCAACTACTTACCATATGCAATAATTCAAAATACAATAATTAACAACTTAGTTCGGATTATAGAAACGCAAACCATGGATTTCAAGCTACTTGACATTGATTTTATCCTTTCCCTTTTTAGTTGAGAATTCTGGTACGACGTTAGCTACGAAATTAAAACAATTAAAATACATTAATACTACATAATTCAATTCCACATTGAATATTTCAATTTTTACACAATATTTGCTTAAATTTCAATTTAGTCCCTAAATCGAGACTAATTTTTAATCTTCACATTTAACTCTATATTTTTATACTCATTTCACTTTAAACTAAATTTAGCTCCCTATTTTCAATTATACCCTTAAATTTCAAAACTTTTCACGCTTTAGTCATTATTATTCAAATTCAAGAATTAACTTCACTATTTAGTCCTTTTTCACTTTAAACTTAAAAATCTATCAATTTAATCCCTAGTATTTAAAATATTCAACAATAACAACATTTAAAATCTTAAGCAATACTAAAATTGCAATATGGGTCAGGTAGGTCTAAGTATCGAAATTTTAAAAACATAAAAATTACAAGAAAATGAACCAAATTAACTAACCAATTGAAGTTGAAAAGCTAAAGTCGCTAGGTTTTGCCGTCCACTGTTCTCTTCTCATCTTTTCTTTCTTTCTTTTATTTTGCATGAAAATGTTTCATCCTTTCCCACTTTCTTTTCATTTATTTTACTTTAATCTTATTATTATATTATAATACATATATTCATACACTTAGTTTTTAAGTTATTAATTATTATAACATATATATATATATGATAACTTTACACATAATATATATTATTCCTTAATGCCGTCCATTAAAACAAAGTAAATGTATATTTACTATTTTGGTCCCTTTAATTTCTTTAAACTGTATATCAACTTTTAACTCATATGCAATTTAATCCTAGTACTTTAATAACTCTTAATTTCACAAAATTCACTTAACCAAAATTTAATTCACTACTAAACTAACCTCGTAAATATTAAATAAAAATATTTACGGGTTCGTTTTACGAAAATAGAATCCTGAACTTCATTTTTTGACACCCTAACCATCGGGTCAATACATATTCCTCTTGATCTAGAGCTGCCAGCAAATAACACCAAAGAGGGTCTGCTAATTATTCATATCGCTAGCAAAATAATCTAGATCTATTAGGTTAATCTCAATCCACTCCTCTAGTTTGATAGTGAAGAATTCATGTCTCCTCTCCTGCTTGATTACTGCCAACCATGTATTCACAGCTAGTGTGCATAATCTCATGACATGGTTTATGCTCTCTCTGTGCCCCCAAACAAAATTAAGGATAATTTTTTCCATCTCAGAGCATACTCCTTTTGAAATGATTGTCGATTGCATGATATACATGGATATAGTTGTTAAAACTGATTTCTCTAAAGTAATTCTTCTTGCCAGCGAGAGCAACTTAGCTTTTCACCCAGCTAGTCTTTTCCTCATATTATCCACCATATAATAAGTATCTTTAGTCACTCTCTGATGTAGAAGTGGGATACCTAGATACTTATCCAAATGATCTACATGTGAATAACCAAGGCCACAACTAATGCTTCCTTTCAAGTCATTAGGAACATTTTTAGAGAAAAATTTTTGGGTTTTTTGTGCATTGACTTGGTGCCTAAAATTGCCGCAAAAGCTTTCAATCATCTTTTTCATAATCAACATCTGATTAAATGACGCCTCACTAAATAAGAACAAGTCATTAGCAAAGAACAAATGAGAGATACCAGGTCCATTTCTTGAGAGTTTTATAGGTTTCCACCCCCTTTCTTGACTTCAACATTAATACTCTAAGCCAAACGCTCCATACAAAGAACAAATAGGTAAGGTGATAATGGGTTACCTTGTTTAATTCCTCGAGAAGGAGTAAACACACCAGACGGATTCCCATTCCAAATAACCTGCATTGAAGATGAACAAACACAGTGCATGATAAGTTGTTTCATGGTACCTGGAATTCTGATATCCGATAAAGTGTCCTCAATGAAGTCCCAATCAAGTCTGTCATAGGCCTTTTCCAAATCTATTTAACAACCATCCACCCTTGCTTACCAGCTTTCTTGCGCATGGAGTGAATGATTTCTTGTACAACAATAATATTATCCATTATGCTCCTGCTGGGCACAAAGCTTGACTAACTTGAATGAACCCATTTTTGCATCAACGACTTCAATCTATTAACTATGGATTTATTTACAATTTTGTACACCACTGTGCAGAGACTAATTGGTCAAAATTGTACAAGAGACTCGAGATTCTCCAACTTCGGGATCAACACCAGCAAAGTACAATTAAGCCAACTTTCAAGTCGACCACCATTCCAGATACTCTTCACAAATTCACAGACACTTTGTCCAACCACATTCCATTTTTCCAAATATTTGATACTTGTGAAAGCCTTTTAAGTTCGTAGATCCCTCATCAGTATTGTCACTAATAGGGGTTTCGTTTTCCAACCTTACCAAAAGCTCAAACATTTGAAGAGGTGTCTTGAATAAAGTTGGGATCGCCTTGTTTGCTTGTATATATAATTTTGTGTGTTATGTATTTTTATTTACCCTATAATATAAATTATAGTTTAAGTGGTAACTAGGGGTGAGCAAAACTCGATTCGACTCGAAAAAATCGAAAAAAAATTCGAATTTCGAGTTAAACGAATCGAGTTATTCGAATCAACTCGAATATTTTTTTCGAATTTCGAGTTCGAATCGAGTTGAGTTTTCGAATTTGAATAACTCGAATAATTCGAATAATTCGAATATCAAACTATAATATTTTACATTTTTATCCCAAACTCCCAAACCTTTTTACTTTTCCCTCAAAACTTTTACTCCTTCCCACTTTCCCCCCAAAACTTTTACTCCCCTCTCCTCCCAACCCCCCAATCTACCCAAAATCCATTTCCCACCAAAATTTTACTCTCCCATTTATTTTTTCTCAAAATTTTACTCCCAAAAACCCTCAAAACCTTTTATTTTCCCCAAAATTTTTACTCTCTCCCACTTTTCCCCTAAAACTTTTATTTCCTTCCCATCCCACCTCCCATCTATCCCAAACCCTCCCCCCTCCAATTTTTTTTTAATATTTTCCCTCCAAAATTTTACTCCCCCTATTTACTTTTCCTCAAACTTTTATTCTCCAAAACTTTTTATTTTCCTCCTAAACTTTTACTTCTCACCATTTACTCTCAAATAAAAAATTAAAATTATCCAAAAAAATCACTAAACATAAATAGTAATAATTTTATTTATATCTACTATTTATATTATTAAATTAAATTTCACATTTTATATTATTTATATTATTGAATTGTTTAGTCATATTGAATATTTATATTAAAATTGAATTATTAATTATACCATAAAATATTCGTGTTAAAATTTTATATTGGTATCAATTTCACATTTTATTTTTAAAATAACTTTTATTAAAAAAATCATATTTTTACATTTAATATATTTTTTAATTCTAAAATACATAGTGACAAGAATCTGAAGATAATTGAAACAACTAAGCAAGCAAAGAAGCTAACCAATATATAAAAAATTAATAAATAAATTATGAAGTGATGAAAGTTAATAAAAAATTTGATTAAGGTGGACAAATTTTATTACGATGGGTGACAATGGTTACAAGGAACCAAAATTATTTTTTAAAATTTTACTCGAACAAATATATTCGATTCGATTCGATTCGATTCGAATTCCATCTCACTCGACTCGATGCGAGAAAATTTCAAATAAAGTTAGGATGATAAAATGAGATTCGAAAACTCTATTAACTCGAAAATTTTCGATTCGATTCGATCGAATACTCACCCCTAGTGGTAACATGCTCATCCGGTATGGATTCGATTCAGACCATATCATCAATACTGATGAGTTGGTTTAGAGCGTGAATATAGTTAAACAACAAAATTTAATGCAATTAAAAGAATTTATAGTCAACAATTTTTTTTATTTGAACAATATTGTCAACACAAACAATGCTGGGAAAAAAAATAAAAAGAAAAGAAAACAGAATCAAGTTCTACATTTTACAAATCCTTCGATCTGCTAGTAAATATTTCCCATGAAACAACCCTCTTCTGAATCCCAAAATCGAAACATATGAGACTGATACATACAATCCTCATTTTGTCATCATCTTAATCCATGGTTCTTAATTATGAACCGAAAACCCTCTATATATACGTTCAAACAATGTGTTTTCATGTCTGTCCCACAGTTGGCATGCACTAAAATGGTCGACAACTGCAACATTTCCGAAACCTCTTGTCTGAAAAAAGAAAACACTTTCTAGGTTGAACAACAGGGTTTCTTGTTTGCATTATCTGACATATTGTTGACATTAATGGTGGTGCCTTGTGGTACACCAGTACCGGAAGCTGATTCCTGTGCTGCCAATGCCTTTTTCCTTATTATCTGATAAATGTCCAACAACACTGTCTGAAATGCTTTCTCAATGTTGAAAGCTTCCAAAGCTGAGGTCTCCATGAATGACAGGCCTTCACTCTCGGCCAAGCTTTGAGCATCTTCCGTCGAGACGGCTCGAAGATGGTTGAGGTCGGACTTATTTCCGGCCATCATGATGACGATGTTTGAATCGGCGTGGTCTCGAAGTTCACGAAGCCATCTCAGGACATTGTCGAAGGTTTGCCTTTTAGTTATGTCGTAAACCAACAATGCCCCAACTGCACCTCTATAGTATGCACTGGTAATGGCTCGATACCTCTCTTGACCGGCTGTGTCCCATATCTGTGCCTTAACTGTCTTTCCTTCTACCTGAAATGCGACAAAAGAACCATGGTTTAATTTTTCAACTTTTTTTTCTTTTTGTGTCTTTGGATAGGATCTTTCCATTTAATTCAATTTCATTAGCATTGTTCTGCCATTTGATTCACAAATTTAGTGTTTGAAGAATACAAAAGCTTTGGTTATTAAGGTGAAAGGCAAATTGAAAAGGTTGAAGATTGAAATATTTGAAAAAGTATAAAGATAATATATATATGTATATTGATTAATTTGTTTGGTAAGAATGTTGAAAAAATAAAAATAAAAATATTTTCTTTCATCTAATATTCGGTAAAATTGAAAATTTTAAAAAATGCATAATTTTATAACTTAGGATGTACTTGATAAAATGGAAAATTGGAGGTATAGATCGAAAAGACTGAAAAGTGAAAAAAAATCAATTCTAAAAGCATGCTTGATAGAATGAAAAACTGAGACGTATGAAAAGAAAAGACAGAAATGTAAAAAGAAAATCAATTTTAAGTAGATTTAATAAGAAAAAAAAACTCAAAAAATAAGAAAGATAATCATTTTCATCCATTGAGAAATTGTATGAGAGATGTAAGCTAAGTGTCCAAAATTATGCTTTTTCTAATTTTAATTATTTTTTCTTTCATTTTTCAATTATGTTTTTGAATGATTCATTTTTCAATTCTACTAGACATTAAATGGGAAGAAAAGTTCTTTCTCAATTTTTTCCTGTCATTCCTATCTAGCAAAAGCCTTAAATCTCTTGCACTTTCTCTCATCTTTTGAATCCAAATCCAAATGATTTGTTTTTATTTATAGATAAAAATAATAATTTTTAAATTTTTTATCAAGCACACTTAAAATTATTTTTTTTTAATTTTTACTCTTTGTAACTCCAATTTTCCTTCTCTACCAAGTAGTTTGAGAATATCATAATCACAGCAATATTCAATAATATACTCATAAAATAAGCTATAAATCAGATAAAATATAAAAAAAATCAACCTGAAGAGTCCTGGTTGCGAATTCAACACCAATGGTGGATTTAGACTCCAAGCAAAACTCATTTCTTGTAAATCTCGAAAGAATATTAGATTTTCCAACACCCGAATCTCCTATTAGTACAATCTTAAATAAATAATCATATTCATGATCCACTTTATATGCCATTTACACTTACAATTTCCAAAACCTGCTAACCGAAAAAAAAATCAAAGAATTAGGTTTTTATTAATCAAACATTAATCCAAAATATAACTCAATCTCTTAATTCTAATGAACATGTAGAGAGACGAAAGAAATGCATTGTAGCTCTTTTTTTTTTAATAATTAATGAGAAACAAACAAGGTGTCAAGGGAGGAAGAAATTAATGAAATGAACTAACCATAAAATGAGGATTGAATATTAGTATTCAGATGATTGATAGGAAAGGGGTGATTAGTGAAATTAATGAATTTGGGGATTGTTTTGGGTGAAAGTTCTTGCATGGAGTGAGAAAAAGGTCCTGAGAAGGAGGAGAAGAAGAGAAAGGGAAACATTGGTTCCCATAGCCAAGGAGGGAAAACTGAATAACGTATCATCAGGCACTTAAAGCGCTCTTTCACTGGGATTTTAATCTACCTAAATTCGGCTGCTTTAAATTATTTTTTAATTACTTATCTTAAATATTTATAAAAAATTGAATTATATATCACTTGGCTTCGGAATAGTCATTATAGGTTAAAATATGCTATACGTTGTTGATTGAATCTTAGCTTGATTGACATTCACAATGTTATCAATATAGGAGGACCTATGTTTGAGCGCTCTCAATTGTATTTATCCTCTTATTTAAGGGTTAGTGAGAAATAGGTAGTCTTAAGATTTATATATATATATATATGCTACAAATTCACGTACACTTCACAAAATTAGAATTTAGTCATTATATTTTTACTTTTAGGAACCTAGTCTTGGTTGAACCTAAATTCTGAAATTTGAAAAATAAAATAAAATATTTAAAAAATAAAAGTATAGGGATTAAATTTTAAATTAAAAAAATACGGAGACTTATGATATATTTTAACCATTTCTATATATATCCGCTATGTTTATCAACATGAATATAATTGATTTTTTTCTTTGGAGAAAAAAAGAATTTTATACACTTAAAAATTAGTAACAGAATATATATAAGACATAAACATGAAACATGCATATTTATTCCAGAGAAAATGGAATTCGATTAACATGGTTTCAAACAAAAGGAATAACATCAAACAAGTTTCATGTAAGAATGAACCAAAGATTAATTTTATGTTTTGTTATAATTCTAAAGTTATATGCATGTTCCATTATGTTAGTGAATGATATAGAATTTCACCTTTTATATATTTTCCGTAACCTAAACACAATGGTTAAGAATTAAAAATTTAGAAAATATAGAGGCATTCTTACCAAAGAGATGGCAGCTGTAGAGAATTCAACTGGTAGAACCCTAGCTCTCTCTAAAGAGGAGAAAGAGGAGCTCCGTAGGAACACAAAAAGGGTTAAAAAGACAGATGGTTCCTCTGAAGGAGGTCCCAGGAACCGTATTTTGTACAGAGACACTCTGATAGGTGCTGAGTTCAGTAGCTATGAGTGCCTACTAGGAAACAAGGTTGAAGATATGAATGAGGAGGATGACGAAATAGCAAAGAGAAAGACTTGGTAAATGTGGAAGAAGGTATTAACACTATTTCCTTTTCTAAAGAAGAGAAACAACGTATTAGGAATACATGGGAAAAAAAACCCTTACCATCAAGCTATTTGGTAAAATCCTAGGTACCAATACCTGATGTTTAAATAAACCATCTTAGGAGACCCTTGAGAGCTATGCAGCTAGTTGACTTGGGCTATGGATATTTCGTAGTTAAACTTGGCTTTATAGAGGATTATGAAATGGTAGTAAAAGGTGGTTCGTGGTTTATCAACGGTTTCTTCCTTACTATGCGACGATGGCTGCCAAACTTTAGAGAGTCGGAGGCTTCCTTCAACTTAGTGGCAATGTGGGTTTGGTTACCCAAGCTTCTATTGGAACACTATAACCTTGTGATGCATACATAGATGAGGTGAAATTTATTAAATTTCATTTACCGAAATTGTCAATTTTCAAGTTTGAAAAATCAGTCGACTTACGATGACTTTTTGGATGTGATCCAAATATTTTTGGGTTGAGATGTTGTAACACCCTAAAACCTGGCCTAAAAGTTTAGATCGAATCTCAGAGGTTACATTGATCACCAAAGTGATCGTAGGAAAAATTTCAGTTTAACCAGCTAGAAAACAAATGGTATTTAAGTTACATAAAACCCTCAGTTGTAAAATTTTGATGTTACAAAAATTTTAGTCCAAAAGACGTTTACGTGCGTAGAACACAACGTTTTGTACCACAGTAATCAATATAAAACTTATAGTTCAAACCATTCATTTATAAATGTGAAATTTATGAAAATACTTTTAAAGTAGATTCTAAAACGTGGCTGTTCGAGACCTCCGGCGTGCCGAGTCCAAGCTACAAAAAGCGGAAGTGTACCTAAAAGGGGAAACACTAAGGGGGTGAGCTACACAAGCTCAGTGTGAGTTCGACACGCGACTAAAACCAGAATTGCAAATATTAGTTCGATAGCAAAACATACTTACAGATATACACAAAATCAGAAAGTAAACTTGGAACCAATGTCCAACGTTCCAACATAACGTAACAATTCAAGCACACCATGTCATACATAGACACTCAGTCACAAGTGTTATTCAATCAGACATAATACAGTCAAATAATCTTACACCCAGTTACCCAGACAGATGCGCATGAATGCAGTCAAGTAATAAAAACCAACCCATCCAGCCAACAGACCTCTCCGTCCCCCAATCACACCCCAAAAGAGCTGTATAAGCTCATCCAACCAAACACACCACATAGGACCTCGAAAGGCCCATCCAACCCTACACACCATGTATGTGGACTAAGCCACTCAGATAATGATACGCAGCAAAGCTGACGTATCTGCAGTACAGAGCATTGTGGTAAACCGCTGTACAGACATGTTGCAGTTTAAACTGCCTGATCAGATCAGAATTAGTCTTCCTTCTCTTCACAACCAACCCAAAAATTACGTTATGCAAGTGCAGGTATGCGTACAACCTCACAGAACCAATGAACACATCGATAGATAATCAGACAGAAACAGACATGCACACACACCCAGCTATCCGGGTTCAGAATCAGACATCTCACACAACAGTAAAAACTAACACGTAAGCCAAAGTTCAGATCAGAGTCTTAACTACCCTCACTAAAGCCTAGCCAATGGTCGGAACACACAGACACATTTTAAGATAAAAACATACACAAAACTAAAAATTAGTGACTTAGGACCACACGACCATATGCCCTGGCTGTGTGGAAATGCCTAGGCCGTGTGGGGGTCAATAAGCCCGTATGGGAGAAGGCACACGGTCGTGTGGCTACGGCACACGCCCGTGTGAGCCAGAGACATGGCCGTGTGAACAGGCCATGTAACTCTCTATCCATTTGTGCTAAAATAGAGTTCAAGGTAGACACAACCTTGTGAGGGTCTCGCACGTCTATGTGCCCACCAAACACGACTGTATGTCCAAGACACACGCCTGTGTGGGATCCCTATATCCCCAAATTAGCCACACGGCCGTGTGGCACCAAATTACTAAATCCCTAATTCCTAAACGCACACGACCGTGTGAAAATCGACTAATTTCCCATAAATCAACCACACGACCGTGTGGCCATGTCGACCTAATCCTGCCTGGAAACCATAATTCCTAATTCCACACAACCGTGTGAGCAGGCACACGTCCGTATAGTGTCCCATGTGGTCATGAAACCACATTGGAACAGGCCAAAATCACCGTTTTAGCCGTCGAATCAGTCCCCAACCTTTGCAATAATGACAATATATCAAAATACGTAGTATTCCCCATACTTCCTCAACAACTAAATACCCAAAATCAACGGTTTAGAGCACACTCAAGAAATGCCGAAGCAACCACTCGCAAATAAATTACATAAGGTTCGAATCCTATACCTGCTTCGCGATCAATCACGTTTAGACACTGACTCGAAGACAAAGGAGCGAAGCTCTCCGAAATTCGCAAGAAAAACCATTTCCCAACAGAAGAAAAAGCAAAAGAAAATAAAAAAAAAAACCAAGGAGAGGGAGAGGAGAATGTGAAAAGAAAAGCAGTAACCAAAAAAAAAAACTAAAAGAAAACTAATAATTATTTTTAAACTTAAAACAAGTCTACTATTTAACAAAATAAAAAATATTTCTCCAAAACGCACACACAAAGGTTTGAACACATGACTTAGAGATACACAAAACACAACTAACCACTAGACCAGTAGGCCCATTTTGTCACTTAAACGTGTAACTAAATACAATAGCACAACCTACTCATTGACCCTAACCACAAAGATCAAACTTTTAACCCTAAAATTCGGGGTGTTATAGATGTCTCCATAGAGTTTGAATATCTATCTCTTAGCTTTGAAACACACTTTGAATCACTCAATTTCGAGTTCAGGAGCTCAAGTTATGACTGATTTAGTGAAGACTACGCGAGCAGAATTTTTGGACGGGATTATTACAAAAATTACGAGTTTCAACTTTTAACTCGAGTTTAAATCATATTGGATTTGATTTTTAGGCTTAATTTTTGTTATATATGAGTATAATGTTGTATTTATTAGGTTTTATTATTTATCTATTTTGAATTTTGGATTTTTAAGTATTTTAAGTTATTTAGGAGTTTTATGTTTCTTAGTCAACACAAAAGTTTAATTTAAAACTACTTTTTATTTAGATTAATTAGAATTTTAATATAATTAAGAGTTTTATTTGGATGTACTTAGCTAGCCTATATAAAGGTTTCTTCATTGCTTTCTAGAGATTGCAAGATTGTTTTCTTGTGAGTTTTTTAGAAGTAGTTTTCCTTCTCGATTTTTTTCAAGGAGTTGATTAGAGCCATTTATTGAACTTGTTGGGATTTATGTCTCAAAGAGTTCAATTGGACACTTATCCATCTATACATCATATCCATCGGTTTATTCGATCTATCTTCTATTTTTTATTCTATCATTTTTATTTGTTTATTATTTTGAATATTTATTATTTATTCTTAAATTTTTTATTTTAATTATTTTCTTTTTTTTTCTTATTTTCCTGAATCTATTTAGTTTCTTCTTTTAATGTCAGATTCGAATATTTCTTTCTCAAGTAAAAAAACTTGAATATGATCTTCTTTTAGTTATGATAAAGGAAGGAGATGGAAAAAGATCGTAAACAGATATAGGAAAACAGGAAAACAAGAAATTAACATTTTATAATTTTTTTTAAAAAAGGGCTCAATTTATTGTTTTGCCTAGGGTCTCAAAAATGTCAAGAACGGGCCTACTATTTTGATAAGCCTGTCAAGGCCTTTATGAAGATTTCTGTGATAGGAGAAATTAGTGGAGATGACTTGATTGAGCATGTACAATGTTAAATTCAAAACCGTATCTAAAGGTAGAGCACTATTTTGTAAAGCATTAGAAAAGAAGAAAGCTCAGTTGACAAAGCCTGCTCTATTATTAATGAAGCCATATCTGGTGAGAATACTAAACAAATATAAATGTGGACTGTTGAGGCATCCAAAACATCCTTGTCTAGTGTCGAGAAAACAATTTTTAAGTCTTTTGAGTCAAGTGTTGCTAGTGCCAAAAACACTAAGGAAAGTGTGCATCATGGAGGAAAATTAAATCTTGGTATAGAGAGATATGTGGGGTGAAAAGAAAGGAGAAATATGGCATGGAGGAAAACAATTTCGAGGGAGCAACAAAGCCTTTATGACCTCCTCAATAGTCAAAACTAGTCAATAAACCCTTTGTTAAAAAAATTGGTTAAAACGATTTTAAGTTATAGTGGAAGTTTAAAAATTTTAAAACCAGATCGGTTTATGATATTTATAGCAATAAATTTCTCATAAAAAATATTTGTGTCTTGTGCGAGATGAATTTGTATCGTTCTCGACTTTCAACCAGACGACCTTCTCCGCTATTTCGTACCTCAAATTGCACTGAGTGTGGGATCGAGTAGCATGAACCAAATACAGAACAAGAAAAGATTTAATTACTTGAAATATGAAAGCAATTCTCTCAAACTTGTAGAAATTATAATTCCTGGAAAATAGAATTTATCACACTACTTTCTGGTAGAATAACAATATATAAAACTTGTGTCTGTCAGTAGCTCTACTAGTGATATCTACTCATAGGGAGAGAAAAGAGAATATTATTTGAATAAATATTACACAAATAATATTTATTTAATAGAAAACACTCTCCTAATCTAACTAGCAGAGTGTGGGTGGCACACCCTAGTAAATGTTACTAGGGTTACTGCTCCTCACTTAATATATAAGGGGGTTGGACCTTTCATGTATTAGGTCCAATTATATGTGCTTCTTGAACTTTTAACCCAACACTTTCAATATTTGTTTTCTATTCCCCAAAATAAAGATTATTTATTTATTTAATTTAATTAATCAAATTAACTAAATTAATTTTCTAATTGAATAATTTTCTCAATCCAATTCTAATTCCATTAAAGACATGACAACTTTATCATAAAATAATCTATGAGAAAATATATTTAATTTCCATAACTAGTTAATTTAATTCCTTTTTTGAACTCCAATTATTTAGCTATAATTAATTAAATAATAATTCAAAAATCTTAAATTAATTTTTAAGTCATTTCTATACTTAGTGAGAAAACACATTCATTTGTGAATGAGACCCATCTTTCTAACTTTATCATTTCCATTCATTTCTATTCATTTGGTTCTACATGCAATTTATTTCTGGTTTCAACAAGTCAACAGAGAGATCAATTTGGCATACATAATTAGGGCTAAAATAATTTATAATTAAGTTCTAGCGTTTCGCATATTAATTATAAAATTATTTATTCATGAAGTCATTCAACTATAGTATCATGACTAAACTCTCCCTAATTACATACTATTACGAAAGCTACTCAATAGGTGCTCGTCTAATGACCTTGTCATAAGTGTGTTACCCTCAGAAGATATCCTTAAACTCTTTGGGATAAATTCATTCTCCCAATATGTGTTTGTAAGGCCTTGATAAATTTATTTCTGTATCTGTGAATTATGACACAATTGTGTATCTACTTCAATAGTTAAGTGTTCTGGGTGTGTTTGAGAGGTCTTGGGTTCAAGTCTTACCTTTAGCAAATTTTTTTATTTTTCTGATCCTAACCTTACCCTTGTTGAGTGGGTTTATATTAAACTATTTGTTAATTCATATCAAAATGAGCTTGCTAGTTCAAGTGGTAAGGTGATGGTGTGTTGGGGGTCCTGTGTTTGAATCCCTGCGTTAGCGAGGGTATTAATTTTTGCTCGGTTTTCAAATAGAGTTTTGGTTGAGCTCAAATTCTAAGGGAGTTATGAGTAATGGGTAAGTGGGAGAAAATTGAAGGATTTATAGGATATCTTGTTTGTTTTTTCCTATTATCATTTTATTTTATTTTATTTTATTTTCAAATTTTAATTTTTTTCTCTCTTTCCATTTTCCCAAAAGTTTGACGTTTTCCCTGCTTTCTGGAAAAATTCTCTTGCTATCTTGTGTTCGAAATTCTGTCGAAATCCTATCAATCAATTTTAGTTTTCAATTCTTCAGTGTTTTTTTTTGCATTTTGGTAAGTACATGGGGTGATTTTTGTGTGGATTTGGGAAATAATTCCTTAAGTTGTTCAAATCGATTCTTTTCTTTCTCTCGTTAGTTAATTTTGAGTTTTAACAGCAGATAATCATGAAGAATGGGGCCCTCCTCTTACGGAATCATAGTCAGAATCATTCGGGGTGTTCGGGTAAGTGATGAGCGTTTGAATCGAACTTTTTTTGGTTTTGTGGTTTTAGATTAATCGTGAATTAAGACTGATTTGGAGTTTGGTTTGTTGATTTTACGTTCTGGTGATCTTGGGTGTGTTCTTGCATCAAAACTGAAACAAGTGTGTACCCCTTACGCTTGAAAAACAAGTTTTGGTGAAAGCCAAAAGTGCAGACTGTCAATGCCACACGGGCGAGTGGTCATCTGTGCGGTTGGCCGTGTGTAAGACACGGTCATTTGATCAACGCGGGCATGGTCGTGCGTAAGACACGATGGTGTGGTCGTGTGGGCCCACACAGGTATGCCACACGGGCGTGTGGGTTTTGGGCTAGGCCGTGTGGGCTACACGGGCAAGGCCAATCTGGACGTGTGGGCCCACACGAGCAATCCACACGAGCATGTGAGCCCAAATTTCTAAAATTTTCCCTAGGGTCGTACGGGTATTTTTAATCGACTGTGGGCCTAACGTAGGGTCGGTAAGGGATAACCAAACCCTAGATTATGCGATTTGGTATTCTGATAGTATGCTCTGAGTAGGACACTTTTATGCATGTTTGACTATTCTATTATATGTATATCTGATATTTGTACACAAGTATGATAAGCATGTTATATCTGTATCTGAATCTGTATTTTGTATCTGTTTTTGGGGTAGGATTGTATATATGAAGGAAGTGTTCTGAAAGGCGACCCTCGCCTATATTCTGGTAGCTTGGCTGTATATTATCTGATACGTGTCGTAATGACACAATACTGTGTGTAGGGATGGGTGGGTATTTTTAACCCCACATAGTGTGTTGGAATGGTCGGAGATGGTGTGTAGAGGATGGGGGTAGGATTCTATATATCTAATTCTGTTATCTGTTTCTGTAATGGACTTAGGTCTAATCTGAATCTGATTGTATATGTGATTTCTGTATAAATTGTATGTCTATTTTTGTTGGGTTACATACTGAGTTTACGCAAACTCTCATCTGTTTGTCTGTTCTATTCAGGTAATCCACAAACTTAGGCAGATCAGTGTTGAGGAGACTCAGCGGTGACCACTCGTCCAAGAACTGATCATACTTAGTAATTTATTGTTTATTTAATATTCTGGATTCATTTTAGAGTTTGTAATTTCTGGGACTCTCTGGACTGTATGGTTTTTAACTATTGATTTTGGTTTTGCTTGTTTGATAATTTGAGTGTTTTAACAAAATGTTTTATGAAAACGGCAGTTATATGTAAATAAAGGTTTTTTTTTCTAAAAATACAAATCAGATTTCCAAAAATGTCCCAGTTTTATTAAACTTTCGCTGTAAAATGTATTTTGACAAATGACCTAATTAAATGATGTTTTTAGCAATAATTATGAATGAATATGAGTTATAAAAGTTGAACGATTTATAGAAACAACTCAGTTTTCAAAACCCATTCTTTGTGACATCTCCGGATTTGACCATAATGTCTAGGCCAGGTTTGGGGTGTTACAGTGTTGGAAAAACCGAGTTTGAAAAACATAACGAAAATAAATTTAGGGAAAATAGAGTTAGAAAAATTTTTCCAAAACAAAATCTTGATTCTAAAGTAATAAACACTTAATCAAAATTCTACCTTTTTGATTAGTCTAGGATGAGCGCTTCAATCGAGTAGCCTTCTTTGCTATCCTCAAGCTCACGTTTGCCGAGTGTGGGTTCGCTTCGAATCAGAAATTTTTTCACAAAAATTACTAGTACGGTAATTTTTCAATTTCTCTAAACTTTTGGGTCAAGCTGTAAACCAAAAAATATCTCTAGAAATTATCTGGAGTAATCTCTTTTGAGAATTTTCTCTCTACAATTTTCTCTTGAATTTAAATGTGTGTAAACTAATGACCCAAGACTCTCTTTATATTTATCAAGATAAATATTAGATTAAATTTAATATTAAATTTTATTAAAATAATAGAATGTTTGTTTACAAGATAAACATTAAATTAAATTTGATATTAAGATAATAAATTTAATATTAAATTAATAAAATACTATTAAGATAAGTACTAAATTAAATTAGTCAAAAAATTATTAAATTAAATTTATTATTAAAATATTAAAATAATATTATTTTTGAAATAGTTAATCTAAAATCAAATTCTCTAGTAGAGTCCCAGTAGAAGTGTAACTCTTCCAGTGCTCAACCACCGAAGACCAACCACCGCTGGCAACCGAAACGTCGCCCTCGTAGCCGTTGGCACCTCCGTGTTCGGTAATGCAGGTGCGCACCTTTACGACACCCTGAGCCAATTCAGTTACTGCCGATTCGGTTTGGGTCAGTGACAACTCGACCGATCCGGTCTAGCCACCGGTTGGACAGTTGATCTAGTTTCACATATTGGGCCCGATTTTACTAATTTTTGGGTCTTGGTCTTGGTTTTGGGCTCTCGGACCCAATTTACGATCTCAGGTTCAATTTTCAAGTTCAAAAACTAGTTTAAAAAAATATCATATTAATTTTAATTAATTTGATTAATTTAATTTTGCTTGATCAAAATTATTTTTTCACAAAAATTTAGATTTTTGAAATTAATTTTTCAAGAAAATTCTTTAATCAAATTCCCTAGTTGAACAATTCTCATGACCATCTAATTTAATTCCACATCGAATAAATCAACTCAATTAAATTATTTTCAAAATTGTAGAATTTTCTTCTAATTCAAATACAATCCGATCGAGCTTTTGTTGAGCTAGCGGAGGGATCAATTAGACATATACAATTAGACTCTAGTAATATCAATTATGTCCCAAAGTATCTTTCTAATAATTCATAATCACTTAATCATGGAGTCAACCCATAAGAAGTATCATGATTAAAAACTCCTTATTGTATACTCTTTACGGAAACAATTCATCCAATTGCTTTGTCCAATGACCTTGTCATGTTTGTGTTATCCTTGTATGATATCCTTAATTTCTTTGAGTTAAATCCGTTCACTCCATACAATCCTATTTTATCTCATTGCCAGCATTGTGTCTTCTTAATGATTAATATGATCACTGTCAACAAATGACTATGATAAATTGCTCGTTCGAGAATAAGTAACCCGTGGCTAGATTCCATATTTATCAATCCACACAATGCCAATGAGAGGATATCATTAACTCTTTAATTGAGCTATGAATTTGACTGTTGCCAGTAAAGCCATGCCATAAACATGTCATGTACCCAACATACCGGTTATGAGCTCGATCATCTTTAGAGCATAAGCCTCTACTTATATCAAAGCACACGAGTTGCATATGCATGGTCAGTGACTAACTCAGGATTTGGGTAAATTACACCATGAACATCACAAGTGAATTAATTCACAAAAGGATTCAGAATTAATTCATCTTGGGTTCAGTCCATTATATTATTCTACCAATGAATACATCTATGTCTCCAGTCATGGAGTCAACTGCTCCGATAGCCAAGACTAGCCATCTCCCCAATCGGAATTGTGGGCGACATAATAATCTTTCTCAGTATTTGAATAAAATGCTCACTTTGATTCTTTTACGGGGCTACGGACTTATTTAGATTATCTACTGAAGTAAGTTGTCTTTCTCGTAATGTAAATGTTCTTACAATGCCATTTACCTTTGATACGAACAAGGCCCGTTGGTTGAAAAGGGTGTTCGATAAGTAAATGATCGTTGCTAAGGGAAAAGAGAAACTTGGATTAAGTTGGGCAAAGATAGGTTCGAAATAGGATAAGGATAGTTCGATTCAGGATTGCGACCCACTAACTAATGAAGAGTTAGGAACCGACAATATCAAAGGATAGTAGACAATCGAATTGACGCCACAAACAATGTTGATAAGTCAACTCGAATTTGTAAAAGAAAGAAGAGTGAAAACTCTTTAATAATCTCACTTAGATAAAAGTTCATTAACCTCAAAATGTCCTATTACAAAGCCTTATATAGGCACACAAAATGACCATTCGGTTTTGGTATCTAATTGGTCACACTAGACATAAATCTGTTCACACACAACATTAAATTAGGTGCTTGAATATGATGGATTCATGCATGGCCGAAATGTCCTTTGATGAGTACATGAACCCTTAGTCTTGAAGAAAACTCATGGTTCATTGTATTGGCAGGTTCTTTGTTCCAAATTTATCACTAAACTCCCCCCTTGGACATACATGCACTTGAACAAACATGCATCTTTACGAACGGTCACATTAAGCCCCCTTGGTATGCATGAATCTTCAAAACTCCATGAATGCAAGATTTATTCTCTCCATTACCCCAAAAACGTGCATGTATCCTTGGTGTTTAAACCTTCACGAATGGACATCTTCATGCCCCCTTGAATCTTGAATATTCTGGAAGTATTTAATCAGCTTCTTTAATACACCTATTAAGACACATTAAACGACTTATTAGGACACATTAATCATACCAATAATTCTGTAGTAAAATAGACATATTCAATGACTAGTTTTAAGACATAATTATCATGTAAGAAAATAGTTAATATAACCAACAACTAACTTAACTAAAAACATCCAGAAATAAAATATGGACTAAGAGAATTGAATAACACGAAATTAAGCTGTGGAAAACATAAATAAATAATTAATGATTAAAAATAGTATCATATTAAACTCCCTCAAGGTTCTTGGACCAAAAGATGAATTGGGCCTAAATTTTGGGTAACACTCAAGCATTCGTTCCATGCTTGAATCACCAGGCCTGAAAGGGCTTCCTTAAATTTCTTTGCTCGTGAACGAGTAATTGGGCCTAAGGGAACCATCAAATCAGCATCCTCACTTGCTTGTGTGTCTTTGGTAAGCTGGCTCGTATCAACCTTTAGTTTAAACTTAGACAATCAATGAGATAATATTTGCTTGTCACAATTTCGCTATGCATGCAAAATAGAAAAGATAGAAATACAAAAGACATAATAGTGAAATGTGAAATTAAATTTATTTATTTATTCATCGTTCAAATAAATAGAAAACAGTTACATGTTACTACATTATGGGCACATTTCTCTCAAAAATATGATCCTATTTTATCTCATGATAGCCATTACACCTCCCTTCATGAAAAGTCAATTACTATCAAATAGTAATTAGGTCATTTATAACAAAGACAAATGACTCATGACCACATTTATTTTTCATCTATCATGTAATGTCAATGAGAGGATATCATTTACCAATTTCTTGGGCTATGAATTCCACTATTGTGAATAATTCTATATACTGCAGAAGTCGAATACCCAATGGACCAACTTTTGATTCCTTATCTATTTAACTCAAGCTTTTACTTACATCAAAGTATACGAGTCACACATACATAATCCATCATCCACTTAGGATTAATGTATGCCACACTATAAATGTCACAAGTGAATAAATCCATAAACATATTCAAGATCTATTCTTCTTGGGTCCTGTCTGATGTACTGTCAGTCCAGTTAGTCACATCTATATCTTTATCTTTTAGGAGTTAAGTAACAACCCAATTTTTCAGTGGTGTTGGAAACAGTGGTTTTGAGACCACCAAATCTAGCAAGTAAGTTTGTAAACATTATTATTAAATATTTACTAGTCAAATATGGTTTTAAAAAAGTTTTTGAATTGGTAATTTATATTTTATAATGATTTATTACGTTCGAGTGGTAAGACCCTAGTTCAAGTGGTTTTAGAAAGTCAGGTATCGGGACCTCGTTTCTATAAACCGAGCCATAAATATTTTTATAAATATTTATGGAGTGTCATTAAGGTGGTATTAAAATTTAGTTGAAAAATTTTAACGTTTCGATAGTTAATTAATTAAAAAAGACTAAATTGAAAAATGTGCAAAACTTGCTAATTATAATAATTAAGTGATTAAATGGCTTCATTAATAAATAATGGACTGAAGTAATAAATATACCTAAATTAATGAGGTGGGACGACATATTAAGTTAAAATAATAAAATAAAGTGATTAAATGGCAAAATCATAATTTACTTGAAATTAAAATAAAACAAATTAGAATTCTAAAAGCTTCATATGCATTTTCTTCTTTTAGTTTCGACCTAAACTGCCATAGGAGAGAAATCTTTAAGTTGGTTCTTCAATTTTTTCTTTATGTGAGTTCAATTCTTACCCGTTTCTTGTAATTTTTATGTTTTTGAAATTGTTGCAATTAGGTCCAACTAAACCGTACCTTTTATTTTATTTTATTAAAATTTTGGAAGTTTCCATTAATAAATATTAGATGTTTTTGATGAATAACATGGATTTAGAGCTTTGATTATGTTGTAAGATGATTTTATAAAGTGATTTTGTTAAATATTTATTTTAGGATTAAATTGTGAAATGGTTAAAATATTAGGGTTTGATAGTGAATTTTGGTTTATTAGGGGCTGTAATGAAAGCTTAGAATATTTGGATAGATTATTAATTGAGAAAATTAGTTAATTTGATAGATTAACTAGTTAAGGGATTAAATTACAAAAATTGTAAAACTTTAGGGCAATTGTGTAAATTTAAAAAAATAAAAGGGTATTATATTTTAAAATGAATTGGAAATGGAATATATGCTAATAAATGAATAATTTTATATTCTAGATCAAGATCTCATGAAAAAAGAAAAATAACGAAATAGTCCCTGAACTTCTACAATTACTACAATTCAATCTAGGTAAGTTCGTACGGTTTAAAATTTAATATTTTGTATAAATTAATGAATGGTATTATGCATTTATTCTATAGTTAGAAATGAATTATTGTTGGAATTGTATTATTGAATTGGATATTCAAGTTAGTATGCTCACACGGCCTAACACACGGGTGTTTGACTTGGCCATGTGACCCAAGTCATAGAGTTACATGAGTATGAGCACGAGCTAAGACACGATCGTGTATCCCTATTTTGAATGCCCATACGGCCTGAGGGACGGATATGTCTCCGGACTGTGTGTATCACATGGTCTGGTCACACGACCGCGTGACTCCTACAATGTTGAAAATTTTAAATATTTCTAAAAAATTCTCTGAGTTTTCAATTTAGTCCCGACTTGTTTCTAATATGTATCTCGGGTCTTGAGGGCTCGTTTAAGGGACAATATATATGATTTTTTATTTGTTTTATTATGAATATTGATATGTAATGAAACGTTTGAAATTTCTGTCTGATTGATTTGTACACCCGATAATACTCTGTAACCCTGTTTCGACGACGGATACGGGTAGGGGTGTTACATTTAATGGTATCAAAGCCACGGTTTAGTCGATTCTCAGACTGAACGTAGCATGTGAAATGTCTAGAATTACATACCATATAAATCTGTGATAGTGTGATGTGTATGTTCAGATTTAGCCTTCGTTTTCTTATAGATTGTAAAGATGTTAGACGGATCTGATCGTGTTGATGATGATGAGGTTAACAATAAAGTACCTACTTCTGAAAATGGGACGAGTAGTAATGTCCCGATTCCTCTGGCTCAGGAACATGAACTTAAAAATATGTTCTTCGGATATATTAACCAGTGGTTCAACAAGTTTATGCAAGAAAAAAATTCGGCTCAGCAACCTCCACCCCCTCTATTACCACCTGTTGTACCTCCGGTTGCACCTCCACCTCCTCCAGTGATTGAACCTAATAGACGTACTCCGATTAAGAAAATTAGAAAGTATGGTGCTCAAGAATTTCGGGGCAGATCAGAGGATGATCTAGATAAAGCTGAGTACTGGCTTCAAAATATATTATAGGTTTTTTGAAGAAATGGTTTACTCCCCTGATGACTTCCTTAGATGTACTGTTTTGTTATTAAAAGAGGAAGCGTATAGTTGGTGGTCGACGATAGTAGCAGTGGTATTGACGGAGAAAATTTCCTGGGAATTTTTCCAGACCGAGTTTAAAAAGAAATATGTCAAAAAAGGTATTTGGACAAGTAAAAAGAGAGAATTTCTTGAGTTACATTAGGAAAATAGATCAGTAGTTGAATATGAGAGAGAATTTGTATATCTCAGTAAATATGCTTGAGAAATTGTGCCTACTGAAGAAGAAATGTGAATCCGGTTTGAAGATGGTTTGAATGATGAAATTCGAATGATGATTGGAGGTAATGAAATACAAGAATTTTTTATTTTGTCTGGTCATGCACAAAAATAGAATAAGTGTACAACCGTAAGATACAACAGAATAGGCAGAATCGAGAATTTCACAAGAGAGGTTCTTCCAAGTCATTTTCGGCATCATTGGCGAAAAAGACTAAAGATGATTTTAGGTGAGTAGCCTCAGTGTTGAACATTCGAATAAAAATAAGACGATTCAATATGATTTCAGAGTATCTACTAGACCGACCGTTATTGTGGGTAGTGCACAAAATGCTCCGAAGTCCAAATGTAGATATTGCGAAAAATATCACCTTGGTGAGTGTAGAGGGAAAACGGGAGCCTGTTATAGATGTGGATCAACTGATCATTTTATTCGTAATTGTCCTAAATTGCCAAAAGAGGATGAAGATCAGAAAGAAAGGAAAATGTCTACCTCTCAGAAAAGTAGACGTTTGAGTCAGAATAGTGCTACAAGGACTACTCGTTCGAGAATGAGAGGAATCTATTGCTCCATATTTGATTGCTGGTATATTCTATCTCTTTGATGTTACTGTGTATGTATTGATTGATCCTGGGTCAAGTTATTCTTATATTTGCACTGCATTAGTAATGGAAAAGAAGTTACCTGGTGAATCTTCCGATTATGATATTCAAGTTACTAATCCACTAGGTCAGAGTGTGATAGTTAATTTAGTTTTTCGTAATTGTCTACTAAAAATTAGAGGCTGTGAATTCCCTGCTGATTTGATGTTGTTACCCTTTTGGGAATTTGATGTTATTCTAGGTATGGATTGGTTATCTTTGAATGATGCTGTGGTAAATTGTAGGCAGTAATAGATCGATTTGAAAGTAAGACAGGAGAGATGATTTCAGTTGAGTCTGAGAATTTGAAAGATGTTG
Organism: Gossypium hirsutum; assembly: GCF_007990345.1. NCBI lineage: Eukaryota > Viridiplantae > Streptophyta > Magnoliopsida > Malvales > Malvaceae > Gossypium > Gossypium hirsutum. The sequence continues at coordinate 33,893,286 of NC_053441.1, forward strand.
TTAGAATTATTTCGGCTTTTTCTGCTCAGAAATTAATACGAAAAGGTAACGAAACATTTCTAGCATATATCATTGATATTCGAGATTCAGAATTGAAGCTAGATCAGTTAAAAGTTGTTAGTGAGTTCGTTGATGTATTTCCTGAAGAGTTGTCGGGTTTACCTCCTAATTGTGAAGTTAAGTTTGTGATTGATTTGATTCCTGGAATTGCACCAATATCAATATCACCGTACCGTATGGCACTAGTTGAACTAAAAGAATTGAAAGCACAATTACAAGAGTTATTAGATCGAGGGTTTAATCGACCGAGCATGTCTCCCTAGGGTGCACCTGTTTTGTTTGTGAAAAAGAAAGACGGTTCTTTAAAATTGTGTATAGACTGCAGATAATTGAATAGAGTCACAATAAAAAATAAATACCCTTTGCCACGTATCGACAATTTATTTGATCAATTGAAAGAATCCACAGTGTTCTCGAAAATAGATCTCAGATCCGGGTAGTATCAATTGAAGGTTAAAGATTGTGATACGTCAAAGACTGCTTTCAGAACTCGTTACGGTCATTACGAGTTTCTGGTAATGCCATTTGGTTTAACCAATGCCCTTGCTGCTTTTATGGATTTTTTGAATCAGATTTTTCAACCTCATTTTAATAAATTCGTTGTTGTGTTTATTGACGATATATTAATCTATTCCAAGACAGAATCCGAGCATGCACAACATTTGAGGATCATACTATAGACTTTGAGAGAAAAGTAGTTGAACAAAAAATTTAGTAAATGTGAATTTGAGCTTCATGAGGTTTAATTTTTAGGTCACATAGTATCAGCTGATAGGATTTGAGTTGATCTGAGTTAATTTTCTGCTATAATAAATTGGAAAACTCTAAAAAATGTTTCAGAAGTGTAAAGTTTTCTAGGTTTTACAGGTTATTATCGACGTTTTGTAAAAAAAATTTCGATTATGGCTTCACCGATAACCAAATCATTATAGAAAAATGTTGATTTTTTTTGGTTCAACAAGTGCCAACAGAGTTTTGATTAGCTGAAGAAAATGTTGACGGTAGCCCCAGTCTTGACTAAGCCTGAATCTAGAGTAACGTATGTTGTTTATAGTGATGCATCTCTCAATATTTGGGTTGTGTACTGATGCAGTCAGGAAAGGTAGTAGCCTATGCTTCTCGACAATTAAATTCGCATGAGAAGAATCACTTTACACATGATCTCGAGTTGGCTGTGATTGTATTCACTTTGAAGATTTGGAGACACTATTTATATGGCAAGAAATGTCACGTGTTTACAGACCACAAAAGTTTAAAGTATTTGATGACTCAGAAAGAATTGAACTTGAGACAAAGGCGGTGGTTAGAATTACTGAAAGATTACGATCTGGTTATTGATTACCATCCAAGAAAAGCTAATGTAGTTGCTAATGAACTTAGCCGAAAGTCGTCATTGTTTGCACTTCGAGCGCTGAACGCTCATTTAGCTCTTAATGAAGATGATTTTGTATTAGTAGAGTTGAGAATGAAACCCCTGTTTCTACAACAAAGTCGAGAATTTCAAGATGACTATCCGAAGTTACTGTTGAAACAACAGATGGTTCAGAATAATTTGAGTTTAGAGTACAATATTGATGATAGTGGTACATTGCGTTATCGCGATAGAATTTGAGTTCCGAGTAATTTAAATTTGAAAAATGATATTCTTTTTGAAGCTCATAGTAGTACGTACTCTATTCATCTGGGTAGAACGAAGATGTATTGTGATTTGAAACAGATGTATTAGTGGATGGGTATGAAATGAGAAATTTGTGAATTTGTAGCTAAATGTTTGATTTGTCAGCAGGTGAAAGCAGAACATCAGGTAACAATGGGTTTACTACAACATGTTATGATTTCTGAATGAAAGTGGGAGCGAGTTACAATGGATTTCGTATCTGGCTTACCTGTAACTCCTAGAAAGAAAGATTCGATCTGGGTGATTGTTGACAGACTGACTAAGTTGGCACATTTTATTCAAGTTAGAATAGATTTTACACTTGAGAGATTAGCGGAACTATATATATATCATAGATTGTGAGATTACATTGAGTTTCGACATCCATTATTTCAGATCGAGATCCGAGATTTACATCGAAATTTTGGAGCAAAATTCATGAGGCTCTAGGCATTAAGCTTAATTTCAGCACAGCATTTCATCCTCAGACTGATGGGCAATCAGAACGAGTGATTCAGATTCTGGAAGATATGTTGAGATGTTGTATACTCGAATTTGAAGGTAGCTGGGAAAAGTATCTATCGTTAGCTGAATTTGCATATAATAACAGTTATCAATCCAGTATAAAAATGACACCATTTGAAGCTCTTTACGGGAGAAAATGTAAAAACCGTTGTATTAGTGTGAGCTGAGTGAAACCAAAATGGTAGGAGTTGATTTGATCTGAAAAACTGAGGATAAAGTTTGGATTATTCGGCATAGTTTGAAAGTTGCATTTGATCGTCAAAAATTGTATGCTGATCTGAAAAGAAAAGATATAAAATTTTCTTTTGGTGATTAGGTATTCTTAAAAGTCTCTCGTGTAGGAAAGTGTTACGGTTCAGCAAGAAGGGAAAATTGAGTCCGGGATGTATCAGACTGTATGAAATTGTTGAAAGAATCGACCTTGTAGCTTATATAGATTAGCTTTGCCCTTTGAACTTGAGAAAATCCATAATGTCCACGTGTCGATGCTGAGACGGTACATATTTGATCCTTCACATGTGATTCCTCATAGTGAGATTGAGTTACAGTCAGATTTGACATATTCGAAGGAACCAGTGAGAATTTTAGCCTGAGAAGTCAAAGAATTGCAGAATAAATGAGTGCCATTAGTAAAAGTCATGTGGCGTCGACATGGTTTAGAATAAGTTTCCTAGGAAACCGAAGAATCAATGGGATTACAATATCTGAATCTATTTTCAGGTAACAAATTTCAAAGACGAAATTTCCAAAGGGGGGAGAGTTGTAACAGCTCGATTTTTCAGTGATGTAGAAAACAGTGGTTTCGAGACCACCAAATCCGGCGAGTAAGTTTGTAAATATATTATTACGTATTTACAAGTCAAATATGGTTTTAAAAAGGTTTTTGAATTGATAATTTATATTTTATAATGATTTATTAGGTTCAAGCGGTAAGACCCTAGGTTAAGTGGTTTTAGAAAGTGAGGTATCGAGACCTTGTTTCTATAAACTGAGCCATAAATATTTTTATAAATATTTAAAAAGTGTCATTAAGGTTGTATTAAAGTTTAGTTGAAAAATTTTAACGTTTCGATACTTAATTAAGTAAAACGGACTAAATTGAAAATGGTGCAAAACCTGCTAATTATAATAATTAAGTGATTAAATGGCTTGATTAGTAAATAAGGACAGACTTAAGTAATAAATATATCTAAATTAATGAGGTGGGATGGCATGTTAAGTTAAATTAATAAAATAAAGTGATTGAATCGTAAAATCGTAGTTTACTTGAAATTAAAATAAAACAAATTGGAATTCTAAAAGCTTCCTATGCATTTTCTTCTTCTAATTTTAGCCTAAACCGCCATAGGAGAGAAAGCTTTAAGTTGGTTCTTCAATTTTTGCTTCATGTGAGTTCAATTCTTACCAGTTTATCCTTATGTTTTTGAGATTGTTACAATTAGGTCCAACTGAACCGTACCTTTGTTTTTTATTTTATTAAAATTTTGGAAGTTTCCATTGATAAATATTAGATGCTTTTGATGAATAACATGGATTTAGAGCTTTGATTATGTTGTATGATGATTTTATAAAGTGATTTTGTTAAATATTTATTTTAGGATTAAATTGTGAAAATGTTAAAATATTAGGGTTTGATAGTGAATTTTTGGTTTATTAGGGGCTGTATGAAGGCCTAGAATATTTAAATAGATTATTAATTGAGAAAATTAGTTAATTTGATAGGTTAACTAATTAAGGGATTAAATTATAAAAATTGTAAAAGTTAGGGGTGATTGTGTAAATTTAAAAAAAATAAAAGGGTATTAATTGTAAAATGAATTGGAAATAGAATATATGCTAATAAATGAATAATTTTATATTCTAGATCAAGATCCCGTAGATACTCGTGAAAAAGAAAAATAGCAGAATAGTCCTTAAACTTTTACAATTACTACAATTCAATCCAGGTAAGTTCTTACGGTTAAAATTTAATATTTTTTTATAAATTAATGAATGGTATTATGCATTTATTCTATTTTTAGAAATGAATTATTATTGGAATTGTAATATTGAATTGGATATTTAGTTTGAATTGAATGCGCGATTTGAGTACATACGTATTTTGGTGTATGATGGTATTGGAGGGAAACAACGACATTATTTCCAAGTAAATCGGGGTTCAAAATTTATTGCAAACTCTTGTGTTTTACTTTCTATTTGGCGTAACTAGGGGGATTAGTCTTACGAGCTTCTGTTCAGCTTTTATGAGCTTCTGTTCAGCTTTCGAGCTTCTATTGACGTATTTGGGAGGACCAATTCTTATGAGCTTCTGTTGACGATGTACTCTTATTCATAAGTCGTTCTTCAAATGGAAAAATTTCAGTAAAATGATTCATTTAATGAATTTGAAAGACATGTTATTTATTTTTGTAATGATTTGAATACGGATGAATTTATCAATTGAAGTTGTGAATGACAGGGAATTGACATGAATGATGTTATTTATTTGACTTGTTATAGTAGGTTTGGTAAGATTTTTTTTAAACCGTCGAACTTACTAAGCTTCATTAAGCTTATTTGTATTGTTTAATGTTTTTGTAGATTTTCAGAAGGTTGGATGATCGGATCAACGCTCAAGTCACACTATCTAGCTTATCTTGGTAGTTTTTGAAACATTAAATATGATTTCTATGGCATGTATAGGCTTTTGTACGAACTTAGTCAAAGTTTAGCTTATGTAAATATTATGAATAATATATTGTTTATATAACCAACATACATATTGGTATGAAATTAAGGTATGATTGTGATGTTAGTATAAGTGATATATGTATGTATGTAATTGAGTTAAAGTGAACTTTGGTAACTTGGTTAGATAGATTAATTAGGTAAGGTTGGATACTTGGTTGACATGTATTTAGGTTGACATTTGAGGTGCCTAAGGATATATTAGTTGTATGTGGTGATAATACATGTTTAAGACTAGATTTTAGCTTGTTTTGAATGCCTTGTTATGGCTTGTTGATGTGCAATTTGTTGAGTCTAGGTCGGTGTCAATTTGGGTGAGAAATGTGGCTTAGAAAATGACCTATTTTCATCCACACAGGTGGAGACACGGGCGTGTGTCTCAGCCATGTATGAACACGGCTAAGTGACATGGCCGTGTGTCCCCTGTATCTTCTTAAGAATGCAAGTCAATATGCTCACACGGCCTAGCACACGGGCATGTCACTTGGTCATGTGACTGAAGTCAGAGAGTTACACGAGTATGGACACGGGCTGAGACACGACCGTGTGTCCCTATTTCAAATGCCCACACAGCCTGAAACTCAAGTACGTCTCCTGATCGTGTGAATCACGCGGCCTGGCCACACGGCCGTTTGACCCCTGCAGTGTTGAAAATTTTAAATATTTTTAAAAAATTCTCTGAGTTTTTGATTTAGTCCTAACTTGTTTCTAATATATATCTCAGGTCTTAAGGGCTCGTTTAAGGGACAATATATATGATTTTTGATTGGTTTTATTATGAATATTGATATGTAATGAAACATTTGAAATTTTTGTCTGATTGATTTGTAAACTTCGGTAATGCTCTGTAACCCTGTTCTGGTGACGAATACGAGTTAGGCGTGTTAGAAGTCATTTACTCCGATGCCCAAAGAAAATACATATTCTTAATTAGACTTGATAGACAACATATTAGTCTTTCAATCAGTTTGCTCATTTTCAATTAGACTAAATACATTAATACTTCTTAGTATTACGATTTGATCACGTAATACCACTTAGTATTAGTTAAATGTTAGATAACAAATGAGTCAATATTTGCTTTCATTTTTCTTTGCATGCAAAAACCATGGAGGATGATATACAAGAGTATTAATGTAATTTATGAATATTTGTCTTAAATTAATTGTTCGAAAAAATAGAAGTGTACATAGATGAAAACACTACACTTAGGGCACCAGATCCAACAGGAGATTGTTAGGATCTAGTGCCCTTAGTGTAATATATTTGCCAATTTATATTTTAAATTTTTTGAACAAATTGGTTTAAATAAAACTCCATTATACATCAATATCATTTGTATATGTCCTCCATGGTTTTTACATGCAAAGAAAAATGTAAGTAAATATTGGGTCATTGGTCATCTAATATTTAACTGATATTAAGTTATATTATGTGGTCGGATTATAATGCGAGAAGACAACTTATATTAGTAAATAATCTAAATAGTCCATAGTTTAATAATATTGAGTAAATCGATTGAAAGTCTATTATGCCGTCTATAAAGTCCAATTGGGATATGCCTTGTCTTGGGCATCAGAGTGAATGACTCTCAAAAGATAGAGACATATATGTCATTATTTGGACTGAAAAGACATTGGGCAAGACCTAAGTTGAATTTATCCTAGATCCGTTTATGGATTTATTCACTTGTGACGTTCATAGTGTGACATACCTTAATTTTGAGTGGATGATGGACTATGTATGCGTTCCTCATATATTTTGGTGTAAATTAAAGTCTCAATTCAAATAGATAAGGAACTAAAAGCTAGTATGTTAGGTATACGACTTTTGCATGATGTAACATCATTTCATAATAGTGGAATTCATAGTCTGATAAAGGGTAATGATGTCCTCTCATTGACATTAAGTTTTTAATGAAAAAGGAATGTGACCACAGGTCACTTGTCAAAAGACAAATGATTTAATTCTTATGTGTTAGTAATTGACTTTTTCATACCAGAAGATGTAATGAAAACCATGAGATAAAATAGGATCATATTGAGAGAATGAATTTTATTCCAAAAAGATTAAGGATATCTTATGAGGGTAGCACACTTATGACAATGTCATTAGATGAGTACTTAATAAAGTAACTTTTGTAATGATATATAATAAGGGAGAGTTCAGTCATGGTACTATAGTAGAGTGACTCCATGGTTAAATAAGTTGTAATTAATAGGCGAAGTGCCAGAACATAATTACAAATTATTTAAGCCCTAATTATATATGTCCGGTTGGTCCCTCCCTTAGCTCGAGATAACCCGAAGCTAATTGCATGCAGGATTAATAATTTGTGGAATGAATGGAAAAGATAAGTAAAAGAAATAGTTCGTGTCATTATTCATGACGAATGCATTTTCTCACTAAGTACAAAAGATGACTTAGAAATTAATTTAATTTCTTCAAATTAATTTTTAATTGATTATAATTAAATAATTGAAGTTTAAAGTGAGAATGAAATTAGTCATCATAGATTTGTTGAATAGACAATTTAATTAATTTCCTCATGGATTCTAATATGGTAAAGGTGTCTTGACTTTAACAAATTAGAATTGAGTTGAGAAAATAATTTAATTGACAAATTAATGTAGTTAAGTTAATTAATTAAATTAATTATTTAAATAAATAATATTTTGGATAATAGAAAATAATTATTGGGTTGAATAAATAATAAGTGTTAGATAAAAGTTTGAATAATACATATAATTGTACCCAATACACGAAAGGCCCAATAGAGCCTAGTTTTAAAGAGAGGGGGCAACAAAACCTAGTCTCCCTAGGGCTGTCGCAGCCCCCTTGTTCTACTTCATGTAGAACTCGTATTTCTATTACATATTATTATCTTATTAGACCTTATTTGAATAGAACTCTCATATCGTTTCTCTATTAATAAAAACTATGGGTTAACCTATTAAAATAAGCTTTTGAACACCGATATTTTGTTGAAAAGTAGGGGCAATTTATTTTAAAGAATAGATTCTAATTTTCGGAAAATACTCATAGTTTCTAGTTTATAGAGAGAATTAACTTTCCCATTGAAAGTTAAGTAAAGTTTTCATTCTGTGTGTTGATTCAATTTGTTTGAGCTCAAACTCAAAGCAATTCTAGGTTTGAGGATAGCAAAGAAGATCAACCGATTGAAAGCTAGGAAACAATCTAGACCATCTTTGTACAAAGAAGATGTATAATTTCGGTTAAAACTTTATTTCTATAAATATCATAAGGCTTGATTTTAAGAAAAATTTTAAATTTTCATTGTGCCTAGAAATACTATTTTCTAAATTGATTTTTCCTGCAAATACACCTTTAGTATGTGCATGGAATTCCTTAATCTATAGATCCTCAAAGTAATGGATCAAAGAGTGGCAATCAATCTGTGCTTTAAGAAGTGGTTCGTGGTTCTCTCATCTACTATTTGTAGATGGTGTTATTCTTTTCGCTAAAATGGAGATGAAAACCATGGAATCCATTGGGAGGACTCTTCAAAATTTCATGAAGGAATCCGATCAATACATAAATTTTCATAAGTCAAGGATTGTTTTCTCTCCATATTTCTTCCCTGACATTAGAGAATTAATTTCCAGCTATCTAGGGATCAGAAAGACCCAAGATTTGGGGAAATACCTAGGTTTCCCCATACGTTCTAAAAAGGTGACTCATGGGCATTATGATTTCATAATCGATAAAGTTAAGGGTAAGTAAAAGGCTTGGAAAGCAAATCTCCTTTTCCATGTTAGAAGACTTGTTCTTATCCAATCTATGATGGCCACCATTCCGAATTATTTCATGCAATTCCGCATGTTATCTACTTGCATTCTTAACTAGCTTGACCGTATATATAGGAACTTTCTTGGGGGTAGGAGTGATGGGACTAGGAAAATTCACTTGGTAAATTGGGATATTATGTCTCGACCGAAGGAGCAAGGAGGGCTAGGTCTTCAAATTTCCAAACATAAAAACCAAGCTCACTTGGTGAAGTTGGGTTGGCGGCTCATCCAATAGAAAGATAGTCTTTGGGTAAGACTTTGTTAGCAAAATACGTTCAAGATCCTTGGAATCCTCAAGCCACACTGGAAATATTTCAGCAACATGGACGTCACTTAGGAAGATAAGTTAGGTTCTTGCATCCCGTTTTAGATGGGTGGCCAGGGATGGGAGAATGGTGAATTTCTAGCATGATAGCTTGTTTGAATTGAAAGCATTAAAGGATATTCTATAGGGTCCACTTCTGAGGGATGAAGGCCATTGGACTTTCAATCAAGTTAGAGAAAGTTGAGAAACATTAGGGCCTCAATGCATTTCTGCCTACCTACCTCAAGAACTTCTAGAGGCCTTTTTGAGTACTCCAATCTCTAGCTACCCCAATTATAATGATCCCTTATGCTGGTGTCCCTCGGATACGGGGTGTTTTACACTTAGAAGTGCGTATTCCCTTCTTACAAACATGAATTCCCATGGATATCACACTAAAACTTTATGGAGATTGACTTGGAAAACTAAAATCTCTCCTAAATTGGAAATATTTTTGTGGAAATGTGATCATAAGGCTATCCCCACCAAGGTATTTCTCTTCTCGAGGAACTTATAAGTGGAGGCTCATTGCCTTCTTTGTTCTAGTTCTCAGAAAGAGGTAGATCAAATTTTAGAGAATTTATTATTACAGAGCATCTTTGGGAGAGTCTTTCCACCTTTACCCAATATAGTCCTTTGACTTCTCCTAAATGGGAGGATTGGCTCTGCATTAACCTCTCAGTAAAGACTTGGATTAACTGGCCAAAATTAACTTGGAATACCATATTCACCTTTACTCTATGGGAAATTTGGTTAATTAGAAATGCCAGGGTCTTTGGTAATTCTCGTCCTCTAGAGAATTTTGTAAGCAGAGTCCTCGCAGCAACAACGGAATTCATTGTCATTTCCTCAATAGTTTAGAGAGTTCCCTTCCCATCCTTTACTTTAGTGTCCTAGAAAGCACCCCAAGGGGTTGATACAAGCTTAATACGGATGGATCATCTTTAGGTTAGTTGGAAAAAACAGCGGTGGGGGCTTAATTTGGGACCATGATGAAAACAATATTGTTGGTTCATATAGACATATCTCAAGATCAACTAGATTGGAAGTAGAATTATGGGCTCTTAGAGACAGGCTTCAACTAGCAAACAAAAAAAAAAAAAAGAGGAAGAAGAAGAAGAAGAAGAAGATAGAATTGAGATTGAAGTAGATGCTACCACTGTTATCCACTTTATGACATCTGAATTACCTTCTAATATTTTATTGTTGCCTTTGATTGATGAGTGCAGGATGCTCTTGAAGCATATCTTTCGAGAAGGGAGTAACTTTCAACCCTCTTCTCCCTCAGATGTTTAGAAATTGGGATGTACTATGTATTGAACAATATTTTAATCGTGTGTTTTACTGAAATCTAGTTCCCTTTTTTACCAAAAAAAAAAAAAAACCTAAACACAATACATTATTCTTTTTTAAGAAAATCAACAGGTTGCATGAGTTAATCTATCTATATATAAGTTTCTTTAAACTCGTAAATCCTAAACACTAAAATCCTATATATATATATAAGCATGAGTTTGGAGAAGCTTTTGAATTGATGAAAATATCCTTTTTCTTTTATCATAGTACTAAATTGACATATAAAAATAATTATAATTTAAATTAGAATTTTTAGTTTTCATTTAAACATCGAGATAATTATAAACAGTATTGACATCTAAATATTAGTATAACGTTAACGTAAAGTAGTAAGTGTGATAAGTAGATGCGATAATTACAAATTTTATTGATATATAAATATAATTAAAATTTAATCAAATTATTAATTGACATTTCTAATTATAATTTCATTTAGGTTTACTAGACGTAAATTAGTTTGGTTGCTCAATTGAAAAAATAATATCTTAGAGAAAAAGATTTTATCTATTAATTATCTCTTAATTAATATTGTAATCATATATCAATTAAAATTTAAGTATAATCTATAAATAGCATCTATTAGTAGACACATCCAATCAAGTAGTTTATAAGAAAATTGTCAGTAAAAAATAGAAATTGTTAGCAGTTATAAATGAGAAGTAGCTAAAAAGGAAGGAAGCATTAAATCAATGGTTCTTTGAAGAAGCAATATCGAACCATATTCGAACAATAATGACACTAAAGAGTTAGAGAGAAATACAAGATTATTTTAATTGATTATAAGGTAATATAATATTATGCCTGCTTTTTATTATTTCAATTTAATATTATAATTTTTTTATTTTAGTTCCAAATTTATATATTAAATTTAATAGTTTGATGTATTAATTTAATGTTATTTTATTTAATTACTTAATATTTTACTATTGATTATTTTTCAAAATTTTATTTTCATTACTAGTAAAATATTTTATTCTTTCGATTATTTATCAAAATGAATCGACTTTTATTATAAATTAGGTCAATTCTTACTTAATTAGTACATATATACTTTTAAAATTGTAGAATTATATTATTTAATTAATCAACATATGTAACATTGAAACTAGTTATTTGAAAAATACCATGTATAAAATTCTAGTTTTTTAAAATAATTTTTTCTTAGTTCGTATGCCAAAGTTAATATATTAGTTGGTACCTAAGTTTAGTTTTAATGTTCATTTTAGTATTTGAGTACTTTTTCATTTTAATACTTGAGGTTTTTTGTTCTACTTAAAGTATTTGGATTTGGCTTAAATGTTCAATTTGATACTCGAGTTTTTTTTTGTCCTAATTAAGTAACTATATATTTTTTTTGTTAGAGCACATGTGATAAACATTCATTAGGCCACAAGATGCCATTTGGTTTGGGTACCATTGAACACTAATTGGGATAAAAAAAAAACTCAAGTACCAAATGGAACATTGAAACCAAACTTGGATACTAAATTGTATAATAACCCTAAAAATTAATAATGTTATGGAATATTTAAGTTTGATTCACAATATTTATTTATTGGTTAATATGTAGGTTGCCCATTGAACTTGTCCAAAAGTACTTAACTCGTACCTGAACTTGTATTCCGTCACCTAGGTTGATACCTCTGCACTAACACCGTTAGTTTGTGCTAACATGGTAGACATTGATAAAAAAATTAAAAATCTTTAAAAAAATATAAATTAATTTAAAAAAAGTATAAATTTTTGGACAAGTTCAGGTACTAACTAAGTACTTTTGGACAAGTTTAAGAGGTAAACTATATTTTAACCCTTAAAAAATCAACGAAGTTAACAAATTGAGGCAATATGTGTGATGAAATACAAGTTCAAGTATTGACTTGATATAATAAAAAGATCAGGTACCAATTAAATAATTTTAAACAAGTTTAGAGGTAAACTAGATATTAACTTTTTTATTTATTTATAGACTATGTTTTGTATAAGAAAAATTTAAAAAGTAAACAGAATTTACCAACTTGTAAGAATCAACAGCATATATATTGAAACATGAAAAATTACTTGCAAATTCTTGGCATATTGTACCAATATATGAAAAATTAAGAATGTTCTTCGCTTTGTTGCAATTTGACTAGTACTGGATCGATATTCCTTGCAAGGTTATGAAGGTTTTTAATAAAGTTACAAGCTTAATCACTTAATTATTTTTTAAGAGAGTTCATATATATAAACACATTACACACTTGGTATTTAACTAGTGTGGGATCTAAGCCTTTTATTTTTCCTCAACAATATTTCCAAGTAGCTTACTTTGAGCATCAATTTCTCATTCATCACTCAACCATTTTGATCATATAATATACTTTTGTAAAGGTCTCATGAAGTAGAATATAAAACCATAAAATTATGATTCAAATTTCTAACTTTACCTATTGAGAATATGCCTCAAAATTACCAAAAAAATATAATTTTTCTAACAAAAATAAATTTCAGGCTTCGTCCCTGATGTAAATTAAAATTGTGGCACTCACAATGTGGGTGAAATTTTTATTTGAAAATTATATATATATATTTATAAGATAATGAATGTTAAAAGAATAGCGGGGTTGGTTTGGGTTGTGGTTTTCCGAGGAAGATGGTTCTCTAAATTTACAGTGTTAACTAAGTTCAACCGAAGTTAACCTAACTCTGTTGATTCAAATGCTTTTGTGAGCATCGTAGATGGTTAAATTCCTGTTCAAGCATGGTCTTCAACAAGTGCTTAAACATTGTTCAGGCATGGAAAATATTTTCTAGACTAACCATAGATAGGGTCTATAGGAATACTATAAATCCAATGTACCATTAACTTGAAGATTTTCCTTAATTGAAAAGTGCTTAAACACTAGTGGAAGAGAAAGCTCCCAAAAAGCATCTAAATTAAGAGAGTCAAGTCGACCTTAGTTGAAGTTAGAGTTGGGTCAAAACCTTCCACCCAAGAAGGGATTTAACCTTGATTAGGTTAGAGAAAAATATTTTGGTGGATGCTTATCAAACATTTCAATTGGAAAGGTTTAGGATTCAATTGAAAGGATTAAAGGTTTAGGGTGTATTTATAGTTGGGGGAACGAGGTATTGGAAATCTGATGAGGACATCGACACCCATTGGTGACGGTGTTAAGGTCAGACATAATTTGTATGAGATCTCGATAGAAATCTCTAAAAAGAAAAAAATGACCAAAACAATTATGGGTGTGAGGCTAGAATAACGACATTCCATCACATTCCAATGATCAGTGTCGAAAACATTTTTTGATAAAAGGGAATCGACGTTGGTTTGATAACGAAAATTAAAAATGGGAATCGCCACTGATCCTTTTTTTATGAGGTGTGATCGGGTCACCTCATAATTTAGTTGTTTTAATAAAATATCTCGATTTATCAAAACAATAATTTTGGTCTACAAAATTTTGAGAAATTGGGTTCGGGAGTCGGTTACGCATGAGGAAGGGTTAGCACCCTCGATGCTCCCAAAATTGGTACTGAGTTGATTACTTAATGTATTAATGTCGAAAGCTAAAAATTTGAAGGGAAATTTAAAATACGATCCTCTTTTTATTAAATGTTATTAGAACACTTGAATGAATCGAAAAGAAAATTAAAGACCCACTTGTCTCGAAGTAACGAAATGTCATATCCCGTAAGTTAGGATACGACACTTGAAACCTTAAATAATAGGCTTGCCTTTAATTTTTATTGAAATTTCATATTTCGAAATTTAGAAGGATATTTTTCCATTTAGGTTTAACGAGAAAATCAAAACCCCGTAAATTAGGGTACGATTTTTTAAATTTCCAAAACGCGAAATATTGTCTTATTTCGAGATTTTTTTAATTTGGATAAAAAGGAAATGAAATGCTTAAAAATGTACGTTTAATTTTTTAGAGAAATCGTTCAATACGTAAAAGGAGTTATACGTGGCTAAATATGATAGTACAACATACATTTTAAATAACCATGACATAACATGCATAATAAAATATACATATAGCATCTAGGGGTGAGCATTTGATCGAATCGAATCAAAAATTTTTGAGTTAATCGAGTTTTCGAATCTCATTTTATCATCCTAACTTTATTTGAAGTTTTCTCGAATCGAGCCGAGTGAGATGAAATTCGAATCAAATCGAATATATTTGTTCGAGTTAAATTTTAAAAAATAATTTTGGGTCATTGTAACCACTGTCACCCATCGTATTAATTTTTTATATATTGGTTAGCTTCTCTGCTTGCTTAGTTGTTTCAATTATCTTCAGATTATTGTCACTATGTATTTTGGAATTAAAAAATATATTAAATGTAAAAATATGATTTTTTAATAAAATTTATTTTAAAAATAAAATGTGAAATTGATACCAATATAAAATTTTAACACGAATATTTTATGGCATAATTAATAATTCAATTTTAATATAAATATTCAATATGACCAAACAATTCAATAATATAAATAATATAAAATGTGAAATTTAATTTAATAATATAAATGGTAGATATAAATAAAATTATTACTATTTATGTTTAGTGATTATTTTTGGATAATTTTAATTTTTTATTTGAGAGTACAGGGTGAGAAGTAAAGGTTTAGGGGGAAAATAAAAAGTTTTGGAGAATAAAAGTTTGAGGGAAAGTAAATAGGGGGAGTAAAATTTCGGAGGGAAAATATTAAAAAAAAAGTTAGAGGGGGGAGGGTTTGGGGTAGATAGGAGGTGGGATGGGAAAGGAATAAAAGTTTTAGGAGAAAAGTGGGTGGGAATAAAAATTTTGGGGGGAAATAAAAGGTGTTGAGGGTTTTTGGAAGTAAAATTTTGGTGGGAAATGGATTTTGGGTAGATTAGGGGGTTGGGAGGGGAGGGGAGGGGAGTAAAAGTTTTGGGGGGAAGTGGGAAGGAGTAAAAGTTTTGAGGGAAAAGTAAAAATGTTTGGGAGTTTGGGGGTCAAAATGTAAAATATTATAGTTTTATATTCTAATTATTCGAATTATTCGAGTTATTCAAATTCGAAAACTCAACTCGATTCGAACTCGAAATTTGAAAAAAATTCGAGTTGATTCGAATAACTCGATTAACTCGAATAACTCAATTTGTTTAACTTGAAATTCGATTTTTTTTCGATTTTTTCGAGTCGAATCAAGTTTTGCTCACTCCTAATAGCATCGATATTGACAAACCTTAATGTTAACATGCATGAATAAAAATAATAATATAAATGACAATATAAGAATAACGATAATAACAACAACAATAACTACTATAATAATAAATCCAAATTTCGAAAGTATTTGAAAAATAACAAATAAATAATGGAATAAAATTGCAATAATAATGGCAAGCATAAAATAAACAAAGTCAATATTAAAAATAATGAATAAATAAATAAAATAAAAACTAATGTAAGTTTGATCAAAATTGAAAATAAGTAAATAAATAAATATTAAATGAAATATTAAATAAAATTTTAATAAATAAATAAATAAATAAAAACAATTAAACTGGCTAGGGACTAAATTGAAAATAGACTGAAATTCAGGGTCAAAATCGCAAATAAGTAAAAAAGGTAGCTCGGGGCTTAAATATAGCGCGCTTAAGGAATGAGGGACCAACTGGGAAATATTCCCATCCCTAAAGCACAGCATTTCAACGCGGACCAAAATGAAACCACCAGAAAATTTATGCTGCCAGAATATAAAAGCAACAAGGACCAAATTGCACTATTCTGCAAAAGCGTAGGGACTCCGTGAAGAAATATACCCTTCACTGCAAACACGGGGATCCTGAGGATGGGTTGGGTTGGCGCGCGGTATAAGTGGTGAAACGACATTGTTTTAGGGCTATTTGTGGCAAGCCCTAAACGACGTCGTTTAGGGGGTGTATAAAAGTCCAATTTTTTTTAGAAAATTGCATTCTCTTCCCACTCTTTAAAAAAAAAACCAAAAAACCCTCTCAACATTCTCCCCTCTCTCCTCTTCCGGCCAAGGGTCCGATTGACCACCGTGGAGCCGACCACCGACCATTGGTGACAGTGTCGCTGTCCACGGTGGCCGAAAAATTCCAAAACCCCCCTTTTTCACTCCTTTTTCGAGTAGAACCTTGAATTGGGGTTAAAATAGTCCAAAAAGCCCCTAAAACCCAAAAAACGACTAAAAAAAATTAAAAGCCCTTTTGGTTTCCCATCGCCGCCGGTGGAGTTTTTCAGGGAGCCCACTTGCTCAAACACCCCCAGGACCGGAGGAGTCTCCGACTACGGCTCCTAAGGTAATGAAATCCCCCTTTTTTATTATTAACTAATATTTATTTCGAAATATAAAAATAAAAAAGGAACCTTTTTTCTTCTATATCAAAACTCTTCTTTCTTTGTATTCAGAAATAGAGTGTGTGTAAAAAAATTACAAAGATAATACTCGGGCTTTTATAGCCGATTTGAACAACCCTTAGTTCCTATTTTTTTTTCTGCTTGGTTCTTCTGTTGTTGCGTATTTATTTGTTTTGCAAGTGGTGGCAGAGGGCGTCAGACGCGTGAGGGAGCCTGGTGCGGCGGTGGTAGCGTGCTGACATGGGAGCAGCGGCGGCACTAGGGGGCTAGGGTTTTTTTTTTTTTTCCTGAAAGTGTGTTTAGGCTATTGGGCTTATCGGGCCATTAGGGCTTTTCTGATTTGGGCATATTGGGCCATATTGTAAATGGACTGTTATTATTTTTTTGGGTTTTATTTCTATTAATTTTGAGTTTTGGGCCCAGGCCAAAATTGGCCTATTACAATCAGAATTAGATTTTGTCAAATATCTTTGGAAAAGAAGCCCAACCTCAACACCTATTGATCAAGGGCGGATTTAAGAGGATGAGTATGGCTTCCCCCCACCCTTGAAAAAAGAAAAATTATTTATTCTGTCCTCGTATAGATGGTAATATTATAAATTATTGTATGGTAAAATTTAACTTTGGTTCCTAAAATAAAAACAATTCTATTTAGTCCTTTTAAAAATGATGAAATCATATATTAATTGATAACTCTAAGATATAAATTTATTTTATTACAATTAAGCTTATATTTCATCTAAGTTACAAGTAATTGAAAGTGTTTTAGTAGTTTATTTATTTATTATTATGTTAAGTAGTTAATTTTTGAAACTTTTATTTTAATAATATATTCCTGCCAATTTAGATATGGAAAATGTGAATTTCTATTCTTGAACGTGGCTAGTAGAAGTTAGAAATGTGGAGAAAAGAATATGTTGAATTTCACTAACTGAAACCCCAATATTGCAGCAATGTCACTGCAGTGAACCCAATGAGAACAAATTGGAAACTTCACACCTAAAGAGCGTCACATAAGTTTTTGGGCTTAACCCATCACTTAATCGAGTGTTGATATCAACCAATAACTATAAACAATAGGCTAGACAAAAATGTAAAGGCCCAAAACACTTCGGAAAGGACATAAATAGAAAATAAAAGGAGTTGACCTAGTCTGTCTTATTTTTGGAAGGGATATAAATATTATTTTTTTTAGAAATTAGGCAACAGTTGCTGGGTACAAAAAAAAAAAGAATAGAAAATTTCAAAGCAAGAAAGCCGAAAAAGAAGAGAAGAGAAGAGAAGGAAGAACAAGAGATGATCGATTTGCAGAGAACCCCCAAAATTCGGCTCGACATCTCTTCGCTGTTTTCTTTACCTTCTATTTCGTTTCCCAGCTGTTTGGAATCATGGTTGAACTTTTTTTTTTATTGTTTTTAGTTTGATGCTTATGGGCTAAACATTATTAGATAAACAATTATAAAACTTTAATATAAGATTATTGGTAGTTTGCTAAAGATGCTTGATGAAATATAATGTTTATTCATTCAAGTGATTTTCATATTTAATGCTTGCTATTGCTTGATCAACATTAGTGAGTAATTGAGTTAATTGTTAAATCTAAAAAGGTTGTGATTAATGGACATAAAATTTGAATGGGACATGTTTAATTTTCTTGATGTTAAATTTGTAACGATATAAACATATATTGTTATCGTGCATAATCTTGTAGGAACAAATTTGGCATAGACATATGTTAAATTGATTAAAAGATTGAATGTAGTGACTTTGAGAGAAACCTATAACTTGTTGATTCTGGATTAATAAACTGTCTTATTGCAACATTACTACCAATAATTTCATATTAGGGGGAAATAATTGCTCTGGCTCTTTATTTCATGGCTATTAATTTATGTTATTGTTTTCAAATTACTATGATTATTTACTTGAACCCAATTAAATTTTTATATACTACCCAAATTGTAACTTGTTAACTTTGTAATTATTGTTTTGTAGTTAGTCTCTATGGAGACGGTAACTTTAGTATTTATTACTACTATATTACTTGTGAGCGACTGTATACACTTATATATCATAAATTTTTTTGTAACATTAATACATGATAAAAATAATTTAACCTCTTAAAAATTTACAATTCAATTCCTATACATTTAAAAAAAATTAGATTTGCTGCTGCTATTGGTGCTAAAGTTCAAGAAATGTCTCCTAGTGGAGATTAACACTAGCGTAGTTTAATATATATATATATATATTAAAAAACATATTTTCATAATTAAATCTAATGGGATAAATCTCAAAATTACACTTAAACTATGGTCCAATGTGTAATATTATACATGACTTTCAATTTTCTACATGGCATTCTAATTTGTTTCAACTTTCATAAACAACTAACATAATTATCGATAAAACTGTTGGAACGTCTGTACAACAAAAACATAATTTCGACAATCACAACCAAAAATCTATGTACAAGGAACGAACCCATATTTGAGAAAGATCGAAAATATACCTTCGATAATTTGAAAGCAACACTAGTATGACATTGACTCCTGTGTCTGTGTTGCAAACCACAACAACAACGCAAAAATTCTAACCTCTAAGTGATCCACCTGGATGGTGATGATCAGAAAAATTCTCCTAACTTTTTCAGAGAGAAAAATGAAACTACCTTATTACCAGTCAAAGACGGTATTTCGGATACCCTAAAATTGCGATTAACCTTCCTTTTTATTCAAACCATTTAATTAAACATTAGAGGAATATTAGGATTTTTTCCAAAAACGTAATAATCTCCTCTCCATTAGGAGATATTAGTTTATTCCAAGAATCAAAACAAATTTTTATTTATCGAGTTTTATTAAATATTATATTTAATAAATTCGATAAAGGAGATTTATCACATTAAAGTATTTCTTAATCGAATTCTCTACATGTGCGCATCAAATATGTACACATATCATGTTCAATTTTAACATTGTCAAATTAAATTAATTATTAGAACATTTCTATAATCAAATTAACTTTTGTGACATGTTAAAAATAATCTCAAATTTTAATTTGTATTTTGATTGTCCCAACCAAAGGGTGTTACCCTATAGGATCTTGAAACATAGGTAGTAACATTAAAACAATTGTAATGCTACAAACAGCGAGTGACATCTAGTAATGCATCACTGGTACTCAAGTTGTAGGAAGTCGTAGTTCGACATGGTCTTCTGTGATAATATTACTATGTAGTATCCCTTTGTCCTTAATATCTAGATTGAACATAAGTCATAGAATAGTCACACTTGTATAGCCCAATTTCTTTTGTTTCTTGATTTTCTTAGTAGACTAAGATAAACAAATAAGTATGATATCTCATATAAACTTATTTGAGCATGACCATACATTTCTAGTCTCACTTGATAAAGAGATTTGAGATATCGCTCTGATTATATAGGAGGGACAAATTCTATCTTGATCACTCACAACCCACTACATAGATTGTGGCATACTCAACATCAATCTTTATAGTACGACCATTTACGGAAGATGTTTGAATGTGTCAAAGCATACGACTCACAATGTTGGGACAATGATGATCTCAAGTCTAAGGATCATACATACAATTATCATTATGAGAAATGTTGTAACTATTACATAATAGTCCAAGAAGCATTCTCATGGTGAGTCAGCCCAATATATTATTCTCTAGCATATACTTATGTGTTGATCTGATATCACATATCTATAACTGTAATGCCCCAAAAATATGAATTTATGATTGTTAAATTTCATCATTGATTAGTATTTGCTTCAGTGGTTAAGAGCTTAGTATGTGTGTTTGAAGTCAATGGTTCAAATCTCATTCTTTGAGAATTTTGCTATTTTTGTCCCTATCCCTAACTCTGGTCTTTTGATTTAAATTTTATTTTTGGTCATTCCATGTTAGAATGAGCTTGTTGGTTTAGTGGAAAGGTGTTAGCTTACTTTTTGGTTTGTGTTCGAATCCTTGTGTGAGTGAATTGACAATATTTTTGCTATTTTTGTTTGAGCCAACAATGTAGAGGTTGTGGTTTAATCAAACTCTGTGGGAAAAATCTGATAAGTTATCAAAATATTGTGTTAGTTTGAAATTAGTGTTTGTTAAAAAATATATATTCTTTTTATTTTAAATTAGTTTTATTTTAATTTATTTTCTTTTCCCAAATCCCCTTTTTTCCACGTTTCCCATTTGTTCTTTTTCTTTTATTTTTATCCCATTTTCTTTTTTATTTTGAATTAAAAAATACGTGAATAATATCCCTAAAAATTTTCTCCTTTAGTCATGTTTCTTGCTCTCTCACCAATTCCATTCGTGCGTTCTAATTTGTTTCCCGGTGAAGGAATTCAATTATTTTTCTTTCATTTTCTTCAGCAATTTGTTTATTTTGTTTTATCATTGATATTCTGCTTAAGTTCTTCCTTTTTCTTTCTCTTGTTTTCTGTGCAGTTTCTATTCTTTACTTTCGTTACCATTTTGCATTTGGGCATTGAGTTCTCTTTGCTATTTCCTATTACGTGTCATCGCACAGCTAATCATTTGTTGGTCTCTGAGTAAGTGTTCTTTATTAGATTCTTTCTAGAGGATTTTGATGAATGAATTGTTTCTGTGTTCTTTATTAGATTCTTTCTAGAGGATTTTGATGAATGAATTGTTTCTTTTCACTATGTAGTTTTAATTTGCTTGAATCTTTGATAGGTGAGAATCTCGAGATTAATGTTCCTCCATTGGTGTAATTGTGGTTGGGAGTACCAATTTGTTTCAGGTAAGTAACTGTTTTAAGCTGGTAGTTATTGGGTGAACTCAAGTTTATTAAATTGGAGTTGTGGTTGTGAAAAAAAAGGGGTTAATTTTTGATGAATCATTACTCATTTGAGTGATTAATTGTTGATTTTAGGTACTGAAAATCTCATAGTTAATTACTCATCAAAATTGGATCAGGTGTGTAACGGATGTGAATGCCCAAATTTGACTGGGCCTTAATAAATAACAATCCATTAACAAAATTACAGGCCCAAATAACAAAAGTACAAGCCTAAAATACAAAGAAAACCCTAGGCGCGCCGTTGGCCCAAAACTAAACTTAGTTTCAGTAAACAAACTGAAACCCTAATGCCTAGCACCACACCCTATTGTAAATCATCCCTTTTGATCAATAAATTGCATCCTCTATTGCTTTCATATTTTATTTGTTTTTTATTCTCCCCATCTCTCTTTATTTTATAACACGTTATCAACACGATTCTCTTTTATTTTATAATACGGTCACTCCAAATCTACTACTCAAGTTGTTGTTGATTGCCTTCTAGAGCTATTGCAATTTCAGTATTCAATTGAGACCTGCGCACTATGGTTAATCATTAGAGCCTTTAATCATTCAGATGTTTAGGTATATTTTACTATGATTTATTTATTATATCATATTTATTATAACTGAAGACTAATCATGACAACATGAATAGATAGATTTTGATTTAAAATCCACGCATATTTGCGATAGTGATTATGAAATAAATAATTTATTGGGATGTTTATAAGTTTGTCCTAGTTAATCTATTGCATTCCCTGAAGATAAATATCTGGCAGTACAAAGTTAGTTGAAAGCTCTAAAAGAGCTAATATATTAATATCTTGTGATGGTTAATCCATTCGTTTTGAAAGATATTCATAATGGATATCATATTGAGATTGTGAATGAATATCTATTTTGAAAGGATGAAAAAAAGGGAGGATTGAGTTATTGATTACTATTGTTATTAAGTTGAATTGATTGTAATTATTTTTGTGGTATTCTTTTGTCATCATCCCCATTAAGGAGTTGAAAGGAAAATATTTGACTGTGAAAGATCTATTTATGAGCAATAGAATATGGTAATTCTATCTAAAGCTCATTATGGTTGGATGCACCTGAAGTTGCAAATTATTTTTATAGATATTTAAAGATTTTCGCATATTTCCTGAAGCGAATATTGCATATAATTTTTTGGAAATTATATTTATTTTGTTGACTTAGTGACATTATAATATTCACATTGATTTAGACATTTCTAGTAGTAAATGTCACAATAGTACTTATATGTGGATATAAAATAAAAGAAATGATAGTAAAATTATTAATTTGTTACAATTTAGTACAACTGAAACACATGTTAAAGTAAACCAGAAATTTACTAATACAAATGCATTTACTACTTGGCATGACCAGTTAGACCATCCTGGATCATATATGATGCGAAAATTAATTGAGAATTCATATGGACATCCATTAAAGAACCAGAAGATTCTTTAATTTAAAGAATTCTCATTTGTTGCTTGTTCTCAATAAAAATTGGTTCTTAGAAACTCACTAGCTAAAGTTGAGATTTAATGTCCTGCATTTCTGAAATGAATATGAGCCCATTCATCCACCATGTGGATGGTTTTGATATTATATGATTTTGGTAGATGCATCTATAAAATAATCACATGCGTTATCAACTCACAACCTGTCATTTGTGAGATTGCTTGTTTAAATGATTAATTTCAAATTATGTAACTAAAACAATTCAACTTGCTAATGTTGGTGAGTTTACATCCTAAGTTTTCAATGATTATTGCATGTCAATTGGGATAAAAGTTGAACATCCTGTAGCTCATGTTCACACACAAAATGATTTAGTTGAATTATTTATCAAATGCCTCCAACTAATAGCTAAAAATAATCACATACGTTATCAACTCACAACCTGTCATTTGTGAGATTGCTTGTTTAAATGATTAATTTCAAATTATGTAACTAAAACAATTCAACTTGCTAATGTTGGTGAGTTTACATCCTAAGTTTTCAATGATTATTGCATGTCAATTGGGATAAAAGTTGAACATCCTGTAGCTCATGTTCACACACAAAATGATTTAGTTGAATTATTTATCAAATGCCTCCAACTAATAGCTAAATCATTACTTATGAGAACAAAACTTTCTATTTCAACATGAGATTATATTGATTTACATGTTGTACGCATCAAGCCAATAAATTATAAATACTCCATATTACTATTTATTTTTGGTCAAGAGCCAAATATTTCCCATCTTACAATTTTTGGATGTGCGGTTTATGTTCCAACTACTCCACCACAACGGACAAAGATGGTTCATAATAAGAGATTGAGAATGTATATTTATATGAGCATCCTTATAATATTTTTGAGCTATTAATTCGAGATTTAATTACGACATGAGTTGTCAGCTTTCCTAACATTAGGGGAAGAGGATAAAAAGTTGGATTAATAAAGCACTTGAAATGAATTATCAATGTCTAAGATCCTAGTACAAAGTAGTGTGAACCAGAAGTTCAACAAATGATTCATTTTACAAATCAACTGCTAGATTCATTAAATCTCACATACCAGCTTAAAATGCTCCAATATGAATTGATTTCCTAATAGGGCAAATTGTTAGTACAAAAAAAAGTAATCCATGCCTGAAGCATGGAAGATCGGTCAGTTCCAAAGATAAAAATCTTCGTAAAAGGAAATGAGCAAACATTCAAGATGGTCATTTAGTGGAGGCAGGGGTTTCTAAAGAGACACATGACATAACTAATTATAAAAATCAAGAAGAGATTTAGGTACCTAAAAGGAAAAATAGAGATGATAAAAATAAAGAGATTTCGATAAGTTATGTCAATACGAGAAAAAGATGGAACTGAAAAAAAAGTAGTTGTCGACAACAAATTTAATTATAATATTGCTATTGAAATAATATAAGAAAATGAAGATATTGAGCCTAAATCTACTAAGGAATGTAAAAATAGAAAAGATTGGCCAAAATGGAAAGATGCAATTCAAGCAGAATTGAGTTCACTTTCTAAACGTGAATTTTTTGGACCTGTAGTCCAAACACTTAAAGGTGTAAAAGCCGGTAGGATATAAATGGGTATTTGTGTGAAAACAAAATGAAATTGATGAAGTCGTAAGATATAAAGCTCGCCTTGCAGCACAAGGATTTTCGCAAAGGCCCGACATTGATTATGAAGAGACATATTCTCCTGTTATGGATGCAATCATGTTTAGATATCTTATTAGTCTGGCAGTACGTGAAAAACTTGACATGCATCTAATGGATGTTGTTACATCCTATTTATATGGTACACTTAATAGTAAAATTTATATGAAAATCCCTGAATGATTTAAAATCCTGAAAAGATAAAAAGTTTCTTGAGAAAATTGCTCGATCAGATTAAAGTAAAGCTTATATGGAATAAAAAAATCTATATGTATGTGGTACAATCTTCTTAATGAATACTTGTTAAAAGAAAGTTACAAAAACAATCCAATTTGTCCATGTGTCTTTATAAAAAAGGTTTGGATCAAATTTTGAGATAATTATTGTTTTTAGTGATGGTCTAAATATTATTGGAACTCCTAAAGAGCTTCAAAATACAATAAATTGTTTAAAGAAATAATTTGAGATGAAAGATCTTGGGAAAAAAAGTTCTATCTTGGATTACAAATCGAGAATTTAAAATATGAAATTCATGTTCATTAATCAACTTATATGGAAAAGATATTAAAGAAATTTTACATAGATAAAACATAGTCATTAAGTACTCCAATGGTTGTACAATCGTTATATGTGAATAAAGATCAATTTCGTCTTTACGAGAACGATGCAGAGTTTCTTAGTCTTAAAGTGTCATATCTAAGTGCCATAGAGGCATTGATGTATCTTGCAAATAACACAATATCTGATATAGCTTTCTTTGTAAACTTGTTAGAAAGATTTAGTTCTTCTCCTATTTGTAGACATTGGAATGGAATTAAACATGTATTTAGATATTTCAGAGGGACCATTGATATGTGGTTATTTTATTCAAATGATTCAAAATCCCTATTAGTTGGCTATGCTGATGCCGAATACTTATTAAATCCACATAAAGGTTGATCTCAAACATGATATTTATTTACATGTGGGGGTACTGCCATATCATGGCGTCAACAAAGTAAACATTACTTGTCGCTTCTTCAATCATGCAGAAATAATTGCAATTCATGAGGCAAGTCGAGAGTTTGTTTGGCTAAGGTTATTGACACAACATATCTAGAAGATATGTAATTTGCCTTTACAGAAAAAGATGTCAACTATCTTATATGAAGATAATGCAGCATGTATAGCTCAGTTGAAGGGTGGTTACATCAAAGGTGATAGAACGAAACATATTTCACCAAAAATTATTATTCACCTATGATCTTAAGAAAAGAGGTGATATAAATGTTCAACAAATTTGTTCTAGTGATAATTTATTAGATCTTTTTACTAAGACATTTCCAACTTCAACATTTGAAAGACTACTACACAAGATTGGAATGCGTCGACTCAAAGATGTAATGTAATGTTGCCATCAGAGGGAGTCTAAAAACAAGTTGTACTCTTTTCCTTTAACCAAGGTTTTGTCCCATTGGGTTTTCCTAGTAAAGGTTTTTAACGAGGCAGCTTGTAATAAAGATTGTGTACTCTTTTTCCTTCATTAGGTTTTTTATCCCACAGGGTTTTTCCTAATACAATTTTAACGAGGCACATTATCCGCCAATGGACATCTAAGGGGGAGTGTTATGAATATCTTATTTAGTGGATATCCAGCATGATCAAGATAAAGTTTTGATGTACTTTAAATTCTAATAGTTATTAGAATTAGATATCTACTTCTTTTATACTTCTTATGCCTATAAATAGAGACTCTGATAAAGCATTGTAAATCATCCCTTTTGATCAATAAAGTGCATCATTTATTACTTTTATATTTTTCTTGTTCTTTATTATCCCCATCTCTCTTTATTTTTTAACAGTAATCAAGTTTTTGTAGTATAGTGGTGAGTATTCTAGCCATGCGGGCGTTTTATGACTCAATATCCGGCCACATGTTTTATGAATCTAGTTTTCTACCTTTTGTTTTGTCAAACTTAAATGAAAAATTAGCTTCCCTATGTCTATTTTGAGCCTTTTGGAACAGTGAAAGTAGTTTTGGCTTAATTCAGAACTAGACACATAATCAAAAAATAAATTAGTCAAAAATCATACTGTGAAATTTGAATTTAAATTTATTAAAATACATATTATAAAATTAAAATTAAAATTAAAATGTTTAAAAGATAGTTTAACATCGGTGAAAATTAAATGTCCATTCTCATCCCATTTCTTCTCACAACATTCTCTTCTTCAAACTAAACATTTTCTTCCTTTCTCTCCTTCAATCTAGTGTTTTGGTTTCTCAAATAATGTTCTAAACAACATGGGTTAAAAGGACAACTCATATATTTTTAAAGAATATTTGTATTACATTCAACTCCAATCCCTTTAACCTCCTTTGGTATTTCCCCTGCAATAAACAAGTTGCTTTGGATATTTGTTTGTGTTTTAGAATATTTCTATTTCGGGAAAAAAGGTTGGATTTTAGATTTCTTTAGTTTTATGATTCCAAAATCGATTTGGGATCTCAGATCGATTGGGCTAGAAGAAGAAACTATCTGAAATGCTTAGGGTTTCAAGAAACAAAATAAAAAACAAAAAACAATATGAATCAAAGGATTTAGGTTTCCATTTGACAGATTAGACCATGGAAATCGTTGGGTTTTTTGACTGAAAGAGTTTTGTGTTTTATATTTGATGAGAATTGAAACAAGGATATGGGACTGGGTATTTTTTTTGGGAGGGGAAGATTGGAGTAAATTAATTACAATAGTTGTAATTGTGATTAAATTTTTAATCCAGTTTTGATTTCTTTTGATTCAAAATTTTATAATTGGAAAACGTAATTGAAATATGCTATATTCGAGCTCTAATTGGTTCAGACAATTTTTTTAAATGATATGTAACAGTAGGTTCAATAGGTTGGAAAAATGCTTTTAAGAAAACAATTATTTAATTACAGCGGAAGTTTAAAATTTTTTCTTAAATCGAGCCGTTGTGTTTTTTTATAGCAATAAACATAAATTGAAATATACATGTGCTTTGTTCGAGGTGAACTTAAATTGATCTTGGCTTTCAATCGAACATTCTTCTCCTCTATTCTCGAAACATGAATTGCTACGAGTGTCAGCTTGAGCAACACGAACCAAGTCACAAAATGAAAACAATTTATTTACTTCCAGTAGGAAAATAAATTCTCTCTATAAACCGATAAAAATTTTATATTCTCATAAAATAAAATTTATTCTTTGTAAATAAATTACCACTACTCTTTTATATAGTAACGACCTATGAAAGATGTGTAAATTTGTCACATCTCGAAAATCGGGTAACTAAATCGAGGTTGAGTTAGGTATTGAAAAATAGGGTCGTAAATGAGTAATTTAAGTACATGAGTAACATAATAAAGTTCTTATTTTATTAATTAGCTCAAACAAAATTTAATTTTGAGGTCTAATTAGAAAAAAATGAATTTTAATTGATTTAGGACCTAAGTGGAAAATGGAAGAATAAAGAGTGACCAAAATGGAAAATTGCCTAATTTTTGTAAATTGGTTTCCTACTTGCATCCACTCATGTCTTCCCCCTTCTTTTCAAAATCCTAAATCATTCAAAATTTCTCAAAACCTAAATTCAGAGAGTTCCTTCAAAATCAATTCATTCCTTTAGATTTATTAACTTTCTAAACACCAAAATAACCCCCAATTTCAAATGAAAATTAGGTTTTCTTCCCCAATTTTTTCATTGTTCTTTTTAAGTTCAAATTCCAAACTAGAGCTCTAGATCATCATTTTTATCGAATTAAGTTAATATTCCGACTTTCTAAGGTTAAATAGAGAGTTTTGTTAATTAAAATTGAGTTTTAAATGAGTATATTTAGGATTGATGTTTTTAAAGTATGTTTGGATTCAAAAAATGGAAAATATCAAAATCTTCAGTAAACTTGTATTTTTAAAGTTATTTTTGATTCATTCTAACCTAATTAGAAGGTATTTCACTTCAATTTAATAGTTCATAACCGAATTTCTAAGAATCAAACATTTCCCCTATTTTCATGTTCTTGAAAGCTTCAATTTTCTAAAAATTTTTGGACCACAAATTTAGGTGAAATTAATGGCTTAAATGTGAAATTAAATATTATTTAGGATGTTTTAAATCAAAATGGAGGATTAGAAATGATATTATAATGTCAAAACTTCAATTTCGGTAAAACTAGCTAGTTTTTAGTAGTGAGAAAGGGTAGGCTTGAATTATGTTTTCTTTTTGTTTTGGTTGTGATCTATGTTGTGTTTAATGTATTTACAATGTGTTTATTGTGTGTGTAGAGTGTCGGATCAAGTGAGAGCCTCTTCGAGTAAGTCAAAAGGCAATGAAAAGCTAGTTTGAGCTTTCGGCTAATAAGTGGAAGCGTAATTGGTGAGTGCCGAAGTCGCTACTGGTATGCGCGATTCATAACATTAATTGGGAGCTTAGGAATAGCCTAAAACCCTATCCTAATTTGAGAGTGTAAGACTTCTTTATGCTTTTTGCCTTGTTGTGAAATTATGCCTAATGTATGTCGAATTGTGGAATGTGAGGCTATTAGAATAGGTAATGTGTGTGAATACTTGTATGTGATATGTAATAAACTGATTTTAACGCACACATATGTGGCCTGATATATGATGGCTCAATGAGCATTGTTGTGACAGTTAAAGTGCAATTAAATGTGAAACTAATTAGCATGCATTTTGTGTGAGATTGTGATATGAATTGATAAGTATGAACAAATGTTAAGTGCATTAAAACAGTAATTAAATATGTGTATAATTATGGATATTTTGGTCTTGTGATCTCTTGAAATCGTTGGATATAGCTGACATGTCATAAGATTATGAGTACTCACCTTTGTGTTTTGTGATTTGGGCATTGAGGCCCCAAGACAGATCGGAAAGATAAAGGAATGTTGAGCTAAGCTCCATTCATTGGGACATATTGGTGTCTTGGAAAATGTTTATCTTTATGCTACACTTATGGGACATGTTAGACTTTTTGAGCCTTTGGTGTGATGGAGATCAGTTTATCCAATCTGTGGTGATAGAGCCCACTTTTATGTTTCATATTCCTAAGCTGCTAGATTATCATTAAATGAATTATATATATAATTTATGTTCTGTGTAATTGCATGTGAGAGTATACGCTATTTTTATGAATTAATGAAGCACAAATATGTTATTTTGACTTGACAAAAATATGGTTATGAATGTGCATTAGTATGCTTTTGCTTAACTTATGATGTTGTGTATGCTTTGTGGTTATTCCAAATATTCACTAAGCTTATTTAAGCTCACACATTTCACGTCAAAATTTTGTAGATCAATAGCACTTTCGGTGTGAGTGGAGCGAAAAAGGAAGTGATCTAAGCAAAGTAATAACTTTCGAGTAGGTGATATATAATTTTTGGACACTTTGAATAAAGGCAACGTGGGTTAGATTTATAGTTATAGTTATTGTCATTATTTTAATTATTACTATTTTGGGATTGGACATATGGAATGTTGATGTTGTTTTTGAACTTCTTTTATGGACATTTTGATGTTTGAGATTGAGGTTGATCGTGCATGTTAGGTATTCTCGATGAAAACGTATTGATATGGCATGAAAAATGGTTAAAAGGTGTTAGTAGGTTTAGTTAAATTAGACATTAGTTGTATGTTGAGTAAGAATATTGTTTGAGCATAAAGAACATTTTAACTTTTGAAATTTTTAGCATTCTGAGTAAAAGTATTGATACTCAAGACAAGAATACCGATACCATAAGAACGAAACATTTTCAAAAATCGATAGTAGCCAAAATTATTATCGATACCTAATCACGAGTATCGATACTTGTGATAAAAATATCAATATCCCTACGAAGGTACAGATAAAATTTTTTAAGAAAAATTGGCAAAGAGCTAAAACTATATCAATACTTAGTTTGTATCGATACCTAACACACTCATATCGATACCTGTCGATTCGATATCGATACTTATACTATTTTTTAAAACTTTTCAGATTGGTCCTTATTTCTTGAACAATTCTATTTCTAATGTTTATTAAATGTTAATTAATCATGATTTCATCTCTAAAGGTTGTTGGTGGTAGTCATTGCTCTTAATTGAAAATGTATATGCATGTGTATATGTTCTGTAACAGCCCATTTTTTAGTGGTGTCAGAAATAGTGGTTATGAGACAACAAATCTCACGAGTAAGTTCGTAAATATTAGTATTTAATATTTACAAGTCAAATATTATTTTAAATTTTTTTTGTTATGGTAATTTATGTGATATGAATGATTAATTAAGTTCAAGTGGTAAGACCCTAAGGTCAAGTGGTTTTAGGAAATGAGGTATTGGGACCTCGTTTCTATAAACCGAGCTGTAAATATTTTTATGAATATTTATGGAGTGCCATTAATGTGGTATTAAAGTTTCGTTAAGAAATTTTAATGTTTCGATAGTTAATTAATTAAAAAGGACTAAATCATAAAGCATGAAATTTGGATGATTTTTAATATGGTTAAAATAGTAATTTTATAATTAAATTAAATAAAATTAAATTAAAGGTTATTATCATCATCTTTCATGTCTTCTTCACCGAAATTGAAAGAAAAAAAACTTCATGGAAGGGTTCAAGCTTCGGCTTTCTCTTTGAAGATGCATGTAAGTCCGTTTTAGCCCCGTTTCTAATAATTTTTTATGTTTTTGAGATCGTTGTAACTAGGTCAAGTTAGCTCGTACCTTCGATTTTGAAACAGTTGAAGATATTGAATGTTTCTATTGATGAATTTATATGATTTTAGATGTTAAATGATGAATTTGAAGTGTTGGTTGATATTTAAAAGTATTTTGTTAAGTAAATTTGATGAAATTACCGATTAAGGACTAAATTGTTGAAATAGTAAAAATACAATGATTTTTTGTAAAATTATTACAAAGGTGGGCTGTATTTGATGCCATGAGCATTCGGATCAGCCTCAATTTGGGAAAAAATGGTTAAATTGCATATTTTACTCTTAGGGACTAAATTGAATAAAAGTAAAATGTTAGGGGTAATTTTGTAAAAATGTCAAAAATGAATAAATTTCATAAAATGAATTTTTTACTATTTAAATTAATAAATTGAATGAAATTATTAATTTAGATAAAGATCAAGTGGAAAATTGAGGAGAATCAAAAATTACCAAAATGCCCCTATACTTTGACATTTTTGAAATTTAGCCAGGTAAGTTCGTATGGTTTAAAATATAAAATTTATATGAATTATTGAATAATTTAGATGATACAAATGATATATTTAATTGTTGTTGATGAAAGAATATTTGTGAAATATTATTCAATTTGATGTTTGGATTGGTTTGAACACGGGATAGAGTACATTCGTGATTTGGCGTGTTACGGGAATTTTGAGTGGTGATGGTATTGGAGGGAGACATCTGTATATTACTCGAGTAAATTGAGGTTCATCATTTTTTGCAAACTCCCGTGTTATATTCTTTGTCTAGCGTGTTTCAGCTGGATTAGCTCCGATGAGCTTCGGCCTGTTGTGTTTCGGTTGGATTAGCTCTTATGAGCTTCTGTCTGGTGTGTTTCGATTGGATTAGCTCTTATAAGCTTCTTTCTGGTGTGTTTCGATTGGATTAGCTCTTATGAGCTTCTGTCTGGTGTGTTTCGATTGGATTAGCTCTTATGAGCTTCTGTTTGGTGTGTTTGGTTGATCTGACGATGTACTCTGATCTGTAAGTCATTCGTCTGATTGTAAATCTTAGCAAGGTAACTTGTTTAGTGATTTTGATGGAATTGCCATATATTTAAGCTTGAATTGAATTTTTCAATTCATCGGTTGAGATTGTGGATGACATGTACACATATGGTTAATTTTTGTGTTTATACTTTGTACTATGCAAATGAAAAAAGTAAAGAAAAAGAATAAAAAGTGATTTGCGAGTTGATGCACTAACACGTGTTGTGGATAATACTTAGGCTTGTGCCAAGCTTAAGATTGGATTATATCATGCTTAATCTTAATGGTATACATTGAAATGGTAAGTGTTCAAATGGAAATATGCTTATGTTCATGAAAAGATAGTATAAATCAAAAGATGTAATTTCTTATGAAGTGATTTATCATGTGCTTGATCCCAAAAAAGTTGTGTATAAATCTACTAACTTGTGTATTAATGATGATGATTAGGCTTGTATCAAGCTTGTGGTTATGGTTGATGTTTATGTTTATGTCTCGGGTTATGCAAATGAAATGGGTGAAAAATTTTAATGAAATGGTAAGTTCACAACTGAAATGTAACGTGATAAGATAAAAAGATTGATGAATTAAAGGACTTACCTATATGTCAGAAATTTACATATGCTAAAGGTGAATTTACCTATGTCAAGAATAATCACACTAATTCGTGAATTGATAATGTAATTAAGCTTATGCTAAGTAAATGGAACGGAAAGTAAGTATGTGGATTGATTCATCATTTTAAGAAAAGATTGATGATTATGTGGTACAACTTATAAGATCTTATTATGTTTTGAGTGGAAAGTATATTTGAGTTGATAGTTTTATAGTTTGATAAATCTTTTGGCATTAGTAAAGCTTTACATTTGTCGTATAAAGTTCATATATATGATGAAATGTTATGTTTAATATCCATACAAGCTTACTAAGCATTCATTGCTTACGTAGTTATTTTACTTTACTTTACAGATTACCGGAAGCTCGATCGGGTTGGAAGCTTGTCAGAGATTTATCACACTATCCAGAGATTATATTGATAGATTTAATATTTTGATCAAGGTTATAATGGCATGTAAAGGTGAATTGTGTTTTATGAGATGTTGTTATGTTTGGCTTGTAAATGTGGTATTATGGTTAGTGTGCTTTTGGCATTTGATGCCTTAATAGTTGGTGTTTTATTGCCAAATTGATGCATGGTTTAAATGACCAAAGTAGTATGTGTTGGCATGGTTGAAATGTGGTCAATTAGGTTATGTGTTGATTGGAATTGAGTTAAGGTTTTTTGGGTGAAATATGATCATTTTGATGAAAATGTGAGTATGAATGCTTGGTTTTGATTGAGGCGCCTAAATGGCATATTGGTTGAATGGACTTATGGTATATTGAAATAGTCTTATTATGCATATTTTGGCATGATTTGGTGCCATGATCATAAGTTCATTTGGCTTGTAGGTACTTGTTGAAACTGGGTGAGAGAAATGGCTTGATTTTGGCCATTTTCTTGTCCACATAGCCTCAGACACGGGCGTGTTTCTCGGGCATGTGTCTCAGCCGTGTGTGACACATGGCCATGTGACACAATCGTGTGTCCCCTGTAGATCTTAAAGGTTGCTATTTTGATTGTTACATGACTTGGCACATGGGCGTGTGGCTTGGCCGTGTGACCCAAGTCAGAGAGTTACACGGGCACGGACACAGGCTGGGACACGACCATGTGTCCCTGTTTTGAATGCTACATGACCTGAGAGATGGGCATGTGTCTTAGACATGTGAGTCACACGATCTGACCACATGGCTGTGTGAACCCTGTAGTTCAAATTTTCTAACCTTTTCTTGAGATTTCCAAATGTTTTCGATTTAGTCCCGAATTGTTTTTATAGTATTTTTAGGGCCGCGAGGGCTCGATTAAGGGATGTTATGAATATATTTAAATGTAATTAGATTATGTTTGATGATGTACAAATTGAATGGTTTACTGTTCTATTTGTACGATAATGCTTTGTAACCCTATTCCGGTGATAGATATGGGTTGGGGGTGCTACATGTTCTGATAGTTGTAGTAGCATCTCGTAACTCGGGTCCAGCGACCGAACTGGGTCAGGGGTGTTACACAATTGTTTAATCGGTGCTCTCTATTTATAGAGAAAAGTACAATACTTCTGGTTGAATAAGTCTTGACTAAATTTTTTTATTTTAATAGAAATTACAAACCTAATCTAACTAGAGTAGAGGGGGTGGCGACAAATTCTTGTTTTTTTACAAGTGTTGTCACCCCTAACATGTTATGTGATGGCTAGATTGGGCCTCTCATGTATTGGGTCCAATTATATGTGTTCCTAGGAATTTTGATGCAACACTTATAAATTTATCAAACCTAGTATTTACCCAAAATAAATATTATTTAATCAATTATTTTAATTAATTATATTAAATAAATTAATTTCTTGACCTAGTTTTAATTTTGTTAAAATCATAACAACTTTATCATAGTATAGTCTATGAGGAAATAAATTTAATTTCCTTATACAACAAATTTATAATGAATAACTAGTTTAATTCAATCTTCTAACTTCAATTATTTGGTTATAATTAATTAAATAATAATTCGAAGAACCTTACATTAATTTTCAAGTCATTATTGTGTTTAGCGAGTGTTAGAGTTTGTGTGACCCGAATCCTGTCACTTGTTGAAGAAATAAATACAGTGGCAAAATAAGAGGATCTATGGGAGCGAGAGGCCGAGGGTTTTCTTATTAGAACTAAACGTATTCAATTTGATTTTGATTAGAACAAAGTTTTTTGAGCCCTTAAATAGATTTAGTCGACACTCCTCTAGTTTTATCGATTTTCAAAATTAGTCAATTTTCTTCTTATCTGCTTGTGCGTTTTACCCGAATGGGTTTCCACGTAAAATCTGTGTTTTATTATTTTTCCTTTTCTTATTGCTTTGCGATTGTTCTACTATCATTATCGACATTTATTATAACAGCGAGAAAACACATTCATTGCAAATAGTGATACATACGATCTATTTCTCTTACTTCGTCGTTTTCATTCGTTTCACATTTATTAGTTCTACAAGCAATTCCTTTTTGGGTATCTCGAGCTAGTTGAGGGACCAATTGGACATATATAGTAAATGCTCATATAATTTATAATCAAGTTTCAAATTTTCAGCTATTAATTATAATATTATTTATTCGTGAAGTCATTCCACTAAAGTATCATGACTGAGCTCTTCTTTATTATATATCATTACGAAAGTTACTTAATAACAAGTGCTCATCAAATGACCTTGTGTAACACCCTATAACCCAATCATTGGATCTTAGCTACAGTGTGCCATATTCATTGTCGAATCAACTATGATCAAATTAAATATGAATTCACATCATCCAACTATTATTTATGAGAACTATAAACAAAGAATACAATATAGAACAATTACCGGGTCCTAAACAAGCTTACGAAAGCCTTTCAGTTATCTTGAGATCAAATCAAGACTGAATTGTAAAATTCAAAATATAGTGTTGACGTCGTAACATAAACATTACCACGTCGTGATGTCGCCAAACAATTTGTCAGATCACGATGTCAGCCCACTTACCGTCGCAACATCACTCACTGTTTGGCCTCATTGAGACGATGGGGTTCCACGTCTTAATGTGACATTACAGGACATTTCTTGTCCCAACCACATACGTTTGACATCACAACGTCACATACTGTTCATGCAATACCAACTCACAAAACCTGCAATTTTAAGACACACTAATGCATATTCAATTTAACCTTTTTTCTTTCTTTTTGACCAAATGTACATTAAAAATAGGCTCCATAATAAGCCATAACACTTTCAGTTCATATAAGTATCATGTTTTAACTACCTAATACTTCCAATCATCCATTCTTTCTCATTAACTTATTGAATATTCATAATATACTAGATGCAAACCTATACATATTCATTGATCACTTTTTATTTAAGCTTCCATTTCATGTATCATTCCTTAATCCTACCATAGTAAATCCAAAGTGCACATATATGCACATAATGTATAACATATCAACCATTTGCTAGGTTCATTCATACATTTCATTCAAGGTACCATCACGTATCTGATACCTTAATCAAACTATGAAAATTTTAAGTTGCATACACATATATACATAAACACATTAATCACATATATCACTTTTAGAACATCAAAATGCATCATTTAATCATAAACACCATACTATCCCAACAAAACTTAACCTATTAGGTACATGCCAACTATAAGCATAAATAAGCAAAAACATTGCAGTGAAAACCTCCTCACAATCTACTGTAAATCTAAGTCACCCGTGCACGGGGAAAACAAAACTGTATGCTGAACAAATCTATAATTCAAGATATATAATCAAGTTTATGCAAATGCACACATCTATATAAGTTCACTCCATATTCCAATCCACATACAATTTATACCAATTCTCACCTATCTCATTTCTTAACATTAACATGCCATTACACATGCATACTTACTCATTTGGATGTCACCATTATACATGTACTCAACCATTTAAAACATTAATTATATGCATAATTATTCAATTTCATATAATATTTTGAAAAAAAATCGAGCTCATTAGCTCAATGATTCAATTTGCCATCCAGACTCGTTTTCAACTCAATTTAAAATAACATCATATTTCATATTTCCATCTCATTTCATTCCTTAACGATTTAACCAATTCATTTATTTTTAACCTTATTTCAGCATTCAACATCAATCATAATAAATCAAATTAAATAGCCATGACCAACTCACCTCGATACCATGTAATGCGACATGTAAGGAATATGCAATGATAAGCTAATCCCAAATTATAGAAGTAAAAACTAGAAATTCTGAGGTATTTGTCGATGACTTGAGCTTTTCCTTTCCTCTCGAGGAATCCAGGTCGACTTAGCTACAGATTAACATAAACATACAATACCATCAATATTCCACCAAATTTACAACCAATTTTCATTTTATACAATTTTTTTTATTTTATTCAATTTAGTTCTTAAAAGCGAGACTAACAAAATTTTCAATTTAAAAATCCAATTTAAAATTTGATTTCACTAATTTTCATTAGGGACCTCCTATTTCTCATTTCTATAGAAAATTTTACAATTTATTCAGTTTAGTCCCTAATGTACGAAACTGTCAACTAAGCTTTACAACTTAGTCATTTTTCACATTTAAGCTTAAAATATATCAATTTAACACCTAAAAGTTAAAGAAATCATCAATGAAAACTTTCTAAAACTTTAACACTTTTGCAAATTGGTACATGGGCTACATAAATATTTTAGGAAAAAAATCAATTCGAAAACTATTTTCTTGCATAGCAGAAAATTAAAATTTTGAAAATCGACCGGGTATGTGATATTTATAGCAATAAGCCCTAACTGAATTCATACCTATATTTTTTGCTTAGCAAACGTTCGTTATTCCCAAATTTCAACCAAACGATCTTCTCTGCTATTCTTGTACCACAAATTGCTTTGAGTGTGGGCTCAAACCAATTGAATTGAAACACGAAACTAGAAAAAAGCTTTCTCTCTTTTATTTGGAGTGAAAATGAAAATTCTCTTCTCTTTAATAGAAACCGATAGAATTTTTATTCTGGAAAAATATAGTTGATAGTTGAGAATAAATTATTTCTATTTTTCAGTAGAGTAATAATCACTCAGTTATTATTGGGTCCAATTCTGAGTACTTATTGGGCCTTTTGACCCAGTACTCTGTAATGTGATCTAACCCGATTCGATTTTTCTATTTCCAAAAATAACTTTAATATTCTATATTACATATTTTCTCATCCCTATTTTACCACCAATAAACTATTGACGATTTTATCCTTAGTAAAATTTTTAATGATTTTACCCCTGGTAAAATTTTGAGAAAATATGTTTAAGATTTCAAAACTCAATATGTTCACTGTGACCGAATGGTTTTTTTTCATTTTCGGGATTCAAAACAACTCAAAAACGTAAACTCATTCTTCTGATAATTTTTAAGTAATCCATACAGAATTACAAATGAATCATTTCCATTTCCATTTCTATTTCGAAAACTTACATTAATTTCCAAATGATTCCATTTTTCCATTTTGGTTAAAACAATAACCATTCTTGAATGTTTCCCATTTCTCTATTTCTAGTCATTCGATTCATTTTTGATTCAACACACAATTGACTTTTAGTTTCAACGTGCTTGTAACACTCCAGAATTTGGGCATAGAAGTATTGGGCCTTGTGCAAGGGAACAATTTGGAAACTATGTACAAAAGTATGTTTGCTTTAGTGGTTAAAGATCCTGAGTGGAGTTGGAAAAGTCCTGGGTTCAAACCTAGGCTTTAGTGAAAATTTTGGTTTTAATTGGATAAAACCCTGGATGTAAGTAAGTGGGCTTTAAGAATATTATTGGGGAAATCATGACAGAAGAAGGGTTGATGATCCAGTGGTAGTGGTGTCATTATGGTGGTAAGGGGATCTTGATCGTGTGGGACGCAAAGGGATTTTATTTTATTTCTATGAGGTGAGAGAGAGGTAGAGTTGGATTAAAACTCTCTAGGGTGGTGGTTTACTTGGTCTTGGATGAAGTTGTTGGGGAGTTTGAATTGGTCTTTGAGGGATTTATGGAGTGTTTTTAGAAGGGTTTTGGGGAATTTGGATAAGGGGGTTGTTGGTTAGGGATTTTGGGGAGAAAAAGAAGGGATTTGGTGTGTAATGGGTGTATTGTACCGAATTTGAGTGGGGACTACTCAGAATTTTGGGATTGGGGGTTTGAGTGCACTATTTTGGGTTGGGGTAATTGATCATTTGGGGAATTGTCCTTTACTATCGAATATATCATTCTCTTTTCCCCCCTCTTCTTTTGCAGTTTTGGTATGTCAATCTTCTTCTTCCCTTATTGTTTAACCTTTTCTATTTCTCTCATCTCTCTATTTTGTCTGTTGGCTTTTAGTTAATGATTTTCTTGATCGGTTGTTTTGATCTCTCCTCCCCTCTAGTGCTAGATTCTTTTACCGATTTCTATCTTCTTCTTTGATCAGTTCCGGTTTGAGAGTGGCTCTAGCAAACGGTGAGTTACTAGATTTCTTCTTTTTTTTTCTATTCCTTTGATATGTTCAAACTTCTTCCTTAAACATATGCTATTTTCTTTTATGTTATCTGTTGGCCGATTTTCTTCCCCCTTATGCTTGGTAGTGCCTTCGGTTCATAGAATTCCACGAGGAGTGCAAACTTTCGCCCATCTAGCGATTAAAGGTAAAGTTGAAGGGTTGTAATTTCTTAAGTGGTTGGCCGAATGTTACTTTCCCCATTTTAAGGGAAAGGGTTGCGTGTAATTCCTTTAGACTAATGTGTGCTAAACCATGGTTTTAGACTATCGTAGTTGATAGGCTGTATTTGTAATGCAGTTAATCGTCAAAGAGGAGTGTGATCAACTCTAGCCTATGATCTAAGGGAAATAAACTGATTAACGATTAGTCAAGGTAAGTATGGATTGTCGCTTTGGGCTTGGACAGTTATTAACCTTATTGGTTGTAAATCTAATATGATATTTTGGTTGATTATAGGATTCGAAGAGCATGGATCTTAGCTAGTTTCGCAAACAGGTGTATAACTGTATGCTATGTTTGATAATCGGCTGAAAAGCCGAGAAGTATGTGTTGTTTACATTGCTATGGCTATAGATTAGCAAAATGCCGAAAAGCCGAAAATATGGCGTATGATGCCACACGAGCGTGTGATTGTACGTGTGGTGAACCGAGCCCACGAACATGGGCTTTAGTCTGTAGAGGCCATCACGAGTGCTCTCGTGGTCTTAGACTATTCTGGGCCTCGTTGGGCCAAAATAGGTCATGTAGGCCCAGTTGGCTTGAGGGCCCACACAGATAAAATGTGTGTGATGTGGTAAGTATTGATTGGATTATGACATTCGCTTAGCTGTGGCTATTTCTGGGCTAATTGGGCCACACGAGTGTGTGGGCCCACTTAGGCCGAATAATGGGCTTTAGGCCCATTTACACCGTTGTGATTGTTTAGGTTACTTAAGTCTTGAGGTGACGGTGGACCTTCTATTGGGTTGCCGAGACCCTCAATTTGTAAAATTACCGGAATACCCCTGATTTGCAAAATTATTGAAATACCCCAGTGTGTAAAATTACTAAAATATCCCCAATTTGTAAAATTATCAAAACACCCCAGACTTGTGAAATTACCAAAATACCTCTAGTTTGTGAAATTACTAAAATACCCTTGTAGAGTAGGATTACCGAAATACCCTTATAGGGTAAAATGACCGTTTTGCCCTTGTGGGTAGATGACTGGCTTAGTATTCGAATTCAACTGACTTGACTTTGGTTGTATGACTGGTATGCTTTTAATATGTGTGTAAATGACTGTTACTATGCATGGCCATTTTGCATACACGTGTGATGATTGAGCATGATATACACGACATATTGCATGGGGTTGGGATTCTGTTATGGAGGAAGTACTGTTACGCGTGGCTCTGCCACATATACTATTTCTGGTGGCTTTTCCATATATATTGTACTGGCAGCTCTGCTGCATTATTATTACTGGCAGCTATGTTGCAATAATGGTGTGTGGGCTGGGTGGGTCGACTTTGTCCCCACATGGTGTGTTGGGTTGGTACAGGTGGTGTGCTGGCTGGATTGTGGTGGGTTTGCATACTTACACCATACTGCATAATGTTTCTGTATTGGGCGAAGGCCCACCTTGTTTCTGTATTGGGCTAAATCCCACATTGTTCTGTTCTGTTACTGATGTGGGCTAGGCCCAACTATTACTGATATTGAGAATGGGCTAGGCCTAATTGATTCTGTTATGGGTTGTCGCCCAAATGATATTGTAGTGGGTTTTGGTCCATGTATGCTCTGAATTAGACTGTACAGTTACTGTAAAAGGGCCCTAGCCCTAACTGTTTCTTTTTTTTTTCTGTTTTTGTATATTAACTGTTACTTTAATAAGGGGATTACACACTAAGTTTTCATAAACTAACCCGGTTTATTAACTTTGCAGGTAATCCCCAGTATTAGGAGGATCAGTGCTACAAGAGACTCGGAGATGGTCACACAACTGCTATTGATTCTAATTTTCTTTTAAGTTACATACTTATAAGTACTTATATTTTGATTTTGGATGTAATAAGGCCTCTGTTAATTTCAAGATTTTGAATTGGGATAGTTGGTTTCTTATGTTTTCTATCTGTTTTAAAAGTACATCATGGTTTTCCAAGTTAATAATTGTTTTCAAAACACTACGCTTTCACAACTTCATCTTGAAACATCACGTTTTCATAAACCAGTTACTTTCAATCTTAGCTTCCGCAACTGAAAAGAAATTTTGGGAATAAACTAACGTAACTGGAATTTTACTCAAGTTTTTAATTAAGAATGTTTTCAATGAAAACATGGTTTTTGAAAGACACTTCAATGTGGCACACCAGATTTTGGCCTAACTTCTAGGCCGGGTTTGCAGTGTTACAGTGCTAGCGGACGGTCAAATTGGACATATGTAATTAGGAATCAAATGATTTGTAATTAAGTTTTGACTTTTTTCCTCTTAATTATAAACTAATTTAGTCACGAAATCATTCCACTATAGTAATGTGACTAGGCTCTTGCTAAAAACATACCATTACAAAAACATGTATTCAGTACTCAATGCTCTTCCTTCATGAAAAGTCAATTACTATTAAAAAATAATCAAGTCATTCATCACAAAGATGAACAACCCATGTCCACGTTTACTTTTCATCAACTGTATAATGCAAATGAGAAGATATCATTTACCCATGTCTCGGGCTATGAATGTGACTATTGTGAATTACTTTACATACTGCAGAAGTCGTATACCAAATATACCAACATTTGGTTCCTTATCTATTCAAAATTATGCTTTTACTTACATCAAAGTGTACGAGTCACGGACATATAGTCCGTCATCCAATAAGGATTTAGGTATGTCACACTATGAATGTCACAAGTTAATAAATCCATAAATGAATTCAAGATCTATTCTACTTGGGTCCTGTCTGATGTATTGTCAGTCTAGTCAGTCACATCTATGTCTCTATTTTTGGGAGTCATCCGCTTCGATGCCTAAAATAAGGTATCTACCCAATTGGATTTGATAGACGACATATTAGTCTTTCAATCAGTTTGCTCATTTCCGATTAGAGTAAGGACTTGTTTAGGTTCGTAAACTATTCCATGCTATCTTTTCGTATTACGATCCAACAATGTAATACTGCTTAGTATTAGTTAAACATTAGACAACCAATGAGCAACATTTGCTTCCATTTTGGTTTTCATGCAAAAACCATTTGGGAAAAAATACAAAATATTAATGTAAGTCATCAATAGTTTTATTAACCAATTTGTTCGAGAAATTACTAGTGTACTTAGATGAAAATATTACATTTAGGGCGCTAGATCCAACAAAATCAAGCTCTCATGAACTCAAAAACATAAAATTAACAAGAAAATGACTAAATTGAACTAACCAATTATTAGCCAAAATATTGAAGTCCTTGGCCGATTCTTCCTCAATACCTTGGTTATGGTTTTCGGTGCTGAAGGAGAAAGAAGACAAATGTTTTCTCTTTCT
Source organism: Gossypium hirsutum (assembly GCF_007990345.1). Lineage (NCBI taxonomy): Eukaryota > Viridiplantae > Streptophyta > Magnoliopsida > Malvales > Malvaceae > Gossypium > Gossypium hirsutum. The sequence goes on from NC_053441.1 coordinate 33,936,494, forward strand.
TCCCATTATATTAGTTTTAACTCATATTTTATACATTTAATTTTTATTATAAATTTTAATAATATAAAATATATCAAACATCATCTACCATCTATTATAACATATTCTAGAGGGACTATATTTCATTTTAGACGTTGGGTTAATTGCAAATTGAATCCTCATTTAATTTTCTAATTAGAAATCTATAGCATTTGGACTATAACTATTTAGTTTCTTGGCCCTACGTGACACTCCAAACCCGGCTTAGACAGTACAGCCTGATCTGGAGAAGCTACCATGATACATTTTGAAAACTCAGAAATCATTTAGGCTTGTAGAATTAACGTAAGCTTTTGCTGAAAACAATTTTGGTTTATTTTTAATGAAAATATCTTTCTTATTTATTCGTTAAATCTGTCGACTAAATTTATACTTACAAAATGCTCATGTTTGCAGTGGAATTAAATTTAGTTTAGAAAACGTGAGTCAAAATTTGAAAATCCAACGTCTTGCTGATAGTGAAATTTTAATTAAAAAACAAAAAAATGGTTTAAAACAACTAATAAAAGTCCAAAACAAAACAGTCCAAAATGTTCAAAACAACCCAACAATACCAAAACAACATAAACCAGGTTTTTAATTAACACAAAATAAAAGTGTTTAACTGAGCTCCCGACCCATCCTATGCAAGAGGATTACCCAAGAATCAAACAAACAGAGAATGAGCTTACAAGCTCAGTGTGTAACTTGTATTAAAATCAACAAATACGATTTTAGACATGCTTTCAGATTTCAACCAGACATATTTCCTAAACAAAATAGAATCAAAACATATCATATGCAAATTTACAATCCTACCCGATCCACTACACACATCTCCAATCATTCCTACACACTATATAGGGTTTTAAATACACATCCAACCATACACACTGTACAAAATAGAATATTTAGCATCAAAACAAAAAACAATTATGCAATTCTAGAACTATCATTGAATAACTCAATTTAATTTAAGCAGTAATACACTTATAGGACTTAAATTGACCTTACGGGCCCTAAATACAGTTTAGGAACATTCCGGATCAATATGAAAAAAAAAATTGAAATAGGGGTCACACGACCATGTGACATAGCCTAGACTGTGTGTACATTCGAAGTCCAGACATACGATCGTGTCCCATCCCATATGGATATTCAAAATAGGGCCACACGATAGTGTCGCAGATCGTGTGCCAAACCAAGTGTGCATTTTATGTTGGGTCACACAACCATGTCCTAGGCCGTGTGCCAAACCGTGTGTGCATTCGATGTTGGGTCACACAACCATGTCGTAGGCCGTGTGCCAAACCATGTTACATACTAACCTGAGTCACATGGCCGTGTGAAACTTGCACCTAAAACAATAATGACAGATGGTCGTGTGAGGTGGTCATGTATGGCACATGACCGTGTGACAACCCGTGTCCTAGACCGTGTGCAACATAAGTTTCCTCTAAATCAAGCCATTTCAATCCCAATTCTTACACGCCAATACACTCCATTTCCCCAAACATTCAAATGACCAAAACAAACTTTGAACACACTTACAACATGCTGATTCTATCAACCTATAAGACTAGCCAATGTACCAACAAAAGGTACCACAACCACAAATAAAATATGATCCCATTCAACATTACAAGTTCATTCAATAAACTTAGATCAAACATACCAACATCCATTTCAAAAGCATACCATTCAACCATGACTTACCTAATATAAAACAAAACATGCACAAGTGCATTTTTCACCTATTTACATCATCATTTACAACACAACATCAACTAAGCACTTGATGATAATAAGCTTATCACAAACTCAAAACATCAAAGGAACCAAGATTTTGTGTAAGCCCTATACATGCCATTTATAATTATTAGCCGAAATAACCAAAAACTACCAAAATAGTCAACGGATAGTGTGTGAGAGCTCTGATAAGATTCCAACCGATCGAGATTTCTGATGATCTACAAGACAAAGAAAGAAAATTATGTAAGCAATTAATGCTTAGTAAGCTTGTATAAAGGAAACTTAAACTTACTGAACATTTTAAGTTAAACAACCCAACATAATTTCATTATGTAATAAGCCAACTTTCCTTTCCTATACACACCGCTTCACAAGGTTAGTTGGTGTAACATTGCATATATAAATCCAATCAAAGCATGACATAAAACATATGTAACTTTTTCACTTTCATAATTCACCACTCATACATATACACTAAACCATATTTTCTTTTCAATTACGCATTTCATCATAATTCATATCATTACTCAAAAATCATAGTTCATTTCATGTAATCATATACCATTTAAAGTTTTATTTACCCTTTGAACCGAATAGAATATCATCAGATACTCGAGAAATGCTTACACAAAGTGTACCTTTACATGTAACAGTAATCGTCTCAATAATGCTCACACAAGCTGTGAAATGCTTACACAAAGTGCGTATTTACATGTAACAGTAATAGGATGTTTGCTACACGATGCTGCTCACATGAGCTATGGAGAATCCGCAACAAATTCAAGACTTCAGCCATCAGTAGGACATCCAAGACCAACATTCGAAATTGTATAATCCCTAATGACATGTCATTTGTATCCGAAGTAATCACAAGGTTCAAACGAGACCATTTTACATATACAAAGCCTTAATTTGCATTTCATTATCTCCTTTGCAAACATACATTTCCTTTATCATAATACCATTTTGAATATCTAATCCAAACCAGAGCATTATATCATCCAAATTGATTAACATCCTATTTTGATCCATATTATCATTACACAAATATTTATGTAACATAAATATTTATTAACATTACATACAAAACATTACTTAATAATTTAGTCCTTATACAAACTTACCTCGACAAATATAGTTGTAAAAACAAAGCTGACAACTAACCCAACACATTAGCTTTTCCTCGATTTAGATTCATTTGATTTTTTTCTTGATCTAAATAACAATTCATTCAATTAAAGCATTCAAATAAATTAATATAGTTAATAAAACTTATAACCCTTATCAATGGGAAATTTATAAAATTACCCCTAATGTTTTACCTTTTATGCAATTTAGTCCCTAAACCCGAAACTTGCAATTTAGCCACTTTTAAATAAAATTCATGCTAGCCAGTTTTCCCTTAGTCTTATAACAACCCATATTTATCTTCGTTTCACATAATTTACATTGAATTTTACTATTTTCACAAATAAGTCCTTAAATATTAAAATACTACAAATCACTTAACAAAATTCATCTATTTAACAACCAACCTTAATAATCTACCAACTAAATTCACAAACACTTTCTATTCATTCAAGAAAAGTCCCTAAACTTTTAAAAAATTTACAAATTGACCCCTGAGATAGCTAGATTAAGCTAATACGAGCTCAAAAACATAATAAAAACTTTAAAAATAGGCTCAAAAACATACTATGCATGTAAAAACTCCATGGCCGAAAGCTTCTTCCTATCAACAAGTATTTTTAGTTTGCAAAAATAGAAAATTGGAGAACATGATTATTATTTTAACTTTAGTTTTATTACTTATTTTCTAATTTACTAGTTTACCCTTATAATAATTAACCATATAATTAACAAAACATGTCCATAATTGTCCACTACTAATCTATATGGTTTAATTACCATCTAAGCCCATTAATTCACCTTTTCATATCTATTTCACCTATTTTACTAATAGAATTAAACTTTTTTAGCTTTTACAATTTAGTCCTTTTCATTTAATTAAATATTTAAACGTTAAAATTTCTTAACCAAATTTTAGTATGACCCTAATAACACACCGTAAATACTTAGTTTATAGAAACGAGGTCCTGATACCTCATTCTCTAAAACTACTTGACTTTAGAGATATACCAACTGAACCTAATTGTTCGTTCAAATAACATAAATTATCAAATCAAAATTTATTATAACACTATTTTTTTACTCTTAAATATTAAATAATAAAATTTGCGACTTGGTGTTTGGATTTGTGGCGCTGAAACCACTATTTTTGACACAACTTAAAAATGGATTGTTACATTTCCCACACTAATGCACATGCAAAACTAACGAATATAAAAAATTTCTGTGACATACATACTTTTTATAACATATATGGATCATGCTTAGCAGATAACATATCATGCTTCGCTTATAATAGATCACGCTTAACATATGACATATTAATCATACATACAATAACCGTATTTAATGCTAACAAAACATCAGACCTTATGATTTGTAAATGAATTCATACCATATGGACCCTATAGAAGGCCTACATTCAACTCGTATAACGAATACGACCCTAGGGGAACATTTTGAAATTTGGGTCCATACGCCCATGTGGCCCACACAAGCCAATTGGCCCAAATCATGTGACTTACACGGTCTGGCATACAACTGTGTAGCGTCGACAGCCCCAAATTTTAGTATTTTCTGTTCGTTACACACCTGATCTAATTTTGATACGGAAGTAACCATGAGACGTCCAGAACCTAAACATGACCATTAAATCACCAATTGAGATGATTCCTAACCCAAATCACCAAAAATTGATATATGCAATATCAAAATTAAATCAAAGATTTTCAACCTAAAACCCCCAAATTAACTCCTTACCTTCAAGAAGCAGTAGCTTAACAGAATTCTAACTCGCCAAATGAGTGTTCGGTTCAGAATCTCCACCTAAGTAAGCAGCACCATTACGACGATATTCATAACAAACTCAAAATCATAAATTAAGCGCAAGAGCCAACAAACCTTAATAACCTAAATTAACGATACATGCAATAAAATACTTAGAACAATCTCTTGAACACGACACCTAGAGCAATAATCACAAAATGATTTGATGGCACCAGTAATAAAGATTTGATTATAAAAGAAAAATTAACAAAGTAAACGTGAGTAACGTGAAGGGGATGAGGAGAACGTGAGTAACGTGAGAGAGAGGAGGGGGACTTTTGGGGAAAAAATAAAATAAAAAATATTTTAAAAGACAACAAAACAAAATCCCAACCAAACTTAACCAACCAAATATTCAGATATTCTATCAGATTACCCAAAGATAGAATTCAATTTAACCACAAGCATTACATGGGTAACTCAAATTGAAATATAAAAAATTTTACCACTTGCTGACGTAGAGGTTCAAACACATGACCATAGGGTAAGCTAACACCTTACCACTAAACCAGTAGACTCATTTTGTCACCAGTTGCATGAAAGTAATATTAAGTCAACTAAACAGGGATAGGGCTACGAGCAAAAATAACTGAATGTTTCCAAAAGAGAGATTGGAACCCATGACCTCAAGTACACATTCAAAGCCCTTGTCCATTGCAACAGATACTTAATTATGACAAAATTTAACAAGTTAGAAATTCAAATTTTTTGAGTGTTACAACTCTCCCCTTAAAAGAAATTTTGGCCTTGAAAATTTACCTGATTCAAACAGATGCGAGTATTGTTGTCAAGTCGAGTCCTTGGGTTCCCAAGTGGCTTCTTTAATGCCATCATTCCGCCATAGAACCTTAACCAAAGGAATAGTTTTCCTCCTTAAGACCTTAACGTTGCAATCCAAAATTTGAACTAGCTCCTCTTTGAAGGTCAAATCTGGTCTTACCTCAATCTCAACAGATACAATATGAGATGGGTCATACCGATACTGCCTCAACATAGATACATGGAACACATTGTAAAGATGATCAAACTCTAGAGGTAGCTCTAACTGATAGGTAATTGGTATGACCCAATGAACCTAGGGTTCAACTTGCCCTTACATCCAAACCAAAGACCTTTTTTCCAAGAAAATACTTTAAGAAAAACTTGGTCACCCATAGAAAACATGATATCTCTCCTCTTCAGATCCAAATATGACTTCTATTTATCAAAAGCTGCCTTAAGATGATCCCAAATCAGTCTAACCTTATCTTTAATCTAAGAAACCAACTTAGGACCCAAAAGTCGCCTTTCACCCAATATAGTCCAACACAAAGGAATATAACACATATGACCATATAGAGCCTCGTAAGGTGCCATCTGAATATTAGACTGAAAGCTGTTATTATAAGTGAACTCAGCCAGTGGCAGAAACTCTTTCCAACTACCACGAAATTCGATTACACAACTCTGTAGCATATCCTCTAGAATCTAAATCACTCTTTCAGATTACCTATTAGTCTAAGGATGAAACTCAGTACTGAAGTCCAACCGAGTACCCCGAGCCTTATAAAGTTTCTTCCAAAACTGAGAAGTAAAACGAGAGTCCCTATCAGAGGTAGCCTAGACTAGAACCCCATGCAGTCTAACAATATAAAAAATGTATAGTTTAGCCAATTTCTGTAGAGAATAGTCTATCCTGATAAGAAGAAAATGAACAAACTTGGTCAAACGATCTATGATGACCCAAATAGAATCGCTTTTAGTGGTTGTCAAGGGCAACCCACTAACGAAGTCCATAGTCACACACTCCCATTTCAAAAGGGGAATCTTAACAAGTTGAAGCAACCCGAAGGCTGATAACTCTAGAAAAGAGTTATATTTCATGCCTCTAGACCTAGCTAAATGTTTGTACTTAGGTACACTTAGTGACATATTAGGATATTTTATTAGTATTTCTATCATTTGCATCAGAAGCTTAGATTGTATGCCATGGAAAAAGATTGGAAAGTTTTCCACCTTGTATGCCATGGCATTTTTAGGTAGATGGCTGAGTCAACACTCATTGTAGACCAGTTTTAGCCTAACTCTACTTGTACCAGAAAAATCTACCTAAAAAAGAGGAGAAGATATCGTGGGCTATTGGAGCTATTCTAGGAAGAAAAAGCCTTTAAAAAGCCGAAGGAGAAAGCCCTAAGTGTGGGGATCCAGAGGCAACAATTGAGGGTAGTGACTTAGTAGAGACAAAAAGAGGAGACTGAAGGCAGTTCCTCTCAACCATAATAGGACATTGTGTTACTGGATTGAGGATTGATTTGCCGACAACCATTTTTCTAAGTTCTTACTTTATTTCTTAATTTGTTCTTCCGTGAATTAATTTGATCAAAATGATGTTGGATGTTATTGCAAACTTGAACTTTAATCACCAATCCATGAGCTAAATCTCATAAGGTTGGGATTCCAAGATGAAAAATTTTATTTTCTTTAATGGTTGAAGCATATATTTTATTTAATCTACTTGTTCATTCAATTGTATTTTTATTTCGTAAATGTATGCGTATATTCTCTAAACATAGATGAATGTGCAACATGCCCATAAACTAAATCTAATTCTGAAAAGGTTGGATTAGTTGGACCGTAATTGAATGATATGAGCAAGCACTCGACATATACTTGTAGTAGACTTAAGACATAGAGAAACATTCATATGGAATGAAGACAAAACATTGTAGGGTACTGTGATAAGGTCAATAGACACAGGCCATGTAACTTGAGACCTTGCTCTTGAAAGAAGCAAGTCACTTTAGGTCTTTTCTGAATAGTAGATTAAGTACAATTATGCTAAGGCATTACTGAAAGTAAGGGTATATTCTTAACTATTTATTTATTCACTAGCATTTTATTCATGTAAATATTCTCGTAATTGCCATTTCATTTTTACTCTTGCTTTGCCCTAGCATTTTCTAATATTAGTTAGTATATATTTCTTACTCATCTTTATTATTTTAATTTACCGCTACGTACTTAACTTGACTTTGTCATAACAAGTATCACAATTTATTATAATAACTTGACCACTCTTATACCTAATTTGATCCCTATGGAGACGATCTCACTTATCATTTTATTACTTGATTCGACGTGTATACCTGTACAATTCGCATATCATATTCATACGCAACAAGTTTTTGGCACCATTGTCGAGGATCAGATTTGGCGTAATTTGGTTTGGTTATTTTACTTAATTCCATTAGTTTTATTTAACTTAGTTATATTTAAATTTTATAGGTTTGCCATCGGTGCATGAGAAGAGTCATTTTTGCTAACAAAGAAGATCCTTTTGACCTAGAGATCAGAAGAACTTTACGAAAAAGGTGAAAATAACTACGAAAAATGGCTAGGATTGAGAATGATCCTTGTCTTAATGATAATTTGAATGGTTAATATGCTAATCCTCCTGTTCGTAGGGTGATACCTAGTATGAATGATAATTTGAATGGTTAGGGCACTAATACTCATGTTCGTGGGGTGGTAGATGACCGAGGTAGACCAATCCGAGAGCATGTTGTGCCAATTTTGGATTACCTGAATCCATGGATAGCTAGACAAAAAATTCAGGCACAACATTTTGAGCTGAAACTGGTAATGTTTCAAATGTTACAAATAGTAGGATAGTTTGGTGGACTGCCTACTGAAAATCTAAGATTCCATTTACGACTTTTTTTAGAGGCTTGTGACTCGTTTAGGCAACAAGGTGTGCCTGAAGAACATGACTTAAATTGTTTCCATATTCTTTAAGAGATTGAGCAAGAGCATGGCTGAATGCTTTACCGTCAGGAATAGTGGCATCATGGAATGATCTTTGCTAAAGGTTTTTGCTACGAAATAATCCCCCAAATATGAATGTCAAGCTTAGAAATGCCATCACATTTTTTTGGAAATTGTAGGATAAAACATTATATAAAGCTTGTGAACGATTCAAAGATTTAATTTGGAAATGCTCGATGCATGGACTCCAACACTAGACTCAAATGGAGATATTCTATAATGGGCTGAATGTGCATACGAGGATGGTAGTTGATGTTTCGGCCAATGGTACTTTGTTGGATAAATCTTATAATGAAGCATATGAGATTTTGGAAAAGATTGTCAACAATGATTATTAATATCCTACCACAAAAATTGGGATGGGCAAGAAAGTTGCTAGTACTATGGAGCTGGATGCAATCACTTCGTTGACAGCCCAAGTATCTTCTTTGGCTAATATGATTAAAATAATAAAAAGGCCTACTGCAGTCCAGGAATTAAAATTAGCCGAACTATCGTTTGTTTATTGTGGTGAAGACCATGTGTTTGATGAATGTCCATCAAATCCAACATTTGTATGCTACATTGGTAATTTCCACAAAAAAATAAACCCTATTACAACACGTATAATCCTGGGTGGAAGAAACATCTAAATTTTAGTTGGGATAATCAAGGTGCGGGGAATTTTACCAGTATGACAAGACAAAACGCCATCAATACACCGCTTGGTTATACTCAACCTATGTCAAGGTAAAATGTCTAGCAAGGTTAGGTATCAATTTCATCATCATCATCTATTGAAGCTTTCTTGAAGGAATATATGGCCACGAATGATGCTATAATTCAAAGTCAGGCTACGCCTCTCTGATCTTTTGAGACTCAGGTAGGGCAAATAGCCAACGCTTTGAATTCAAGAACGCAATGGGCATTGCGTAATGATACAGAGAATTCAAGATCACAAGGGAAGGAGCAATACAAGGCTGTCACTCTTAGAAGCGAAACTCAGCTTAATGACGTTGCTCAAGATGCCATGGAAAAAGAGGGAAAAATCTAATAACAACCAGGTAAAGATCCTAGAGTCTTCTGAAGAACGTACTACATCTGAAAAGGGTAAGCAACAAAATGTTGTGGTAGACCCGGATCATGTCATAACAAGAATGCCACGACAAAACATATCAGAAATCTAAAGATTTTTAGAGGTTTTGAAACAACTCCATATTAAAATACAAATGTTAAAGCTTTGGAGCAAATTCTCAATTATGTAAAATTTATGAAAGATATATTGTCGATGAAGTGCAAATTGCAAGAATTTGAGACTGTTGCTCTCACTGAAGGATGCACAACAATGTTGACGAATAAATTACCTCTAAAGTTGAAGGACCCAAGGAGTTTCACTATCCTATGTTCAATTGAAAACCATTATGTTGGTAAGGAATTATGTTCAATTGGAAACCTACTACGATTACATTGCTACTAGCTGACCGATCCTACGTGCATCTAAAAGGTAAAATTGAAGATGTGTTGGTAAGAGTAGCTAAATTTATCTTTCCTGCAGCTCTTCTTATTTTCGAATGAGAAGTTGACCAAGATGTGTCAATTATTCTTAGAAGACCTTTTCTTGCTACAGGCATAACTTTAATTGATGTACAGAAAGACAAGCTAACCATGAGGGTAAATGGTCAACAGGTTACCTTCAATGTATTTAATGCTTTGAGATGCGCTGATGTTAATGATGAATGTCATGTCATTGGGTTAATAGAAACAATAGTGGAGGAATTCACTAGATATTGCAACAAAAATTCTAACAGTGAAAAAGACTCGCTTGAGCAATGTGATTGTAATAGCCCGATTCTAGGCCTAGTCGGAACAGTGGTTTCGAGACCACAAATCCGACGAGAGAAAATATTATTATCATTATATTTTATGGTCTACAATTTCACGGAAAAATTTCATGAAAATTTCGTTCGAAAATTTTGATGTTTGGGCACTCAATTTAGTTAAAAGAACTAAATTGTAAAAAGTGCAAAAGTTGAGTTCTACATGTTAGAGGTGTCCAATTGTTATGAAATTTTAAAGTGGAGGTACTTATGTTGTAATTAGACCATTAGTTAATTGATGGGCAAAAATGGGCATAGAATTAGTGAAATAGATTTTTTTTAAGTAAGGGCATTTTAGTTATTTGGTAATAAATAGAATTAAAATGGGAAAAAGAAGGAAAAATGGTGTCCATCTTCATAACTTGCTGCCAAAATTTGAAGGAAGATATAGCTAGGGTTTCTTCACTTTCTCAAGCTCATAGTAAGTTCATTCTAGCCCCGTTTTTAATGTTCTTCGCATTTTTGAGATCCTCGTAGCTCGGTTTAGCTTATTCTACCATTAATTCATGTTAGGGTTCATATTTGGAAAAATACCCATAGGTGAAATGTGTTTATTTTGCTGCTTTATGGTAGAATATGAAGCTTTAAATTATGTTAAACAATTTTTGCTAAGCGATTTTGAGTGAAAACCACTAAATTGACATAATCGATAAAAATATTTAATGTTTAAAAGTACATGTTAGAGTGAGGATTTGATGTTTCCATAGAAGAAAAAAGTGTTCAGCATGTTGTAAAACATAAGAATAAGGAGTGAAATTTAATTTTTGAGCTTTGGGACAAAAATGAAAATTTGTAAACGTTTAGGGACAAAATCGTAATTTTTTACAAAAGTTGAGTTGAGGACCGTTTTAATAAATGTGAATATTAAATAAGCTAAATTTGCTATTAGAGATCAAGAAAGACGAGAAGACAACCTCAATCGGGGAAAGGAAAATATCGTGGAGTAAATTGCAAAATTACAATATTTTGCACCGAGGTAAGTATGCTTGTGAATTAATGCATTATTTTAATGTTATTCAATATATTGTTGAGATTTGAATGAATATAGAATAAATATTTGATGTAGAACATAAGAAGTTAGTTAGGTTTGAGAAAGGTGGTAAAATGTTGAAAAACAATGTTTCCGATTGAACACATAGAATAATCCAGAATACATGGAATAAAAAGGGGTCGCTAAGTGTAGATTCCCCGAGGGGTTGCTAAGTGCTGATTCCCCAAATTATTGGCTCTAGAGGTGGTTGCTAAGTGCTGATTCCACCGTATCTTTGATTGTGAAAGGGGTTGCTATGTGCTGATTCCCCGTATTATTGAATATAAATGTGGTTGCTAAGTGCTGATTCCACCGTATCTTTGATTGTGAAAGGGGTTGCTATGTGCTGATTCCCTATATTATTGAATATAAAGGTGGTTTCTAAGTGTTGATTCCACTGTATCTTTGATTGTGAAAGGGTTGCTATGTGCTGATTCCCCGTATCATTGAATTTAAGGTAGTTGCTAAGTGCTGAATCCACCGAGTAACGGTTGATATTCTGAGTGTTCAACAGGAAAATTGGAAAAGTTAATGAACATATGAAATGGACAAGATTATGTGAGGAATATTGAGCTTGATACTTAATCGACCCATGTGTAAGATGGTATGAAATAACAAAAATACAAAAGAGTAAATTGAGAAGTGAAACAGTTTTGAACAACAACAATTGAGCAACTTTGAAAAATCACCATACATAGTGGAAATTGAATTAGAGGCTGAAAAATATATGAAATTTAAGCTGAATGGGTCTATTTTCACATGAAAGAACCATAGTAAGCAAAAGAGTTATATATTTTGAAATATTTTAATTTTAGTGAGACAGGGTTGAATTGATTTTGAAATCCCCTGTTCCAACTTTGGAAAATAACCAAAAATTGTACAAAAATAATTATAGCTTGTAATTTACATTAATTTCTAAATGAGTCTATTTTCAAGAGAAACAAACAAAAACATCATTTGAATTCTGTAAAAAGAGTTAAGTAGATTTTAGTAAAGAGAGGTCAGAGCTATCGAGCAGTGAAATAAGGGAAGTTTAAATAATAAACTGTACTAATTGGAAAAACCAAAAATTTTGAAAATTTTATGGTAGAAAGATATTCGAGTCTAGTTTTATGAAATATTTACAAAACTTAATTTGGATCCCTGTAGCTCCAGATAATAATAAATTAGTGACCCTGACACGGAAAAATAACTTGCTGGAAATTGAACAAACAATGAAATTCATGTGTGATTAAAATTATGTTACTATGAAATCATGTGAGAAATTTATTTATTTGTCATTTGCTTACTTACTAAGCTATATGCTTATCCATTATTCTTTTCTTGTTTTATAGAGTGATCAGTCCAGCTCGGGAATTCAAAAACAGTTGGGAATTCATCTACACTATCCTCAACTTTTGGTATTTTGTAATCAACACTTGGAAATTATGGCATGTATAGAAGACTTAATTTTGATGTATTATGTTACAAAGTATTTAGTCTAGATGTGATATATGTTATTCGATAAATCTTTATACAATCTTTATGGTAGTAGTTAAAATGTTAAGTTTGGTTTAAAATATATATGAGAATATAAATGTTGGTTGTAGCATTGTAATTGGCTGGGTTATGATTCTGGAAATTTGCAGGTGAGGTTGCATATTTATAAAAGGAGTTATGTCAAAATTTTTCTTAAAAGAATGGTGATAATGTATCTCAATTAGAACAATTACAAGTGTTTGAGTTCTAGTAATACCTCATACTCTGTTCTGGCAAGGAACACGGGTAAGGGGTGTTACAGTGATACAGTAAGTTTTGAGGAGTTTAGTGAATTCATGGCTGCCAAGCAGATGATGGATAAAATAGGGAAAAAGTTTGAATAGTTGGATTTATGAAATCAACCTTTCAACCCACCTAAACCCTCTATAGAGGAACATTTTACACTGGAGTTAAAACCTTTGCCACAACATTTGAAATATGCATATTTGGGTGACAATATTATTTTTCTGGTAGTAATTTCTGCATAGCTAACACTCGAGCAAGAGGCAAGGTTGTTAGAAGTTCATCGATGATTTAAGCAGGCATTGGGATGGACCTTGTCTAATATAAAGGGAATTAGCCCTGCATTCTGCATGCATAAGATTTTGTTGGAAGGTTGCCCTAGCAATTTCATTAAATAGTAACAAACACTAAATCTAATCATGAAAGAAGTCGTCAAGAAAGAGATTATTAAGTGGCTTGACGCTGGTATCATTTACCTGATTTCAGACAGCTCATAGGTCAGTCCTGTGTAATGTGTACCCAAGAAATAAGGTCTGGTAAGTAGTGATAACAATGAGCTCATACCAACTCGCACTGCCACGAGATGGAGAGTATGTATGAATTACTACAAACTTAACAAGGTGACGAGGAAGGATCGTTTTCCCCTACCATTCATTGATCAAATGTTGGATAGGTTACCTGGGAAAACTTTGTACTGTTTTTTGGATGGTTATTTAGGATATAATCAGATTTCCATAACCCCCAATGACTAAAAGAAGACAGCTTTGACATGCCAATATGGTACTTTTGCATTCAGACGGATGTCGTTTGGGTTATGTAATGCCCCGACAACTTTTCAACGTTGTATGATGGCCATAGTCTTTGACATGGTGGAAAACTTTCTTGAAGTCTTTATGGATGACTTTTCTATGTTCGAGAATGATTTTGAAGATTGCTTGAAAAAATTAGAATTGGTTATGTGCCACTGTAAAGAAACGGATCTTGTTTTGAATTGGGAGAAATGCCACTTCATGGTTCATGAGGAAATTGTCCTGGGGCATCAGATATCATAGAGAGGAATTGAAGTGGACAGAGCAAAAAATGAAGTGATCGAGAAATTGTCACCTCTCACCAATGTTAAGGGTATTAGAAGTTTTATAGGTAATGCAGGCTTTTATATCAGATTCATTAAGGATTTTTCGAAGATATCTAAACCCTTGTACACTTAGGAGCAAAATAGACCTTTCAATTTTTATGAATAGTGTTTGGTAGCCTTTGAAGAGTTAAAGAAAAAAATCATAAAAACACCAATTGTAGTAGCTCTGGATTGGACGTTACCTTTTGAACTCATTAAAAACACCAACAATTATGCTTGGGAGCCATGTTGGGGCAAAGAAAAGACAAAATGTTGCGGGCAATATACTATGCAAGAAAAACTTTATCAAAAGCGCAACTTAACTACACCACCACGAAAAAGGAAGTTATTGGTTGTGGTTTTTGCCTTTGATAAGTTTCATTCATATCTAGTTGGTATAAAAGTCATAATGTGCAAAGATCATTCTACTATTAAGTATCTAATGAGCAAGAAAGATTCTAAGCCGAGGTTGATTAGGTGGATACTATTGTTTCATAAGTTTGACTTGGAAATTAAAGATCAAAAAGGGACTTGGAATCATGTAGCTGATCACTTGTCGAGGATAGAATCTAGAAATGAAGGTAGTCATGATACTCTTATTAAAGAAGAATAAGCAGACGAACAACTGTAGTTGCCAACATTACCTTGGTATGCTAACATGATGAACTATTTAGTAAGTGCTGTGTTGCCACTAGATTTCAATAGTTAAAGAAGACGAAAATTTCTTCATGATGCCAAGCACTATTATTGGGATGAATCTTTCTTGTTTAAACATTGTGCTGATCAAATAATTAGGAAATGTGTCCCTAATGATGAAATACATAGCATTCTACAGCATTGTCATTCAACTCCAAATGTTAATGTGCAAGCATACATTGTCATAAAGCTCTCCTCTTTTTTCTTTTGATGTGGATATTTATATTTATCCAAATAGCACAGGTGTCTTTTCATCAGAATCATGCTGCCTCTGTACGTACAAGTTAGTTGTACCAGATTGGATAGCTCACACATTTTTGTTCTTATCTGGACAGCTGTCAGGTGTGGCAACAATTCTGGCCGCAATCTGGAAATACTCATGCAGCAACACTAGTACCAAAAGATGACAAAATTAAGGATAAATAGGTTAAGATCCATTGATTTATAAAATGCAATTTACTAAACTGAAAATGCAAAGATATATGTTAAAGATGACTAAATGAGGACAAATTAACCCATAAGTAGGGAGAAAACATATATTCTTTCTAGTACTATCACACACTCAAACTTGACTGTTCACTTTTCCTAAGTAAAATAGAAACTAGCCAGGCTACAAAAGAATTTATTGTACAATACTAAGTTTCTATGAAGATCATAAATATATGTCTCTTTTTATTTTTATTTTGTGAATAAGGGATATCGTTGAATTATTGTACCCTTGTTCCTGAGAAGTAACGATGGAGTTCAAGAAATCCCCAAGAGTATGTAATTGCGTCGACACACACTCATGCAACAACAACCTTTGGCTAGATTCATTTTTCTAATGCTTGCATTGGAGTGTTCCCTCTTTAACATTTCACAATACACCCACTTTGGAGTGTCTCTTATTCATAACTATATATATAAGCAGCTGTAAAAGGCAGATTCATTCAAGATTCAATAAATGCTACTAGTCATTCATTACTAATGCAACCTAAATCATTCATCAAAGAATTGAAGATACAACATTCAATCAAATTTATCCAACACATTCATGTACAATTCACATGATTCAAGAATTAAGCATCGGATGTAAAAAAAATTCAAACACATTTGCATTAACCACAAATAAACCTTGCATGCTTCATTAAACTCAATTTTTGTTTTTGAAATGTGGGTGTATTTCCAAACCCTATATGCATTCCCCCAAACCCAAAGTTTTCATTGTCCTCAATGAACTAAAATTAAAATGCAATAACAATAGAAATGCAACGACAATGTGCACTAACAAAATAAAAATTACAGCTACGTGCAATGCATGAACACTACAGCTAAAAAAAATTAAAATTAAACTAACTCAATTTTCCTTAGCCATAGATGTGGTTGCACGATGTTTCTTTTTCCTCCTCTTTTTGTCCTCCTTGCACATTTTTGTCTAAAATTTCTGATATACCCTTATACTTGATGAGTCATAAGTGACAGTACAATAGTATGAACTGCGTTGAAAATAAAATCCAAGTGCGTCGACAATGGTATCTAATTATTTTGCAAAAATTAAAAAAAGATTAAAACAAACTTTAACAAAAACAAAAAACAAAATAAAATTATATAATAATAAATTCCATAAAAATTAAAAATTTTCGACCAATTTAATGGTCTCGGCTTACTTTTGATCAATATTCCCAAACTAATGTTTCAATAGCTGGCCATTCACTTTGAGCTGGTGTCCATCATGTAAATATCTGATTGTGATCGTACTATAAGGAAATAGTTCGACAACTTCAGAAGGTCCAGACCAACAAGATCGCAATTTAACCAGGTGAGTTTTAGTCTAGAATTGAATAATAAAACTTGTTGACCCATGATAAATTGTCGCTGTAAAATAACTCTATCATGCCGTCGTTTGGTCTTTTCCTTGTAAATTTGTAGAGTTTTCATAGGCATTTCGCCTAATCTTCTCTAGTTCAATGATGTCCAACACCCTTTTCTTTCAAGTAGCTTCATAGTCCATGTTCACTTGTTTAATTGCCCACATTGCTTTGTGTTCTAGTTCAACTGGCAAGTGACATGCTTTCCCAAAAACCAATTGATACGGCGACATCCCTAATGGAGTTTTGTATGTTGTTCACAATGACTATAAGCGTCATCCAATCAGAAATACCAATCTTTCCTCGAAGGGTTTACAACCTACTCAAGAATTTTCTTCATTTTTTGATTTGATACTTTGGCTTGTCCATTGGTTTGTGGATGATAAGTAGTAGCCATTCTATGATTAACTTCATATCTCTTTAGTGCGGTTGCCACTTGGTTGCAATGAAAGTGTGTACCCTGATAACTAATCAATGCCTTTGGTGTGCCAAAACGAGTGAGTATATGTTTATGAAAAAAATTTAGCACTATCTTTGCATCATCCTTTGGGACTGCAACAACTTCAGCCCACTTCTAGACGTAGTCAACAACTACTAATATATAAAGATTTCCAAATGAACTAGGAAATGGTCCCATAAAATCCATACCTCAAACATCAAATAATTCAACCTCCATTATTGGTTGCTGCAACATTTTAGTTCATCAAGTTATAGAACTGGTACGCTGGCACCTATCACATTGATTCACAAAATTGTGGGCGTCTTTGAATAACGATGGCTCGTAGAATCCTGATTGGAGAACTTTAACATCAGTTCTCAGACCACCAAAATGACCTCCATGAAGAGCACCATGACAATGCTTCAGGATTGAAAGCATCTCTTCTTTTGGAAAAAAACGTTGAATGATGTTGTCATTGCATACCTTGAATAAATACGTCTCGTTCCAATGATATTTCACTACTGTCACAAAGAAATCTATTTTTTATGGCCTGTGACACCCAACGGGAATTTTCACACACTAGATAATTAACAAAATCCTCATACCAAGGAGTTGCATCTACAACAAATAACTTCTCATATGGGAATGCGTCGACAATTTGAAGTATGTTTCCGTCTTTGCTGCCAACTTCTAATCGAGAAAGATGGTATGCAACTTGATTCTTTGAACCCTTATGGTCTTTTTTCTCAATGTGAAATTCTTGCAACAGTAATATCCAGCATATCAGTCTTGGTTTAGCATCCTTTTTCACAAAGAGATATCTCAACGCCAAGTGATCAGTGAATACAGTAACCTTTGCAGCGACAAGATAAGAATAAAACTTGTCGAAATCTAAGACTACGGCCATTAATTCTTTTTCTGTGGTGGTATAATTGAATTAAGCCTCTGTAAGAGTTTTGATATCATAATTGATGGATTGAAATATATTTCCTTTTCGTTATCCTAAAACCGCACCCACAGCAAAGTCGCTTGCATCACACATAACTTCAAAAGGTTGAGACCAATCTACTGAAATGACAATGGGTACATTCACTAGCTACTTTTTTAATTAAATAAAGTCATCCAAACATGCATCGTCAAAGAAGAATTTTGGATTCTATTCCATCAATGAGCATAAGGGCTTCGTAATTTTCAAACAATCTCTAATAAACCTTCGGTAAAGCCTCGCATGTCCAAGAAAACTAGGAATACCTTTCACGTTTGTTGGTGGAGGTAATTTCTCAATGATTTTCACCTTAGCTTTGTCTACTTGAATGCCTTGACTAGAGATGCGATGGCCTAACACAATGCCTTCAGTTGCCATGAAATTACATTTTTCCCAATTCAGTACAAGATGTGTGTCCTCAAATCACTTCAATACTTTATCCAATTTGTCAGCACAATGATCAAAATCATTCCCATAGTCTGAGAAATCATCCATAAAAACCTTTAAAAAGTCTTCAATCATATCTGAGAATATTGCCATTATGCACCTTTGAAATGTGGCTTCTGCGTTTGAAAGATCGAAAGGCATATGGCGAAAAACAAAAGTACCAAAGGGGTAGTGAAAGTTATTTGCTCCTGATCCTTCGGTGTAATAGCGATTTGATTTTACCCAGAATAGTCATCTATAAAGCAATAATAGGCCTTTTCAACAAGCCAATCTAGCATTTGGTCAATGAAGGAAGTGATCCTTCTTTGTGGCCGCATTCAATTTGTGATAATCCATACAAACTCGCCATTCCGTGGGAATACATGTAGGAATTAATTCATCCTTATCATTGAGAACTACAGTGATGCCATTCTTTTTAGGTACGCATTGCATTAGACTTACCCAATTGCTATCAGAAATCAAGTAAATAACTCCATCATCAAGCCATTTTATGATTTCTTTCTTGACAACTTCCTTCATCTTCTCATTTAATCTTCTCTATTGTTCAATCGATTGTTTGCCTTCATCTTCCAACTTGATCTTGTGCATACAAAAAGAAAAACAAATACCTTGAATATCGCCAATAATCCAAGCAATAGCTCATTTATGTTGCTTTAGAATATGAACCCGTTTCTCTTCTTAAGTTATATCTAGTGTTGCGGAGATAATAACTAGAAGAGTATTGTGGTCACCTAGAAAGACATATTTAAGATGACGAGGTAGTGATTTCAATTCCAAATTAAGAGAATTTTCACTTGGTGGTTTGAAAATTGGGGTTGTTATGTTAGTTAGGTCTAAGGATTCAATCTATCATCCATGCTTAAATTCAAGATTATTAGCTTCAACCATGCTGTCACAATTGTTTAAGGGCTCGGCATCAGATGTCACCACAAACTCTTCAGAAAGTACTGTGCTTTGTTCATTGAATTCTTCCTCAATTAGATCATCTAAAACATTGGCAATATGACATTCTTCTTTGTCCTTGCATTGAATAGATTCAAAAGCACTAAAGGTGAGTTGCTCATCATTAAGTTGCATTGTTAGTTCACCTTTGTAAACATCAATAAGAGTTCGGTCGATGGATAAAAATAGTCGTCTCAAGATCGTGGGAACCTCCTTGTCTTTTTTGTAGTCAAGTATGATAAAATTAGCTGGAAATATAAATTTATCCACACGAACTAAGACATCTTTGATTTTCCCTTCAAGTTGAGCTAAGGATCGATCGGCTAGTTGTAATGTCACTGCAGTAGATTTCATGTGACCAATTCCCAACTTTTTAAAAGTAGATAGTGGTATTAGGTTAATGGTAGCTCCCAAGTCGCATAAAGCCTTGCCCAAATAATGATTGTTAATTGAACATGGGATAGTAAAGCTCCTAGGATCTTTCAATTTAGGAGGAAACTTGTTTGACAAATCAGCACTACAGCCTTCTGTGAGAGCAATAGTTTCAATATCAATGAGCTTTTTCTTCTTGGACAAGAGGTCTTTCATAAATTTCCTATAACTTAGAATTTGTACCAGAGCGTCTACTAAAGGAATGTTGATCTGCAGTTGCTTCAGTGTGTCCAGGAACCGCTAATACTACTTGTCATGTGTATTCTCCTAAAATCTTTGTGGGAAAGGTAAAGGTAGAGATACATTTTTTTTCGACACCTTTGATTGTGTCAACAGTTTCGAAGGTCAGACATTAAGCATATGAGTGACAATTTGTGGAACTTCTTTGTCTGATGCATCGACAAACTCTTCAGATCCAACCTTCTCTTTAGGGGTCACTCTATCCGTAACTTAAGGTGATACAGTAAAGTCTATAAACCGTTTGCCAATTTGTTTACTATTCCTAAGAGTGATATCCTTACAATGTTCTTCCCCATCGGACTAGGATTTTTCGTGTCACTAGGTAATGAGCCTGGTGGTTGAGTATTCAGATTTGAAGCAAGTTGTCCTAATTGTGCCTCCAACGCTCAAATGGAGATGAATTCCCTTGTATGATAGTTTTCGTGCGAGTAATATGCTCTCGTATTAACTCCTCAAGAGTCGCTAACGGGTCAGAAGTTGAAGCATGAGTGTACGGGTTCTATCGATGTCCTTGAACATGCTGATTCAATATTGAAAAGTGTTGTGGCTGCATCAGATTTTGGTGTGGATATGTCTGGCCTTATTGTGGGTGCATCTAAGTGTGCTGATTATAGTTCTACTGTTGTTGATTGTAATTCCCTTATCTTGGATTATAATTTCCGTGAGTATATCTATTCCCATATCTAAATGTTGCAACATTTTTTCTAGCATTCGAAGTTCCCTAAAACTATTGGTTACATGTAGAGTTGTTGTAAAAGTTACCATAAGAATTGTTACGAATGTTGCTAATATAATAGACATTCTCTGCATGTTGTGGACAATCTTCATAGCTATGGTTGTCACTACTAATCTCACAACAAAAGGTAGGAACATCAACTTGCTGAACAACTTGTATAGGTGCAACGCCACTAGTCCCTTGCATATTTTTAATCATGTTTGTGAGAGAAGAAACTTGAGCACTTAGTGTGATTATTGCATCCAATTCAATAATTCCTAGAGTAGTTTTTGCTTGTGCAGCTCTGGAGATAGGGTATTGATAATGATTCTGAGCAATTCTCTCAAGAATTTTCATAGCATCATTATAAGTACAATCCAACAGAGGTCTATTGGCTGATGCGTCGACAAGAGTCATTGTATGTGAATTCAACCAATTATAAGAAATCTCAATTTGTATTTCTGGTTGAATCTCAGGCATGGGACAATGTCGAAGCAAAGATTTATAACATTCCCATGTTGTGTGAACATTTTCATCATCCAGCTGATGATAAGCTGTAATATCATTTCGGAGATGAGTATTCATTGTTAGTGGGTTAAATCATAAAACAAATTGTGTTGTTAGTGCATTCCAATAAGTAATTGATTCGGAAGGTAGCCCAAAAAACCAAGTACGGGCTCTTCCCTATAAGGAATAAGGAAATAATTGCATCTTCAAGGCATCATCAGGAATGCCTTGTTGACTAAAGGAAGCATAGATCAATAAAATGTATTTAAGATGTTCTCTCGCATCTTGTGGCAATCCAGCATATTGTCTATAAGAATTCAGCATTAGAAACATTATTGGCTTGAGTTCAAAATTCCCAACTTGAATTGCTAGCCTAACAACTCCCAGTTGTAAATCATCCAAGACAGGTACTACAAAATCTTGTATAGTCCTATTTTGTATGTGGGCATCTTGTGGCAACAATGGGTTATTAACATTTTTCTGTTGCATCGAGGGTATGGCTGCATTGTCCCCTAGTAGAGCCATATTTCTTCGTTCTTGAAGTCTACTCCGAATAGTCCTTTCAATTTTTGGATCAAAATCGACAAGAAAATCTGACTTGCTTCGGTTCATAAAACACTTAAAATAAAGTTAAAGAAATAGCAAAACAGAAAAACCAGTTAGTGAATACTAAATATTATATAAGGAAAATAAAGTGCAAACAACACACAAAAACAAAAATAAACATCAAACAAATGCCATCCCTGATAACGACACCAAAAACTTGACCAACTGTTTAGCGTCATAGCAATAATGAGCAAGTGTACACTATTGACGCAAGTATAGTAGACAGATGTGAGTTTGTCGGATATCGATCCCAGAGGGATGGTTGTCTTTTGTCTATTAATGTCGGTGCAATAACTAGATAGAAATGAGATAAATTGTGAGGATAGTTGTCAGAGCAATAATATGAAAACAATACACTAATATATGATAATATGATAAATTGGGATCCCCAACGTGAATATTCAACAGAATGCTAAGTGCTCACAAGGGAAAAATGATAGATGATTGTCGATGCATTAAATTGCAATGAATATTTTACCAAGCTGAACTTCTACATTTTATCTAAAACTTAAACAGGCACATTAACCACACATTCTAATGCTAGCAATGGAACACTATTCAAATAGTCCAAAGTTTGAAATTGACCCGAACTCATCCACATACGCTATTCAAGTAGAAATAACAAAAAAAAAATTTCTCAGTTGTACATGCGAGGTTAGAAACACAAAACCAAAGGGGAAATTGAAGCTTAAACACTTAACTAGCAAGCTCATTCTTACACATGTTGAGCGAAAATTTTATTTATAATTGAAGCTTAACCACTGAACTAGCAAGCTCATTCTAACACATGTTGAGCGAAAATATTATTTATGCCAGAGGATTAGAAATAGAGGTTAAGGCATAAATAACAAAAATTCAAAGGAAAGATTCAAACCTAGAACCTCATACACACAAGCACAACACTTATCCACTGAACCAAATTAATTCATTTGACATAATTTTCACAGTTTTAACTAAAAATTCAGGACATGATCACTCTTCGTTTCACTAACCCAATTCCTTCTAACCTGATTTTTTGGGATGTGACAAAGTATAAAATTTTACAGTTAGAATTATGCATGAAAGCCCAGTCAGAACTATTGAATAAAGACATGCTCAGTCAAATACTCATACAACAAGTTTATGAATTTACTAAATCTATCATGTTCACAGAATGTTTGCATCTAACATCATGTATAACTAATTAAACTTAACAAATATCTGACATAATCACAAAGTTGATTACAATATTTTGCTAATTCACACTTTCAATCCAACTTAACCATTCGAAATGGGCCCTAATGCCCATCTGGCCCACATGCCCTACCTATCCAGCCCATATGGCTCATACACTAGGTACACATCCATATGGCTCACACGACTCGGCATATGGCTAGACACACGGCTGTGTGCCGCCGATTGTGAATTTTTGTTTCGCATAGTTTCACTAATTTTTGGAGTTTGAGTCACACACCTGACTATTTTCAGGATGTCGACACTACAACAACCATCGAACACTGCATACAACAACCAAAACTTAACAGATTAGCAATAAATCACAAGAATCGACCCTTCCTCATTCCAAAACATTTGGCCAAGAGCAGTAGGGAATTTGACCCTTGACACTAAGTTATCACAACCATCCTCTAAACTAAAGCATTCGACCACTTACCCAAAAAAGAAGTAGTTTCCAAAGCTCTCAATTCACCGGAAAAGAGTTTTGTGCCACTCGCTCTACACTTAACAGAATCACAAATCAGTCAGACCATCACCCACTACTAGAGTTAAATAATCACTTACCTTCTAGGAGACAGAAAAAGAAACAACAACTGGCACCAACTAAAAAGAGTTCAAATCCACTTACCTCAAATTAAGAACACACTAACTGCAAGATAAGATATCGCACTGCTAACAAAAGAAACTAGTAAAAGTGACTACTCAGGTTAATACAACAACAAATTAGATGAAAAAGGCAGAAAATATGAAAAGAATAAATGGTTATTAATAAGAAAATATGGAAGAACACAAGAAAAAGAAAAGGAGAAGATAGACAGAAGAAGAAACAAAGAAAACTCAACATCCAAACGTTAAAATTAGAAAACGAAAGGGAAAGAAAACTAAACGTGGAAAAGAGGGGAAGAGGGGGCGACAAAAGTGGAAGGATTTTTAGGAAGTGGTTTAATCAAATTTTGTTAAAAAATTAACTTTATTATCTCAAATAATCAAATTTGTTATTATCCTAATCAGATTACTCAAAATTTTAGGATTCAAACCTGGAAACAAACGGTAAGCTAAGACCTTACCATTGGACCAATAGGCTCATTCTTGTCAACAATTGAACAAAAATTATAGATAAGCTAGGTGTGTAACACCCCAAACCTTGCCTAGACGTTATGGACGGATCTAGCGATGTCATATGATAGGGTGTTTGAAAACCATGTCATCGCGTCAAAACCATTTCCATTGAATTCCTTATCTTAATATCTTATTAGTTTCGAAATTGTGTTGCTCATTTAATCGATAGTTTCAAAACATTATTCGTTTGCAGAAGCTTTTAAAACATATTAAAAAATCGTGCGTTTAGGAAAAAACATTTGTTTCTTTTGAAAACCGAGGTTTCCTACTACTAGCAGTTGTAATCCATAAGGTAAAGATAATTAAAAACCAAAAGCAAAGTCCGAAAATCCAATTACAACCCAAAAACTTAGACAGTAAAGATAGAATAAAAATAAAACTAATTATCATAAATATGGGTTAAAAACCATGAAAGTCCAAAATGTGTTGATTTTTTTGGGAGTTGCTAACACAAAAAGAATTCGGCAGGGAGAATGGAAGAAAAAGGGATTTGTTAACACAAAAGGAAAAAAAATGGGAGAGGAGAATTCGATAGGGAGAATGGAAGGAAAAACATGTTGATTTTTTTGGGGAAAAATAAAAAGAAAAGACTGAAAGAATATTTGATAACCACCCTTAATCCCTTATTTTTCTCCAAAAAAAGTCCACCACACTCCCACTATCTCTCAAACTCCCCAAAAATTGTCCACCACATTCCCTTAACAACGAAATTCAAACTTCACTCAAACACTTCAGTATTTTAATTCCCTTCAAACTCCCACACGGCACAGATAACAAAAAAAACTCCATTGCATGCACAGGGATTCGAACTCAAGACCACCAGCATATTAGCACTCAACCTAATCACCAGACCAGCAGGCCTATTTTTTTATATTCTCACAACCAAACAAATACAAGCCTACTGAACAAGAGTGAGGCTTTATTAAGAAAAATTCCAAAATTTTGCCAAAGGCATGGCTTT
Source organism: Gossypium hirsutum (assembly GCF_007990345.1). Lineage (NCBI taxonomy): Eukaryota > Viridiplantae > Streptophyta > Magnoliopsida > Malvales > Malvaceae > Gossypium > Gossypium hirsutum. Next base: position 33,961,935 of record NC_053441.1, read on the forward strand.
AACTTGAGACCTCATACACACACCTAGAACACTTACCAACTGGAGTAAGTAGATATTTGTGTCATATTTTTACAAAATAAAAAATATACATTTTTGGAGCGTTACAACTCTACCCCCTAAAAGAAAATTTTGGGCTCAAAATTTACATGATCAGAACAAATAAGAATACTGTTGACGCATCGTAACCTCAGGCTTCCACGAAGCTTCCTCAGTGCTATGATTACTCCATAGAACCTTCACCAAAGGAATAGACTTCCTCATCAGAACCTTTACATCACGATCCAGAATCTAGACAGGCTTCTTTTCAAAGGTCAAGTCTGGCCTAACCTCAATCTTTTCAACAGGGACAATATGAGTAGGATCAAAGCGGTAACGCCTTAACATAGAGACATGGAACACGTCATGGATACGATCCATGTAACACCCCAAACTCAGCCTAGACGTTATTGTCGAATCTGGCGTGTCACACTAAAGTATCTTTCGAAATTTAACTTGTTGGAAGAACATTCGTTTCTAAGTTTTAAAACAACCTCTTAATTATTATTTAACAATCATCTAGCTAAAACGTTTGCCTTGTTGTCTTCTTTTGATATAATAAGCTGATCTAAAATCGTGGAAGCTCTTAAAATTCTATTGTTTAAAACTCGTGTCTTTGAAAATAGTAATTATTTTAAAAAAATTTGTTTTCTCATAAACTAGTAGTTTAAATTAAGTAAGCAAAAACCCAAATAAAAATTTAAACAAACTTAAAAGCCTTATCACAAAACAAACCCAACATATAATTTAAATTTAAATAAAAGCAAGTGTAGATCAACTGCAGCTGTGTGGCCACCTCCGAGTCCCTCGCAGCACCAAATCGCCTAAGGCTGAGGATTACATATATGGTTGAAAGGAAAGAGTGAGTTTACAAAACTTAGTGTGTAATCCTTTATCAGTCAATCAGTATACGACATGCAGTAACAGTCTGGGTCTGAGCCCTATACAGTAATAGTATAGTGTGGGCCTTAGCCCAATATAATAAAAGTGTGGGCCTTAGCCCAATACAATAATAGTGTGGGCCTTAGCCCAATACAGTATCAATTTAGTGCAATAATGTAAACCATCCCAATCCAGCCATCGCACCACTCCCTACCACCAACACACCATGTGGGGATAAAATCGACCCACCCAGCCAATACACCAATATCGCAGCAAAGCTACTAGTAATAGTATCACAGCGAAGCTGCCAGTAACAGTAAATGTTGCAAAGCCACCAGTACAGTATACTTCCCCCATATCAGTATCCCAACCCCATGCAGTATGTCATGTCATAAATCATACGTGTATACAGAATGTCATACTCAATCATAGTCATACATATCATAGAGCAAATCAGTCATACATAACATAAAGCCATAATAGTCATTTCATCTCCTAGGGGTATAACAGTCATTTTACTCTATGGGGATATTTTGATCATTTTACCATATGGTGGTATTTCAGTCATTTTACCCTATGGGGGTAATTCAGTTATTTTACCCTATGGGGGTATTTATGTCATTTATTAGCCTCTCGAAAGATTCATAGTCGCCTCGAGCTACTAAGGTAACCTAGATGGTCATAACGTTCGTGTGGCCCGCTCAACCCAAATTTCGCCTCGGCTATAACATTTACATAGCCCAGTCCAGTATTTTCCACAAAGCGTGGATTTCATCCATGTGAGGCCCACGAGCCAATTGGCCCACTTGACCCATCTCAGCCCAACATGGCCCATTACAACCCAAGCCCATGAAAAAGCTAATGGAGGCCTCTACAATCCAACACCATGTTTCGTGGGCTCAGATTACCACACGAGCGTTCGTACGCTCATATGGCCTCGAATGCCGTCTTTTTTGGCTTTTTAGCTTTTACCGATTTGCAGTTAAGGGGGTGTGATTACACACCAGGATTCTATTTGCAGAGAAAACCTCCCATGCCTTTGAAACCTACACCTAACCAACAAAATCCACTTAATCACTTACGCAATTAAACCATCGAATAAACACAAGTGATCACAATTGTTACTTACCACAACTTTTGATCGAGTGAAGAGGGAAGTTCGCCTATCCAAATGCAATCACAAACTTTCGACCTTTTGATAAGTTCCTAGGCACCAATCGAAACTAGGTAAGCACTTAATCAATAGGAATTAAGGTAACTCTATACTATTACCCTTACCAAAACGCGAGAAAGGGAATCAAACCACGAGATGGGAAACACATGGTCGGCCCGCAAAAAAGAAAGAAAGGAAACATTCAGAAACTAGAAAAAGAAAAGAAAAGATGGAATAAGGGGAAAACCAAAAGAGTAAATCGGCAGCAGTGCAGCAGGACAATGAATGGTAAAGTAGATAGATTCAACGGAATAGAAGGGGGAGAAAGGTGTATTCAGTCAGCAATCAAAGAGGAGAGAAAATCGAAAAGAAAGAAGAACAAAAAAGAAAAGGTGAGGGAGGAGAGAAACTATATTCGGCCAAAAAGAAAATAGGTAAAAAGCGAAGAGCAGCCAAAAGAAAACAAACCCGAGAGGTACCCCAAAAAATTAGCAAAAGTTCGGCACCTACAAGCAGAGGGAGGGAAAACCACCCAAAACCAGCATGAAAAGTAAAACAAATATGAGCAATATTTCCTCTAGCCGAATTTTCCTGAGTAACAAGTCCATTTTCGGCATACCTCCCCTCTCCCCTCACTTCCCTTGATTTTTTCCTAAAATCTTTCCCCTTATCCCTCCTTGAATAACTCTACCAATTTCTCCTCAACTCCTCCCAACAACTCTATTAAAAATCCATTCAAACTCCCATTAGTTGTGTTTCAGTCCAACTCCACTACCCACACAGCTCAAGCAGCAAAATAAATACTCCATTGCACATCCTAGGACTTGAACCTCAAACCTCACAGTTACACAACACGCCACCCTGCCACTTGACCACAATCTCTTTTTGTGTCATAAAACAAGCACTAATATTTATAAGGCCTAAATGCCTATGTCCAGATTCATTTAAGAGCAAAACTAAAAATTCTGTAAAAGCCAAGACTTGAACCAAGGCTTCTCAAACACTCCCATACACACCCAAATCACTTAGCCATTAAAGCAAACAAGCAATCAGTGTCAAACCATGCAAAAATTATAAACCTAAATTTTTGAGGCATTGCAATCCAACATCGAAGGTAGCTCCAACTGATAAGCAACTAGTCCCACTCGCTTTAGAATACGGTAAGGTCCAATAAACCTAGGGCCCAACTTGCCCTTACGACTAAACCTCAGTACCTTCTTCCATGGTGAGACCTTGAGAAAAATGAAGTCCCCCACAGAATACTCGATCTCACACCTTTTCAAATCCATGTAAGATTTTGCCTGTCAGAAGCCACTTTCAAATAATCCCGAATTAATCTAACCTTATCCTTTGTCTCAGAGACCAACTCAGGACCCAGGACATGTCGCTCACCCAACTCAGTCCAACATAAAGGAGTGCGACACTTACGACCTTACAGTGCCTTGTAAGGTGCCATCTGGATGCTAGACTAGAAGCTATTATTGTAGGCAAACTCCGCTAATGGCAAGTACTCCTTCCAACTGCCTCGGAAATGAATAACATAGCTCCTCAACATGTCCTCCAGTATCTGAATCACCCTCTCTAACTGACCATCTGTCTGAGGATGGAAAGCAGTACAGAAGTCTAATCTTAAACCCAGAGCCTCATGAAGCTTCTTCCAAAATCGAGACATGAAACGAGGATCCCTATCAGAAATGATCGAGATACGTACCCCATGTAGTTTCACTATTTTCTATATGTAGAGCTTAGCTAATTTCTAAAGAGAAAAGTTTGTCCTTATAGGGATGAAATGAGCAGACTTGGTCAATCGATCCATGATGACCCAGACAGAATCCTTCTTAGTGGGTGTTAGAAGCAACCCACTAATGAAGTCCATCGGTACTCACTCCCATTTCCATAACGTTATCTTAACTGGCTGCAGCAAACCCAAAGATAACTTATGCTCATCCTTAACCTGCTGACAAGTCAAACAGCGAGCAACAAAGTTAGTAACCTCACGCTTTAACCCTGGCCACCATTATAATTCCTGAAGATCTCAATACTTCTTGTTCCCACCGGGATGCATAGTATAGGGGCTACCATGCGCCTCACTCAGAATCGACAACCTTAAATCCTCATTATTCGGTACACAAATCCGACCGCGAAAACAAAGTACCCCATCACTGTTTATCCCAAAGTCAGTAGTACAACCATTCTCAACCTGACGAAAATTCAACTTGAGAGACTTATCATCCAACTGTTTACCTCGAATCTTTTCAATCCATGTTGGTTTCACCTAAAGTTCTGCCAATAGAATTCCATCGTTGAATAGGCTAAGTCAAGCGAACATCACTCTCAGATCAGTCATAGCCCTACAACTCAACGCATCGGCCACCACATTGGCCTTGCTAGGATGGTACTCAATCGTAAAATAGTCGTAATCCTTAAGTAGCTCAACCCATCTTCACTGCCTTAGACTCGACTCCTTTTGAGTAAGGAGATACTTGAGGCTTTTGTGATCAGTATATGATACACTTCTCACCATACAGATAATGCCTCCAGATTTTTAATACAAAGACTATGGTGGCCAACTCTATGTCGTGCGTCAGATAGTTTGCCTCGTGTGTCTAAAGCTGACGAGACGCATATGCAACCACCTTTCCATCCTACATCAACACACATCCCAACCCAATATGTGATGCATCACTATAAATCGTGAACTCCTTTCCAGGTTCAGACTGTACCAAAATAAGAGCCTCAGTCAGTACAATCTTAAGCTTCTCCTAGCTCTCTTACTACGCACCAGTCTAGTCAAACGGTACACCTTTACGTAACAGCTTAGTCAAGGGTGCTGCGATCGGTGAAAATCCCTTCACAAATCGTCTGTAATAAAATTCTAGCCCCAAAAACCTACGGATTTCTGACACATTCTTAGGCTGCTTCCAATCCAATACAGCCTTAATTTTTTAAGGACCGACTCGAATCCTCTCAATAGACACCACATGATCTAAAAATGTTACTTCATGTGACCAGAACTCGCACTTGCTGAACTTAGCATAGAGCTAATTTTCCCTCAAAATGTGAAGAACAATCCTAAGGTGCTCGTCATGCTCATCCTCAATCCTCGAATAAACCAACATTTCATCAATGAACACCACTACAAACCGATCTAGGTAGGGCTGAAGCACTTGGTTTATCAAATCCATGAAAGCTGCAGGTGCATTAGTCAGTCCAAATGGCATCACTAGGAACTGTAGTGACCATAATAAGTCCTAAATGTCATCTTATGCACATCAGCCTTCTTAACCCGTAACTGATGATACCCAAATGCAAGTCAATTTTGGAGAACACAGATGCCCCTCAGAATTGGTCAAACAAATCATCAATCCTTAGAAGTGGATACTTGTTCTTAATAGTTAACTTATTTAGTTGTCAGTAGTTGATACACATCCTCATGGATCCATCCTTTTTCTTAACAAATAGTACCGGTGCTCCCCATAGGGACACACTAGGGCGGATGAACTCACAATCCAATAACTCCTGAATTTGAGCCTTGAGCTCCGTAATCTCTTTCGGTGCCATTCGATAGAGGAGTGATAGACACCTGTGATGTACCAAGGAAAGGCTCAATCCCAAACTCCACTTCTCGATTTGGAGGTAAACCTGGTAGCTCTTCAGAAAAGACGTCCGGAAAATCCCTCACAGTTCTAATGTCATTTACAGTAAAGTCCTTAGAAGCAAAAACACTTACGTAGGCCAAATACGCCTTACATCCCTTACAAACCAGTTTCTCAGCTACCAGTGTAGAGATCACGTTAGCCAAGTAATTTCGACGTTCCCTAACCATAATTACTTCATTATCCTTTTCAGTTCTCAATACGACCCTCTTATTCGCACAGTCCAAACTAACACGATGTTTAACCAAACAGTCCATCCCTAATATCATACCAAACTCCCCAAACGAAAGCTTCATCAAATCAACTAGAAATACCGTCCCTTGAACCTCTAAAGGAACATCCCTATACAGTTTGCCAACTCTAACAGATTTACCCAGCGGGCTCAGCACCGTCACCTTACTAGAAGTACACTTAACCAAAATCCCTAAGTTTTTGGGAATAGAACAACCAGCATAGGAATACGTAGATCCTATATCTATTAATGCAGTGTAAGGCACATCATAAATAAAAAACGTACCCGTGATGACGACTGGAGCATCTCTATCCTCTAGGCGACGAGCAACATAAACTAGGGCCAGCTGTCTCGCCTCAGCCTGTCCAACACCTCTTCCCGGTGCTCTCTGCCCACATCTCATACCATTACCACCCCTAGCCTGACCACGACCTCTAGGTGGCTGCTGTGCTACCCTCTGAGGCTGTACAGTACTAGTACCTTGAGCTTGCATCTAATTGCCCCTCAACAGACACTCCCTAATGTGATGATCCACACCTCAGACAGGACCAAGTCCTTCTCCAACACTCTCCTTTATGGCATCTACCACAGTCGACACACGGTTGCAGTCCAGTAGCAGTAACAAAGGGCCCAGCTCTAACTTGCCCATCAGCTCTGGCCTTTTTCTTAGACCTCTACATAGAACTTGAGGGCTCAACGCGCCTAACCTCACCGACAATCTTCGCCTTCTCAACCAGTGAAGAAAAATTACGCTCCCTCTGCGGAGCTATCAAGACTCTTAAATTATCTCTAAGGTCATCCTCCAAATGGATAGATTGCTCATACTCACTCGCCACCATACCTCTCGCATAACGGCTCAGTCGCAGGAATTTGGCCTCATACTCAGCCACTGATCGATCTCTCTGTGTTGGATTCAGGAACACCTTCCTACGAGCGTCCACATAAGTAGCTCCTACATACTTCCTCTGGAAGGTGGTATTAAAGAATTCCCAGATCAGATGTTCGGGCTGAGTACCCTCATTAACAATAAGCTACAACTGATAAGTGTCATCACGCAGTAGCGAGACTGCACCCTTAAATTTTTGCTCGGAGGTACAATTCAGGTTATCCGTAATCCTCTCCATGGCCTCTATCCAATACTTGGCCACATTAGGGGCGATCCCAATGACACCCCTAAAAAGCTCATCTCCATTACACTGGAGTTATTCCGTAACTGACCCACGGCCCTCATATCCAGTATTAGGCCCAACGACCCTCTTCAATATCCTCAACAAAGCCTAGGACAATGTGTCATCCCCAGCCATACGATCATGAGACTCAGTCTCAGTAGCAGGCGACACTGGTGTCTCACTCGTGTCCAAATTCAGTATATTACCCATGGAAGAGGACTCAGATCGAACCCCCTATGGCCTCTACCTCAGCCTCGAGTACCACGTCCACGAATACCTCGTGCACTAATGTCTATTCAGATTTATCTGTATTATGAATTTTTATACATTAGTTTTAGTTTCAGTATTTACTAGCAGATGTTTTATGTAAACAATTTCAATAATTCAGAGTGATTGTCATAAATCGCAGTCTCTATCAATTTTGCTACAGTCTCGATATACACTATTTAGAGTGTTTTCACAGTATACTACTTATAGTAGTTTCAAAATATCATAACATATATCAGTTTGAAAAAACTTACAGGATCGGAGCCGGAGACTCGGTGCACCACATACTCAGTAGAAATATCTCAAATCATTTTAAAAGAACCAATTATTCAAATACCAAATTTAAAACCCATAATCTATAGCCGAGTTTTGTAACCTGGCTCTGATACCACTAAATGACATCCCCAACCCGACCCAGACGTTATGGTCAAATCTAGCGATGTCACATGATAAGGTGTTTGAAAATCGTGTTGTCGAGTTAAAACCATTTCTATTGAATTCCTTATCTTAATATCTTATTAGTTCCAAAATTGTGTTGCTCATTTAATCGATAGTTTCAAAACGTTATTCGTTTGCTGAAGCTTTTAAAACAGATTAAGTAATCGTGCGTTTAGGAAAAACATTTCTTTCTTTTGAAAATCGTGGTTTCCTACTACTAGCAGTTGTAATCCATAAGGTAAAGATAATTAAAACCCAAAACTAAAGTCTGAACATCCAATTACAACCTAAAAACTTAGCCAGTAAAGATAGAAGAGAAGTAAAACCAATTATTGTAAATATGAGTTAAAAACCATAAAAGCCCAAAATCGTGGTCACTGCTGAGTCCTCTGTTGCACCGATTCATCTAGATCTGGGGATTACCTGTGCACATTTAAACAAAAGGGGTGAGTTTACGAAAACTCAGTGTGTAATCCCACAGAAAACAAACAATAGCAATTCAGAGTGGACAGTTAAAACAGTTCTAGGCCTCAGCCATTTTTCAGTATTAGTAATAGTTTGGGCCTTAGCCCATCTTAGTACAGTATCAAATATGCAGCAGGGCCTTAGCCCCTCACAGTATCATTAGCAGTCATACAGTATTCAGTAACAAAGTCCTACCCAATCAGCCTCCACACACCATCTCCGTCCAACCCTACACCTCATGTGGGGATCAAATGAACCCACCCATCCCTACACTCCAAGTAGTACTGAATGCAACACAAAACAGTAATTTGCAGTTGAGCTGCCAGTATGTTAGGCTTAAGAGCCTTTCAGTACACTTCCTCCAAATATAATTAACCCAACTTCATGCAATGCAACATACTACTCATGACATGCTATCTCAAGATATCAGTTAATATAACCAGTTCAGTATACAAGCATACTATCATCATGCTCAACACATATATAAATCAAACAGTCAGTTCGTACATTTAGAGGTCTAAGTGATACTTACCAACCCTACAGTAGGTTCACAGTCAACTTGAGCGACCCGTGCAACCTTAGAAATCAATTCAGTGAAAATGGGCTCACACGCCCATGTGGTCTGCCTATGTGGGCCCACACGCCCGTGTGGCCCACTCAACCCAAATTGGCCCTGGCAGTGTGGTCCATTTTTAATGTAACCCGTGCTAGCTAAATATCCATATATGTTTTCACTATTTACTTATATGTTCCTTCAAATATGTCTACTTGAGTAATTGCTACTAAATTATTTATATCTTGAGCTACATAATTCCAAATTAAGATCTGCTTGATGTCTTTGAAACTAGACTCAAATACCTTTATACCATAAAATTTTTAGAATTTTTGGTTTAGCCTATAAGTACAGTAAAATCTTCAATCTTACCCATGTTCTGCTGTCTGACAGCTTCGACCTTTCTTTGCTAAAAATTAATTATCTCTTAGTACAAAATTTGGATGATGTTGCCATTTGTTTCTATTAAAAATAGACTCATTGATAATTTAAACATGTAAATTTTAACCCCTAATTAGTTTTATCCAATTTTTTATGATTTTCAAAAGTTAGAACACGGGAACCTGAATTCATTCTGACCTTGTCTCACAAAACTTATTATATCTCACGATTTAGAATTTCATTACTTACACCATTTCTTTTATGATAAAATAGACTCAATAATCCTTAATTCCATATTTTTTTCATCCTCTAATTAAATTTCCATAATTTATGGTGATTTTTCAAATTTAGTCTACTGCTTCTGTCCAAACAGCAAGCAATTTTGGCTTTTCGCCGAATCCCATTTTCTGCGTTTTGGGTACACATCTGGTTTTAGTTTGATGTGTAGACACTTCTAAGACACTCAGAACCTATAATTCACATTCCCAAACACAGAGTAAGATTTTAAATGAGTTTTTAAAATGCGAATACAAACTACCATGGCGCTAATCAAGCAACCAATGCTTATCCCAACACCCTTAGTGATTTCAATTACTAGGTGACACGAGGAAGACTCTGTTCTTCTCGATTGTCTGCTACCTAAAATAGAAAATCACAACCTTCAATCGGTAATTGAATGCCAAAACTACAATAACTTAAGCCACTTACCAAATAGGGAAAAACGCAGTGATCAAACAAAATCCCGAACAATGAGACACTTCTTGGTCAAAACAATAAAAGGAAGAAAAAGGGATTTGCTAAAACAAAAAGAAAGAAAAACTGCAGAAGAGAATTTTAACAGGGAGATTGGAAGGAAAAATGTGCATATTTTTTTGGGGAAAAAAATAAAAAGAACAGACTGACAGAATATCTGATAACCACCCTTAATCCCTTAGTTTTCTCCTAAAAATAGTCCACCACACTCTTACTATCTCTCAAACTCCCTAAAAACTGTCCACCACATTCCATCAACAACTGAATTCAAACTTCACTCAAACACTTTAGTATTTTACTTCCCTTCAAACTCCCACACGACACAGATAACAAAAAAATAACTCACTTGAATGCACAAGGATTCAAACTCAAGACCACCAACATATTAGCTCTCCACCTAACCATCAAACCAGCAAGCCCATTCTGTTATATTTTTACAACCAAACAAATACAAGCCTACTAAACAAGAGTGAGGCTTTATTCAGAAAAAAAATATAAAATTTCATCAAAGGCACGGCTTGAACTTGGAATCTTATACACACAACTAGAATACTTAACCAAAATATTTAAGTCATATTTTTACAAAAACGAAAATATACATTTTTGGGGCGTTACAAGGTGTGCCTTGCTAATTATTGGGATAAAAATAATCAAAATTCAAGGAGAAAAAATCGAACACAGGATGTCAAACACACATCCAAAACACTTAATCACTGAACCAAATCAATTTACTTTATATAACAAACACTTTAAAGTTTAAGAAACTCTGAGTGTTACAATTTTTTTGAAATTTTAAAGACAACATATTTTAATGTTTATACTATAGTATTGTATATTATTAAAAATTTAATTTTTATATTATATAATATAAATTATATAATATATTATATAAATAGAATTAGTATTGAAACAAGACAAAGAATTATAAATCAAATAATTGGAAGTTTAAGATTTTTTAACGTAATTTTTCCTATTTTAAATTTTTTCTTATTTTTACTTTATATCTTTTAATTGTATTTTACATCATTTGTTATAACACCATATTTTTATCTGCGTTTATATTCAAATACATATTGTACCATTGATTTTAATCTCATCGTTATGGTAATTAACCACACCACCACTACCACTGTTTTTAATTTCACCTTAATTCATTTTTTGAACTTTGTTTATTTATCCACATTTTAAATTTCAAAAAAAATCATATTTAGATAGGTAGCTTAACTTATAATTTTTAAAATTTTCAGGTTTATATTTTAGGTTAGTATTTGGTACATTTGTGGAATTTTTTTTTCTGCAAGCAACCTTAAAAAATTGTTATGTGTTTCTTTTCTTAAAATATATTTTTTAATATTTTACTATATCCTTGTAGGACATTTGCCAACCCCTAACCTTACCCGCGGAGTCTAAAAACTCTAGTCGCACATACATTTATATTAAAGAATGAATTTCATTGTTGTGGAATGATGCTACATATTGCAGAAGTTGTATACCCAACGTACAAACTTTTGGTGTCTTACCTATTCGAACTCACAATTTCATTTATATCAAAGTATACGAGTCACATATACATAGTCCATCATTCACTCAGGATCAAGGTAAGTCACACTATGAACGTCACAAGTGAATAAATCCATAAATGGATCTAGGATCTGTTCTACTTAAGTCTTATCTGATGTACTGATAATCAAGTCAGTCACATCTATGGCTTTGTCTTCTAGAAGTCATCCGCTACAATATCTAAGACAAGACATCTATACTATATGACCAAAATAGTACAAATCATATTTTAAAGTGACCATGTGCGTAATTTACCCTATTTCTAAGTTCTCTATTTATCTCAAGATTGTACTGTTTTAATATCGAAATTTTGTAGGGCATTACACTGCCGTTTGTATACAAAGGACTCTATTATTTTGTTTTAGATATATCCAAATCAATTATATGGAACAAATTGTTTTACATCAAATGCTCTAAGGAATACTACTATCACATTATCAAATTTGAGTTAACTTTAGTTATCAAAATAGCAAAATTCGAATGCCTTGATAATTTTTTTAACAAAAGAAATTATCTTAAATTAACGTTCTAATTTTTTTAATTTAAAAGCAACATATTTTAATGTTTATAGTATAGTATTTTATAATATTATAAATTTAATTCTGTGATATAAATTATATACTATATTATAAATTTGACATTATGTCTTAAATAAATTTGTAAAGTAAAATATGTTGAACTTTTAGATATTATAAATATATATAAGTATAATACAACAATTCATCTTTAAATTAATGTCTTTAATAGTAATTTTTATATAAAATTTCATCCCCATCGCTCCGTTTGTATTCAAATACATATTGTACCATTGATTTCACCTTAATTCATTTTTTGGACTTTGTTTATTTATCCACACCTTTTAAATTTCAGAAAAATTTTCATATTTAGATAGGTAGCTTAACTTATAATTTTTAAACTTTTCAAGTATATATTTTGGGTTAGTATTTGGTACATTGGCGGAATAACTTTTTTTATTCTACAAGTAACTTTAAAAAATTGTTGTATGTTTCTTTTTTAAATATTTTTTAAATATTTTATTATATTCTTGTTGGACATTTTGCCAACCCCTAACCTTACCAGCGGAGTCTAAAAACTCTAATAACAGTGTATCAAATATTTTCCCTCATATTTTTTCCACAACTTTTCCAAATTTAGGACAAAATTCCATATTTAGTAAATAAACATCTAATAAATACATTCCATAAAACATATATACATTTTAATGTCAATCTAAAAGGTAATAGAAAAATATAAATATAATCAATATTCAAAGTCACTTTTATTCCTTCCATTTTGTGCATGTATGCAAGGCTATAAATAGGATTAATGCTGAAACAACACAAAGAATTATAAATCAAATAATTGGAAGTTTAAGGTTTTTTAACCTACTTTTTCCTATTTTAAATTTTTTTCTTAAATTTACTTTATATCTTTTAATCTTATTTCACATCATTTGTTATAACATCATATTTTTTAATGATTTTTTACATGAAAATTATGGAAGGGAATCATTCATTAATGATTTGAAGAATGAATTCAATGAGTGTGTAATCAAACAATTGCAATGCGAGACTGAGATTTTTTACCAGAAACGATTTATTACATTTAGTAGAATAGTAATTCTCTCTTAATAGAAGTCGACAAAATTGTTATTCCATTAAAATAGAATTTATACTTAAAAAACAAATACTCGCTATTTTTTGGCAGACTAATAATATTGAAAACTTATATAAACTGTTGTGCTTATAGCTCTACCAGTGTCTCTCCAATTTAGGCATCAGCCAATAAAATGTTCTGTTGACAAGTATAATTAATATAAAGCCTCTTGTCTCCAAACCAACCCATTTCATCTTTATCGACAAATTGCTGCCATAATATATAAAAAAATAAATAAGTGAATCCAACCTGCAGGAACCTCCCACAAAGATGCTTCTGAATGATAAATACATTACAAAACTTGGGTAAATGATAAAATACCATATTATCAGCAGTATCATAAGTCATCAATTTTAGCGGTCCACCAAAATTTTTTAGCACTTCACAATTTTGTCATAACTTTCATAGTGAAAGACTGATGTTTTAAATTGCTCATTGCTAAGATCTCTATATATTGCTTTTCCCACTTGAAGTTTTCTGCACTAAAACATCAAATAGAAGTGACTTCAAGAAGATAAAAATGAAAAAGCAAGTAATTTGTTTGACTGTCTTTCCTCTCCTTTGCATTCTTCTTCCTTTTCTTAGTGTTGAAGCTCAAACGTGCAGCCCTAGTGGCAAGATCAAAGGGAAAACCCCTCCACCAGGGCAATGCAACCAGGAAAATGATTCTGATTGTTGCAAGGATGGCAAGTGGTACACTTGAGCACAATTTCACCACACAAAATTCACATAAGACTAAAGACACCATGTTAGACACTTAATCTTGACTTTCGCACACAAATAACATAAACACAAGACACCACTTATTTGTCATCACACTCGCATTAGTCAAACAAATATATACGACTATTACAAGAATTGACGCTAACATGTTGTCGCACATATATAAACATGCAACATACGATAATAACAACATAAAGAAACAACACACGACACACAAAATATGGACTTAGAACTCAAAATCATGCATAAATATAAATAACTCAGGCAACACATTAAATATAATGCAAGATAAAATCTGCGGATTAGATTAAAATGCAACTTACTAAAATAAGGAAAAGTCCTTGAAATAGTTGGCCCAATAATCAATCAAACCCGAGAGATGTTTCATTTTGCACTTCGGTCCCTCGTGTTTAGGCTAATCTTGACATATCTGAATGGCTTCGTAACATGATGTGACTGGAATCACATCATGAACATTCATACTATCATATCTTGCCATAGGTTACAACCACATGGACTTACACTTTCATGTATCGTGATCTATCATTCTAGTCTTCATCTTACTAGAGGCTACACCATGAGTGTTTTCATATCATAAGATGCCATGGGTCTCTACCTCCTCGTTCTACACTTGTTTTCATATCGTTATTTTCCAGTCTAGTTAGCAAGATGATTGCCTTCTTAGAGGTATCACAGAGGGACATTTAGTCAACATTCTCTTACCCAAATTTATTCACACATCTGAGTGATTTGTACCTTTTCTATACCAAACTATACCTGCATACTTACCCATCCACATTCTGTTCTAATAGCACTTCATACATTTTCTCATAACATGTATATCATTTTTACTATGCTTCTTACACTTATCGATTAATAGAGATATCATTGTCATTTAGATATACTTCTATTTGAACAGTACCTATGCAAGAGTCAAGTTAGAGACTCACTTGATACTCACCCACTATAAATCGAAACTCTAGACTCAAACATCCTTCTCGAACTAGCAGCAACAATTGCTTAAAGAACATAGGATTACCAAATTAAAACTCATTTACACACAAATTACTATAATCTCAATTACTAACAACCCCCATGCAAAGCCTTGTGCTTACAACTTACTATTCATTTACCTCTTATAGACTTACTCTTTCAGAACTTAACATGTAGAGTTGTAATACTTACTCAAAGATGGAATGACTACTGATTAAACTAAGAGCCTTAGTTTCCAGCTTAAGGAGGACGAGATACAATTAGACTTAAGAAAAAGAGTTAGAGAGTAACATTGAAGGAAGAAGAAAAACTCCCTTATGAACCCTTCACACACACACACACATATGACCCATTTCTTCCTAGTGAAACTTAACAAGAGTCATAAATTTCACAATTTTTCCTACTTAATGGTCTACAGTTTCTGTTAGAAACATAAATGAGAACCCTGCCTAATAGATATGAGACCAGTCTATCCAGTTGGTTTCTAACCAAGTCACTTTACAACTCCAAAAACACCGTACTAAGACAAGCATGACGTACTATACATTTGGCAATAACTAATACCATAATTATCTTTTCGTGTAACAAAACCTTTCTCTTTAAATAACAGAATAGTCTGAAATAGTATATTCACTTACTTACATGGCGTTACTATACGCCCACACATATGCACCAAAAGAAATAATTGGGCGTATTACACTTCACCAAAGAGATTATTTCACTACTACACGCCTTAACCTTAGATCCGCTAGACTTGGGATGTGACAACTCTCCTCCCCTTAACAAAATTTTCTAACTTGGAAGAAATCCACTATACAATTGAAAACTAACCATTTGCGCCAGGTGCATACCATTAAGTTGCGAACTATCCTTCTTACTCATAGCATCTTCTTATCAAAGACATAAACTTTAGATATTCCTTGCTAAGAAAAGTGTCATAATTCTACTTAATTGGCGAATTTAGAATTTGGTGGTTACTCCCATAAATTCAAACATTACATAACTTACCTTTTTTATAGATGTCCAATTTGTATTAGAAAACCTAAAGAGTTACCAAAAAATAAACTTCCTTTACACATTTTTTTCTCTATAAAACAAGCACTCAAATACCCCTTCAAACACATTTGCTAAAATAATGGGAACCCTAACTTCTTTTCTATTTAATCTTTCTGCTTCTTTCGATCTAAGTCTTCATATTTCTCAGAGGTAAAATTTACTCTTATTCTTTTCCTTTTCTTTCACACCAAAATGGTTAGAACAACCACTAGAGGGAGGGGCCAAGGCCAAGTCAACTGAAACGTCAATCCCAGAAACCCTTTCTCCTTCAGACCTCAAAGTCCCAATGGTACTTCACCGCGCATGGAGACTCCTTCGTATGGATGTAGCACCACCCAGGATGAAATACACTGATATTTAGGAACTCGAGGTATTCTTCACCCAAATTTTCTTACAATTTTAGATGGCTACAGAGGTGTTGTCGGAATGATAGTACCCTAGGCTTTATTCTTCCCTTAATTTTATTGGAGGCCAATTTTTATCTGCCGCTTCATCCATTCTTTTGTGCTGTATTAAATGAGTATGGTATTGCCCTGGGCAACAATTAGCCTTGTCTTGGTGGACTTTGGTACCCTACTTCATAGATTTTTTCTTGCATAAAGAACCACTACTTCTAGGTGTATTCCAAAAATTGTATCAGCTGGAGATAAAAAGACAAGAGACTATTGTTGGAAATGCCCATTTCCGTGTACACTAGGGTTGCGAGCATATCATTCAAAATAATATTTCATACTTTCACTTAACGAAGGAAAAATTCATAAGTGTCATTTGCAGACTTCAAAACGGATTTGGCTTTCCTACACGTTGGTCCCTTCCTCAAGAGTCTGTTTGTGCTCACTGTCAGCTAGTCGATTCTCAAGTTTCCTTGAAGCAATATAAACGGCTGAAAAACAGACGGACACTTGAGCTGGTGGAAATGGTTACAATAAGAAATATATTCCAATATTGTTTACAGAATCTAAGCCCCAATAATTGTCAGGTAACTAACCGTATCAGTTGGTTAGATGATTACAATGTGCCCTCAACTTCAGTTGCCTGACTTCACAATGTCGCTAGATATTAGGCATAAATTTTGACTGGGCGTATAGGGGAACCTCTTTTCTTTTTCTATGAAGTTTGTAGAATTCATTCTCGAAATTGGATTATCACACCTCTTGGTACTCTTTCTTCTTCTTCTTCTAGTCGGGTTAGTTAGCATATTGATGATGTAGAATCTTCTTTGAGTTCTCACACTACACTCGATCAAGAACCAGATATGGATATCACAACTCTCTTTGGTGAGGCTCATGCAAAGGAGAGAGCTATTGCTACTCCTTCAACAAAATCAGCAACGAAGAAAAATCAAAACAAGCCCAAAGTAGAAGAGAGTACTCAAGAAATTAAAGAGAGTGAACACCCACAGCTAAAACGGTACAAACTTAGGAAGGGGCTCCCGACTCTTGAAACTCCTACCTCTCCAATTCCTACACTTCCTCCAGTACCAGTAGAGTCTGTCCACTCTACAAATTCTTCAATTTGCCATACTAATTGTGACAGCCCAAAATTGACCCTAGTCGGGAAGTGGTTTCGGGACCGTTAAACCGAGTCACCGAAATGTTTGAATGTGATATTTATTGTCTAGAATATGTAACTATGAATGTGTGAAAATTTCAAGCTTCGATTTAGTCGATTGCATGTGAATTAAGTCAATAGGACTTATGTGAGAAAATTTTAAAATGTGATAGGTCAATGCGTAAGGACCTATTAGTGCATGTGGAAAAAAAGGGGGGACTTGCATGTCAAATTCCCCCCTAATAAGTAGTGGCCGGCCATGCTATGGGTGGAAACATGTTGGGAACATGTTGGCCTAGTGAGGTATGTAGGATAAAATATAATAAGAAGTATGGGGAATAAAGAAATGGAAAAAGGAAAGGATGTGTGTAATTGTTTCTTCCCCTCCCCATTGCCGTGAAAGTAAGAAGGAAAAACAAAAAAAAAAGTGTCCATCTTTCTTCATTTCCCCTTGGCCGAATGTTCTAAGGAAGAAAGAAAAACAAGTTGTGTTTTTTGGTTCTTCTTGGCCGAATTGAAAGGAAGAAGAAGGGAGTGAAGCAATCGGTCATCTTAGGTCACTATTAAGGTAAGGAAGTTTGTACTAGCTTTTGAAATTTTAGTTGATATTGAGTGAGTTATCAAGTGATTTTTGTAAACCATGTTGAAATTTCGATTTTGGGGGTGAGTATGGTTTTCGGCTATAAAAGATTAATAAGGGTGATGATTGTGTTTCATGCTAAACTTAGATGAATAATGGTAGTTGCTCACATCTTGATATCTATGAGTTCCTTTCTTGGTTCTACCATAGACCCCCAAAGTATATGTTTATTTGGTGTTGTTGGAGGTTTATGATAGAAGCTAATGAGTGAGAGTTTGATAGGCACCATGAGGTTAAACTTCATGAGATTGTAAGCTTGTAAGTTGGATGATGAAATTCATGCTTTGCGAAAGTAGAAGGAGCATTCGGCCATGAAGAAAAAAAGGGGGAAATTTATGATGAATTAAGTTGGAAGCTATTATAATGTACTTGTGCATTCGGGTATGGGATGAAAATATATGAGATGGCTATAATTAGCCTTGTGATTCGGCTCTTGTATATATATATGCACATGATGTATTGGTATGAAACATATATATATCACCCCAAAGTATATGTTTATATATGGTGGTGGTTTAGTTATGGACTAAATGATGGATACATATTGAGTTATAATATGTAATGCATTAGTTAGTAAAATGTATGTCATTTATATGTGGTACTAAGAATATAATTTGGCCTCAAAGTAGACATGCATATTCGGCCACATGAGATGGATTGGCGTTGCATGAATTCGGTTAGAGGCAAACATATTGATGCCTATATCTAGGTAAGGACAATCGGCTAAAGGGGAGTGTGGGTTAATATGTTGAGTTGATGCATGATTTCACATGTATGTGACTTTAAAGTCTAATGTATAAATATGGGCTAAGTGCCTTATGTTCCTCTTTTCGATGCTCAAATGATTAAATCAATTTATTTGTTTAATTAAGCTCAAGAGCAAAGGGGAAATAAATCCGATAAAGGGAAGGAAAAAGTGGTCGAATAGCCATCGGAATCGTTCGACGACATCCGAGGTAAGTTCTTGAGTAAGAGAGCTTAAATTATGATGTGATTAGATCATGTTTTAAGCAAATTAAAATCATGCTCTTTGTGTGGCTATTGAGCCGAATTTGCAAGAATGATAAATGTCTTGTGTTTGAGTTTTGCTAACGAAAATGAAATACGAATGGGCCATGATTTATTGTTAAATGTGCATGGTTATTTGAATGATGTCCGGGCTAAGTCCCGAAGGCTTGTGCTAAGTGACAATATCCGGACTAAGATCCGAAGGCATTTGTGCGAGATACTAATTCCGGGCTAAGCCCGAAGGCATTTGTGCGAGTTACTAAATCCGGGTTAAGTCCCGAAGGCATTTGTGCGAATTACTATAACCGGGCTATGTCCCGAAGGCATTTGAACGAGGAGCTATATCCGGTTAAATTCCGAAGGTACGTGATTTGGGAATGAATGAACTTGCTGTAAAATTCCAGTTAATACTCTCGAAACATCCCAACATTGAGGTATGTTTCGTATGTGCTTGAATTTAGTTGAGCCCTTACAAATAAGTATTCGCTCAGTTGATAAACGAGCTACCGGCCTTTGGCTGAGTTGATCTTTTGTGTATGTACATAAGGGTTGATAATGTGAAGCAAGTACGATATCGTAAATTTGTGCATATGAAACTATCCGTTTAGCTATATGAATGCTATACTTTTGTTGTGCTGGAATTCATTGCTCAAAACTTACTAAGCATAAATTGCTTACTCCGTTTCATTGCTCCTCTGTTTTATAGATTTAGGTTCTCCAGCTATCGGACTCGGGATCTTGAGGTCAAAGTCGCCCACACTATAAAGCCCCCTTTTGGTACAATTTTGGTTGAACTTCGAAATGGCATGTATAGGACTACCCGTTTGTTGTGGGTCGTGGACCCTTTGGACTTGTATAATTTTGGATAGCCATGCGAAAATGGCTTATATGTGTTTGAGTATAATGTTATAATCATTCGGTGTGGATATGCTTGACAAGGATTAGCCATGGGAATGGTTAACCACTATCATAAATTGTGCTATTTATGCAAAAAGGGCTAGTTGAATCATGGAAACCATGAAATAGGTAAAGTCTACCTTAAAGGCAGATGCTGACAGCAGCAGTGATGTAGATTTGGAAAATCACTAAAAATTGTAGGAAGGGAATTAAATAGTGAATAAATTATGTAAACAAACCTTAATGAATCTACTTTCATAGGAAAGTAACGAAACAATCATACGGACAGTATGTTAAGTGATATTCAGGTTCTCGTGAGACAGGGCCAGAACGGTTTCTGGATTCCCTGTTCCGACTTTGGAAATTCACTATAAATTAACCAGAGATAATTAGGAGTCATACCATATATGTATAGATTCCTCTCTGAGTCTAGTTTCTATAGAAACAAACGGCATCAGTATTGGAGCCCTGTACAAGGAGATATCCAAGTCGTAATGGGTAAAGGTCAGGGTAGTCGATCCCTGTAACATGGGAAACTTTGACTAATAAACTGTACTAATTGGCCCGACCAAAAATTCTAGAAAAAAATATGTAGATGGCAATATGAGTCTAGTTTCAGGGAAAAATCACGAAACTGATTTTCGAGTTATGAAACTTAAGATATGATTTTTAAAGCGACTAGTACGCAGATTGGCAGTGTCTGGGAATTTTTTTATAAGGGGTTTAAAGTCTGTTAACACCTCGTGTTCGACTCCGGTGTCGGTCTCGGGTTCGGGGTGTTACATTTGATTGGTATCAGAGCTACGGTTTAGTCGATTCTAGGACTACCGTAATGCATTGGGTCTAGCTATACATGCCATTTTATGTGATTATTGGATAGTGTGGTGATTTCTGACATTTGCAAATGTGTTAATTTATAGTAATGGATCCCGATCCCGACCGAGAGGTAGCTGATGATCTTGAGAGTGTGGCGCCTGCTCCCGCACAAGGGACAGCACCGGCGGACTCTCAACCTAATGCTAGTAACCCGAATGATGAAGCTAGACAAGCTTTCTATAGCGTGATGAATGATTGGTTCAACCAATACATTCGAACTAATACGGCTGTTCCACAACCTCCATTCCCGACTAATACCACCCCCGCACCTACAATACCTCCGGTAACTGACCAAATAAGGTCAAATAAGCCCCCAGTTGACAGAATCCGAAAATATGGGGGCTACTGAAATTAAGGCTACGGATAGCGACGATGCCGAGCAAGCTGAATTTTGGTTGGACAACACTATCCGGGTACTCGATGAGCTATCTTGTACACCCGATGAATGCCTAAAGTGTACTATCTCCTTGTTACGTGATTCTGCCTACTATTGGTGGAGTACTCTGACTTCTGTTGTGCCCCGAGAGCAAGTAACTTGGGAGTTTTTCCAAACTGAGTTTCGGAAAAAGTATATCAGTCAGAGATTTGTGGATAAAAAATGGAAGGAATTTCTTGAGCTTAAGCAAGGTTCCATGTCGGTTACTGATTACGAGCGAAAGTTTGTTAGACTTAGCAAATACGCTCGGGAATGTGTTTCGTTCGAGGCTATCATGTGTAAATGCTTCGAGGATGGGCTGAATGAAGATATAAAAATGTTCGTTGGCGTTCTTGAAATACGAGAGTTCGTAGTACTTGTCGAGCGAGCTTGTAAAGCCGAAGAGCTTACAAAAGAAAAACAAAAAGTTGATGAGGGAACTGGAGAGTTTCGTAAAAGATCTTCGGGAAAGTCTCTTCAACAGGCATCGAAGAAATTTCGAGATGATGTGGGCTGGTCGAGAGGCACTTCGGGCCTTTTTAGACGAGATCGTGATCGACCCCCTGTGGGTACACGAGGCACTTCGGTCGCCAGTGTTGGGAATGAACGTCGAGACAGAACGAAATGTCGATATTGCGGTAAATGGCATTCGGGGAGTTCTAGATTCCCTGACTGCTCCTGTTACAAGTGCGGATCAGTTGACCACTTCATTAAAGATTGCCCGAGGTTGTCTGAACAGAATGAAAATCAGAGTGGGAAATCGGGTGCTACCACTGCTCGAGGTAGACCATCTGGAAATACGGGCAATGCTGGTGGTGGTCAGAGAGGATCTAGAGATGCTACGACCAGATCCGAGGCTCGTGCGCCTGCTAGAGCTTATGCTATACGTGCCCGCGAGGATGCTTCTTCGCCTGATGTTATTACTGGTACTTTTACTCTCTTTGATACTAATGTAATTGCTTTGATTGACCCCGATTCTACTCATTCTTACATATGTGAAACCTTAGCATCCAGTAAGACTTTACCTATTGAGTCTACTGAGTTCGTAATTCGGGTGTCAAATCCCTTGGGTCGTTACGTGCTTGTCGACAAAGTGTGTAAGTAATGTCCCCTAGAAATTCGAGGTGTGCAAATAACGAAGTAATCCGAGTTGAGTCTACGGACTTGGAGGGGATGCCAGCTGTAATATCAGCAATGTTGGCCCAGAAATATGTAAGAAAAGGGTGCGAAGCATACCTTGTGTATGTACTGGATGACAAAGAATTAGACAAGAAACCCGAATCTGTGCCGGTGGTTTGTGAATACCCGGATGTTTTTCCTGAAGGATTACCGGGTTTACCACCTGTTCGGGAGGTAGAGTTTGGTATTGAGCTTGTACCTGGGACTACGCCGATTTCGATAGCTCCGTATCGTATGGCACCAACCGAGTTAAAAGAGTTGAAAGCTCAGTTGCAAGAATTGACGGATAGAGGTTTTGCTCGACCAAGTTTCTCACCCTGGGGTGCACCAGTATTGTTCGTGAAAAAGAAGGACGGAACCATGAGGTTGTGCATTGACTATTGTCAACTGAATAAAGTGACGATAAAGAACAAATATCCGTTGCCGCGCATCGATGATTTGTTCGACCAACTGAAGGGAGCCACAGAGTTCTCAAAAATAGATTTGAGATCGGGCTATTATCAGTTGCGAATTCGAGAATCGGACATACCCAAAACTGCCTTCAGGACGAGATATGGTCACTACGAGTTCTTAGTGATGCCGTTTGGGCTCACTAATGCCCTACGGTATTTATGGATTTGATGAATCGGATCTTCAGACCATATTTGGATCGGTTCGTAGTTGTGTTCATTGATGACATCTTGGTCTATTCAAGAGATGAGACCGAACATGCTGAGCACCTGAGACTGGTGTTGCAAATTTTGCGGGATAAGCAGTTATATGCTAAGTTCAGTAAGTGTGAGTTCTGGTTAAGAGAGGTTAGCTTCTTGGGTCATGTGGTATCCGCATCGGGTATTCGAGTTGACCCGAACAAAATTTCAGCCATACTTAACTGGAAGCCTCCAAGA
The DNA here is from genome assembly GCF_007990345.1 of Gossypium hirsutum. Classification (NCBI taxonomy): domain Eukaryota; kingdom Viridiplantae; phylum Streptophyta; class Magnoliopsida; order Malvales; family Malvaceae; genus Gossypium; species Gossypium hirsutum. The sequence goes on from NC_053441.1 coordinate 33,985,361, forward strand.
AATATTACCAAAGTTCGGAAATTCCTGGGACTCGCCGGTTATTACTGACGATTTGTCAAAGGTTTCTCGATGATAGCCACACCAATGACGAAGCTACTTCAAAAGGATGTTAAGTTCGAATGGACGGAGAAATGTCAGAAAAGTTTTGATCAACTAAAAACTTATTTGACTGAAGCTCCAATTTTAGTGCAACCCGAATCAGGCAAAGAGTTTGTCATTTATAGTGACGCATCCCTACTTGGGTTGGGTTGCGTATTGATGCAAGAAGGTCGAGTGGTGGCCTATGCATCGAGACAATTAAAGCCACATGAGAAAAATTATCCGACCCATGATCTTGAACTAGCTGCCATCGTATTTGCTTTAAAAATATGGCGACATTACTTATTTGGTGAGAAGTGCCATGTATTTTCGGATCACAAAAGTCTCAAAAATTTGATGACTCAAAGAGACTTAAATCTGCGACAAAGACGTTGGCTTGAGTTGTTGAAAGATTACGAGCTTGTCATTGATTACCACCCGGGAAAGACTAATATGGTTGTGGACGCCTTAAGCCGGAAATCATTGTTTGCTTTACGAGCGATGAATGTGCACTTGTCTGTTCTACCCGACAATGTGTTAATAGCTGAATTAAAAGCCAAACCATTATTGATTCATCAAATTCGTGAAGCCCAGAAAGTTGATGATGAATTGGTTGCAAAATGGGCTGAGTGTGCTCCGAACAAGGAATCGGAGTTTCAAATTGATGATGATGATTGTTTGAGGTTCAGAAGTCGTTTGTGTGTTCCAAGGAATTCGGAACTCATTTCGATGATTCTGAACGAAGCCCATTGTAGCCGAATGTTAATTCACCCGGGGAGTACGAAAATGTACAACGATTTGAAATGTTGGTTTTAGGTGGCATGGTATGAAACGAGACATCTCTGACTTTGTTTCGAGATGTTTAATATGTCAACAAGTGAAAGCGGAACATCAAGTGCCTTCAGGATTACTTCAGCCGATCATGATACCCGAGTGGAAATGGGATCGAGTCACAATGGACTCTATGTCCGGACTGCCATGGTCAACAAGTAAGAAGGATGCGATTTGGGTTGTTGTTGATAGACTGACTAAGTCGGCTCACCTTATCCCCGTGCGTACGGATTTTTCATTGGATAAACTAGCCGAATTGTATGTTTCTCAGATTGTGAGATTACACGGGGTACCTATTTCTACCGTGTCGGATAGAGATCCGAGATTCACCTCGCGATTTTGGAGGAAATTGCAAGAAGCTTTGGGTACCAAGCTGCATTTAAGCACTGCTTTTCACCCCCAAACCGATGGTCAATCCGAGCGGATAATTCAGATACTTGAGGATATGTTGAGATGTTGCATCCTCGAGTTCAGTAGTTCATGGGAACGGTATTTACCTTTGATTGAATTCGCTTACAACAATAGTTTTCAATCAAGTATTAAGATGGCACCTTACGAGGCTTTGTACGGTCATAAATGCCGTACACCATTGTTTTGGACCGAGCTCGGTGAAAGTAAAATTTTCGGAGTTGATTTGATTAAGGATGCTGAACAGAAAGTAAAGGTAATCCGTGAAAGTCTGAAAGCAGCCACAGATCGTCAAAAATCATATGCGGATTTGAAACGAAAGGACATTGAATATCAGGTGGGAGATAAAGTGTTCCTTAAAGTTTCGCCTTGGAAAAAGGTACTTAGGTTTGGCCGTAAGGGCAAGTTGAACCCGAGATTCATTGGGCCGTACGAAATCTCCGAACGAGTTGGTCCGGTTGCATATAGATTGATTTTGCCCCCTGAGCTTGAAAAGATTCACGACGTCTTTCATGTTTCGATGCTTCGACGCTATCGATCTGATCCATCGTACATAATTAGCCCATCAGAGGTTGAAATTCAAGCCGATATGAGTTATGAAGAAGAACCGATGCGTATCCTAGCTCGTGAAGTAAAGGAGTTGCGGAACAAAATGGTTCCGTTAGTGAAGGTGTTATGGCTCAAACACGGGATCGAGGAAGCTACTTGGGAAAACGAGAGCTCGATGAAAGAACGATACCCAAACCTATTTACCGGTAAGATTTTCGGGGATGAAAATTTCTTAAGTGGGGGAGAGTTGTGACAGCCCAAAATTGACCCTAGTCGGGAAGTGGTTTCGGGACCGTTAAACCGAGTCACCGAAATGTTTGAATGTGATATTTATTGTCTAGAATATGTAACTATGAATGTGTGAAAATTTCAAGCTTCGATTTAGTCGATTGCATGTGAATTAAGTCAATAGGACTTATGTGAGAAAATTTTAAAATGTGATAGGTCAATGCGTAAGGACCTATTAGTGCATGTGGAAAAAAATGGGGGACTTGCATGTCAAATTCCCCCCCTAATAAGTAGTGGCCGGCCATGCTATGGGTGGAAACATGTTGGGAACATGTTGGCCTAGTGAGGTATGTAGGATAAAATATAATAAGAAGTATGGGGAATAAAGAAATGGAAAAAGGAAAGGATGTGTGTAATTGTTTCTTCCCCTCCCCATTGCCGTGAAAGTAAGAAGGAAAAACAAAAAAAAAAGTGTCCATCTTTCTTCATTTCCCCTTGGCCGAATGTTCTAAGGAAGAAAGAAAAACAAGTTGTGTTTTTTGGTTCTTCTTGGCCGAATTGAAAGGAAGAAGAAGGGAGTGAAGCAATCGGTCATCTTAGGTCACTATTAAGGTAAGGAAGTTTGTACTAGCTTTTGAAATTTTAGTTGATATTGAGTGAGTTATCAAGTGATTTTTGTAAACCATGTTGAAATTTCGATTTTGGGGGTGAGTATGGTTTTCGGCTATAAAAGATTAATAAGGGTGATGATTGTGTTTCATGCTAAACTTAGATGAATAATGGTAGTTGCTCACATCTTGATATCTATGAGTTCCTTTCTTGGTTCTACCATAGACCCCCAAAGTATATGTTTATTTGGTGTTGTTGGAGGTTTATGATAGAAGCTAATGAGTGAGAGTTTGATAGGCACCATGAGGTTAAACTTCATGAGATTGTAAGCTTGTAAGTTGGATGATGAAATTCATGCTTTGTGAAAGTAGAAGGAGCATTCGGCCATGAAGAAAAAAAGGGGGAAATTTATGATGAATTAAGTTGGAAGCTATTATAATGTACTTGTGCATTCGGGTATGGGATGAAAATATATGAGATGGCTATAATTAGCCTTGTGATTCGGCTCTTGTATGTATATATGCACATGATGTATTGGTATGAAACATATATATATCACCCCAAAGTATATGTTTATATATGGTGGTGGTTTAGTTATGGACTAAATGATGGATACATATTGAGTTATAATATGTAATGCATTAGTTAGTAAAATGTATGTCATTTATATGTGGTACTAAGAATATAATTTGGCCTCAAAGTAGACATGCATATTCGGCCACATGAGATGGATTGGCGTTGCATGAATTCGGTTAGAGGCAAACATATTGATGCCTATATCTAGGTAAGGACAATCAGCTAAAGGGGAGTGTGGGTTAATATGTTGAGTTGATGCATGATTTCACATGTATGTGACTTTAAAGTCTAATGTATAAATATGGGCTAAGTGCCTTATGTTCCTCTTTTCGATGCTCAAATGATTAAATCAATTTATTTGTTTAATTAAGCTCAAGAGCAAAGGGGAAATAAATCCGATAAAGGGAAGGAAAAAGTGGTCGAATAGCCATCGGAATCGTTCGACGACATCCGAGGTAAGTTCTTGAGTAAGAGAGCTTAAATTATGATGTGATTAGATCATGTTTTAAGCAAATTAAAATTATGCTCTTTGTGTGGCTATTGAGCCGAATTTGCAAGAATGATAAATGTCTTGTGTTTGAGTTTTGCTAACGAAAATGAAATACGAATGGGCCATGATTTATTGTTAAATGTGCATGGTTATTTGAATGATGTCCGGGCTAAGTCCCGAAGGCTTGTGCTAAGTGACAATATCCGGACTAAGATCCGAAGGCATTTGTGCGAGATACTAATTCCGGGCTAAGCCCGAAGGTATTTGTGCGAGTTACTAAATCTGGGTTAAGTCCCGAAGGCATTTGTGCGAATTACTATAACCGGGCTATGTCCCGAAGGCATTTGAACGAGGAGCTATATCCGGTTAAATTCCGAAGGTACGTGATTTGGGAATGAATGAACTTGCTGTAAAATTCCAGTTAATACTCTCGAAACATCCCAACATTGAGGTATGTTTCGTATGTGCTTGAATTTAGTTGAGCCCTTACAAATAAGTATTCGCTCAGTTGATAAACGAGCTACCGGCCTTTGGCTGAGTTGATCTTTTGTGTATGTACATAAGGGTTGATAATGTGAAGCAAGTACGATATCGTAAATTTGTGCATATGAAACTATCCGTTTAGCTATATGAATGCTATACTTTTGTTGTGCTGGAATTCATTGCTCAAAACTTACTAAGCATAAATTGCTTACTCCGTTTCATTGCTCCTCTATTTTATAGATTTGGGTTCTCCAGCTATCGGACTCGGGATCTTGAGGTCAAAGTCGCCCACACTATCAAAGCCCCCTTTTGGTACAATTTTGGTTGAACTTCGAAATGGCATGTATAGGACTACCCGTTTGTTGTGGGTCGTGGACCCTTTGGACTTGTATAATTTTGGATAGCCATGCGAAAATGGCTTATATGTGTTTGAGTATAATGTTATAATCATTCGGTGTGGATATGCTTGACAAGGATTAACCATGGGAATGGTTAACCACTATCATAAATTGTGCTATTTATGCAAAAAGGGCTAGTTGAATCATGGAAACCATGAAATAGGTAAAGTCTACCTTAAAGGCAGATGCTGACAGCAGCAGTGATGTAGATTTGGAAAATCACTAAAAATAGTAGGAAGGGAATTAAATAGTGAATAAATTATGTGAACAAACCTTGATGAATCTACTTTCATAGGAAAGTAACGAAACAATCACACGGACAGTATGTTAAGTGATATTCAGGTTCTCGTGAGACAGGGCCAGAACGGTTTCTGGATTCCCTGTTCCGACTTTGGAAATTCACTATAAATTAACCAGAGATAATTAGGAGTCATACCATATATGTATAGATTCCTCTCTGAGTCTAGTTTCTATAGAAACAAACGGCATCAGTATTCGAGCCCTGTACAAGGAGATATCCAAGTCGTAATGCGCAAAGGTCAGGGTAGTCGATCCCTGTAACATGGGAGACTTTGACTAATAAACTGTACTAATTGGCCCGACCAAAAATTCTAGAAAAAAATATGTAGATGCGAATATGAGTCTAGTTTCAGGGAAAAATCACGAAACTGATTTTCGAGTTGTGAAAATCAAGATATGATTTTTAAAGCGACTAGTACGCAGATTGGCAGTGTCTGGGAATTTTTTTATAAGGGGTTTAAAGTCTGTTAACACCTCGTGTTCGACTCCGGTGTCGGTCTCGGGTTCGGGGTGTTACACTAATCCTCCATTGGTTGAGGTCTTAACAGAAACATTATGCCTAGAGCAGCTAGTGGTTCCTACAAGTTTTTAGCCCCAACACGCCTCTTCTGTAGAAACAAATGAGTTTTTCCCATGGGGTGACTTATTGAAATCAAGACCATATTCTATTTTGATGAGCTCTAACTTCCAAAGTTAGAACAGTATGATAACACCTCAGGTGAAAGAGTCTCTCTACTCCTATCTTTCTTCCAATCTAGAATTGTCTCCTCTTTCATTAATGGCAAAGTCTTCAAAAGCTCTATCTATGGAGTATGGGTTGTAGAGTGGGCTTCTCCAAGAAACCAGTAATTTCCATAACGCTAAGGTTTCGAGATTAGAGGAGGCAATCAATGCTAGTGAACAGACTGTAGTTGAACTACACCGATTTGGCCAGATTTAGGAACAAGATTGAATATATGGATTCTTTATCATGATGTGGAAACTATGTCCCAACACACGCAAACTAAATGCACCCAGCTTGAAAAGGAAGTCAAGTCACTAAAGGAGAGCAAATCCTCTCTAAAGGAGAAACTTAAGGCTCAGAATCTTTGCCACAAAGTTGATTTGGATGGTTTACACCAATTCAATGAGGAAGCCATTAAAAAATATCAAGAAGACACTATAAAGAACTTGATTAAGGCCCAACTTAAGTTAAGGTCTAACCTAGTTTTTCATACTTAAGTGACTACTGGCTCACTGAATCTAAGTTAGGTAGACTTCAATTTTCTTCAAGATATCTCTATTGAATCATTGAGCTTTAATGTTTATCACCTCGGAGGAAAAGATTAGGAAGACTTTTAAATGAAGTGGAAAGAAACAACTGGTTTCCTCTTCCCAAATACACCCGAAGTAAATGATGAAGAAGAAAATTCAAAAGGTTATATTGAGTTGGAGAAAACTCCAGAGGATTGTCCACAAGTAGAAGAGGTCCTTGCTGAACCCACTAACCATCATGCTGAGGAAGGAAACTAGAATTTCTTTTTATTTTGTCTTGTGATTTCTCTTTCTATAACAATGTAATACCTTTCCAGACTTTATCAATGAATCTATCATTTGTTCCTCCACTACCTTACTTATCACAATATCACAAACATCTTTCCCACAAACATAAACTTCAACATACTTGAGGAACTAAGCCAAGCTCGGCGTAATAAGCCTACAGGGCTGACTCACTTATTTGCTAGAGGATCGACTAAACTGTGGCTTTGATACCAACTTGTAATGCCCTAAACTAGACCCAATTCATAGGATCTGGATCTCAGGTGCTACTTTGCATACCACTGAACAAATTTTCGAAATTGATGACAGATACCTCTTACATAAAACATATTTCTTTTGTTTTATTTAAAGACTCAATTTCAGGAAAACAAAAGAAAGTATTTAGGAGTAAAATATTACATCATATATTTCACTAAATCCTTTACAATACAAATTTTTACTAGAGATTGACTCTTAGAGAAAGTCGTGCAATACGCCACTTTTCCACAGTATGCATAATAACTCAGTCCATCGCTTCTTTGGCGTATTCCTGGCATCGTCCCCCTTGGGAAAATCTCATTCAATCATTACTTGAAACATAAACATAACACATGTAAGTTCAAAAGAACTTAGTAAGAGTTAATATAGATTCCATAAGATTCTAAAGTAAGACATAATACTATTCTTACATGGAGGATACCATATAATCAAATTTTCACACTATATATAATGCAGACAAACTTAAATAAACAATTTCTTATGTCTTTCATGACTACGAATACACCCATATTTGGAACTAATAGACTTCCATGGCAAACACCCTTTATGAACATGCAAACACCCACTTCTTTCAAGAACTTCTCTAAAAGCTTATTTGATTATATCACGGATCTAAATCAACCAAATTAGCTTTGGATGTATCATAACCTTATCATAATAGTATCTATTACAAAACTAATAGAATTTATCCAGAACTTACTATATGGGTGGATAATCATATTCTACCTTACAGACTTAGCAGAGTACGCCACAATGGCCAAACAGAATACGCCACAAGGGCAACATACATAATTCATGTGTTTACTGTCCCAACAAACTTTCACAGAAGGTGCCATGGGTTTCTCCCTCATGGACTTATACATAAGTTTCATGTATCGTGATCTGCCAGATCGATTTACACTTTACTGAAGGCTACACCATGAACATTCATACTATCATATCTTGCCATGGGTCAAAACCACATGGACTTACACACTTTTATGTATCGTGATCTGTTGTTCTCGTCTTTATCTTACTCAAGGCTACACCATGAGTGTTTTCATATAATAAGATGTCATGGGTCTCAACCTCATCGTCTTACACTTGTTTTTATATCGTGATTTTCAGTTTGGTTAGCAATAAAACTAGCTTACTAGAGGCATCATAAAGAGACATTTACACAACATTTACTTACCCGAATTCATTCACACATCTGATTGATTTATACCTTTTCTATATCAAACTATACATGCATACTTACCCATTCACATTTTATTCCAATAGAACTTCATATATTTTCTCATAACATGTATATCATTTTTACTATGCTTCTTTCACTTACTGATTAATAGAGATACTATCGTCATTTAGATGTACTTCTATTAGAACAGTACGCATGCAAGAGTCAGGTTAGAGACTCACCTATTACTCACCCACAATAAATCAAAACTCCAAACTAAGACATCCTTCTCGAACCAGCAACAACAACTACTTAAAGAACATAGGATTACCAAATTAAAACTCATTTACATACAAATTACTATCATCTCAATTGCTAACAACCCCCATGCAAAGCCTTGTGTTTACAACTTACTGTTCATTTACCTTGTACAGACTTACTATTTCGGAATTTAAGATACAGAGCTCTAATACTTACCAGGAGATTGAATAACTACTGACTAAACTAAGAGCCTTAGCTTCCAACTTAGGGAGGAAGAGATACAATTAGACTTAATAAAAATTTTCAGATAGTGACATTGAAGGAATTAATTTTTGATACCCTAAAATTTTACATTTTATTCAATTTAGTCCTTAAACTTAGGATAGTTATAACTTTCAATTCCTAGCCTTAGATTAAAATATAATTTCAAATATTCTCACCAGGGACCTTAAAATTCTATTTCTAAAATAGTTTCATAACAAGTTTTATATTTATGAATTTGGTTCCTAATGTAATAAACTTAACAATAAGATAACTTTACAATCTAGTCCTTTCATATTCTCAGCTTAAAATTTATCAATTTCAAGCCTAATTTTTCAAGAAATCAACAATGGAAACTTTTTAAAAACTTAACAATCTTATAAAATGGTGCTTGGCCTAGCTAAATCAAGCTCCCTTGACCTTAATTTCATAAATAAATACAAGAAAATAACTTAAATTTAACTTAGAATTTAAGGTGAGCCATAGAAGTTCTCCTAGGTTTTTCTTCTCTTTGGACGGTGAAAAAGAAGTTGAAGATGAAAAATGTTATTTTTTTTCTCATTAGTTTAGCTATGTAAGTAGATTAGGACTTAATTAACCAAGTTTAGTAACTTAATCATGGTTTAATTGACTTAATCAATTCATTAACCAAACTTAGTGGAAGATATCATCACCATCCACTAACAACCATAGGAAAATGGTTTATTTACCATTTTAAGCCTTTGATTAATTGCTATATAAGTCCCTAAGCCTTTGGTCAATTAAAACTCTATAGCAATTAGACTTTTACAAATTAGTCCTTAAGTCTTAATTAGCTATAAGTACACAAAATTATGAAATATTTCCTAATATATTTTATATTATCATTGTAAATATTAATATTAATAACTATAAACTCAATTATGAAAATAGGGTTTTGAAACTGTATTTCCAGTACCAGTGAAAATTATTAATTACACCATGGAAATCGTGATTTTTTATTGAAAGATTTTTTTTTAAATTGATGTGTATTGAAATATCAAGATACGGACTAGTATTTTTAGGGCATTGAGTAAATTAATTACAACCATTTGTGCTCGTTATGACCTTAAGCAACGACGTCGCCACCTGGATTTTTCCCTATTTCTCGTCCTGACATTAGAGTTCATTGTCGTGACATGATTCACTATTTCGAGAAACAAGTTTAAAGACCTATATTAATTAAATTCATCACAACCAAACAAACATTACAAAGCAATAAACAAAATAACCAAATGATACTCAGAATGACATTAAACGAATAAAATTTATTTATCCTTTTTTTATAATCACTAATTCGAGTCTAAACCCGTAGGAATCACCATAGCCATTTACGAATCATACATGTATATCTATATGCAAATAAAATACTAC